>NC_134537.1:62793647-63095939 GCF_050624435.1 Tenrec ecaudatus | reverse complement strand
ATAAAAGGAGAGATCAAGTGAAAAGTTTTAACCATCAAAGTCAGATGTGTCACTCTGAAATTCTATAGTCATCTCTCCAATAGTCTCTGATCACCAGCTTTTTCCACCCCTCAGTTACGGTCAGAGGGAAATCACAGGAGGTGTATTCCCTGTGGAGATCCTGCAAATGTATTTTGAGCTTCCACTGTCATCCATGGCCTTCTGCATGCCAGAATCTCACAAGTTAAGCTCTGATACTATTTAAAAATTTTTGTTTTTGTTTTTTAAGCTCTGATACTATTGGCTTCTTTGGATTTGGATTATATAATTTACATTCCTTGTAAATCTTTTTAATGCCTCATCTGTCTCCCTTGGAGTGGCTGATGCTTTTGAACTGCTTACCTTGTACTTAGCATCCCAATGTGAAATCCACTATGCCACCAGGGTAGTGGAGTTGTAAAGAACCTTTATTTGCATATATTATATATTAGTTATTTATTATACTTTGTTCTCCTGATTGAAAAACATATAGCTGTAATTTAATTAGGACTGGTACATTTATTAAATTTTAAATGTTAAATAATTTTAAAATTATTTAACATTTAAAATTTTAAAAAACGGTTTCAGATTATTTTAGGTAATTACACTTAGCTGACCATTCTGCACCTCAGGCCATCAAAGATGCTGGGTGTTTTTGAGTCACTTTTACTCATGAAGACTTACAGCAAATAAGTAAACTTCCAAGTCCTGAACCATCCTCACTTGCTCTTAAGTTTGATACCATTTTTGCAGCCACTCTGTCTGTGCTTCTAACTGAGCGTTTTCCTCTGTTTTGCTGACACTCTACCAAACAGGATGTCCTTTCTCTAGGAACCAGTTCCCCTGATCACAGATTCAAAATACGTGTGAAGTCACACTATTCTCAGTTCTAAAAAGCATTCTGAGATATGAGTGTGGAATGTCCTCCTCTTATGACACATTTGCTTTCTTTTGGAAATCAAAGTTTTCATTCCAACAAGCGTTCACTTCCTTGGGACTCCAATGAGTAATCTTAGAAAGGAGTCCGCGAACCAGACAGCTCATTCCAGTTCACCTGTTCCCCTCTGTGCCTGGAACACTTGTTTTTGCATCAAGGGAGACAGTGGAGAGCAAGCATTATGAAGGATATGCCACAAGTTTAGCCCCAGAAGTCACCCATTTATTTTCTCAGACTTAGAGATCTTTAGTCAATTATCACACACAGTGCACAGGGAGCATTGTAGAAAGAACTCCAGAGGCCTGCCCGGGCTGTAATAGATCAGCGAGCTCAGGACATTTGAAATCATGCTTTGCACTCATGAATCTGTGCATGCCTGTATTTCATTGTCAACAGATTTTGAGTAACAGATAGGATGAGAATGACCATGATAATCAGTTTGTAGAGAAGGAAAATCGGTCATACAAGATGAGTACGAAGGATCAGAGTAACTTTAATATTTGTTCCTCCGTTCAAGTATGCAGGGAGGAAATTAAAAAGCCTGTAAATTTAGAGGTGAGTGGAGAGAAAAAAAATTGTCCCTGGTGTGGCTGAGAGGTAAGAGAGGAAACCCTCATTCAACAGGAAATCCTCCCTGTCATTCATGCGTCTGTCTAGGACTGGGTGTGTGTGTTCAGTGGGTCCTGCACGCCCCCTGCTGCCCAATGTGTTCCCTGCAGGGGAGCTTGTGTCGGCTCACACTGACTTCCCTCACTGTTCCTTGCACAGTAATACATGGCGGTGTCCTTAGCAGTCACGGAGCTCAGCTGCAGGGAGAACTGATTCCTCCATGTGTCTCTGGTGATGGAAAGTCGGCTCAGGAATGACGGGTTATAATCTGTACCACCATCATAATCTCTGTATCTCATCCACCACGGTCCTTTCTCTCAGGTCTGGCAGATCCAGTTCCAGTCGTAACCAATGCTGGTGATGGAGACACCAGAGACAGTGCAGGTGAGGGACAGCTTCTGGGAGAGTTTCACCAGTGCTGGCCCTGACTCCTGAGGCGGCACCTGGGACAGGACGCCTGTAAATAAAAATAATTGGAATATGTCAGTCACTTGTAGTTACAACCATCCCCATAGACTCAACACTGCTATATGAGACCCTCAGGTTGAGGAACTGTCACCAGGCACAGAACTCACAGAAATGGCATCTTTAGACCACAGTTCTGCTTTCCCAAGGGACCCACAGCCCTGTCAGAAGAGAACTGATAGCTTTCAGTACCCAAGGCTGGGATTTTAACCTAGTGCCTGCAGAATGATTTGCATAGGAGGGAACCCTGTGTTTATCAATAGAGGTTCTTTTGTTTCTTCTGAGGCCATTGTAGGGTAATTCTTCTTTTGAATTTATTTGTGTGTTAGGCTGCAATGAGAGATCTCTTTTCCTAAGAGGTGTGTGTGAATGGCCAAAGGAAAACCCAGCATTTCTGAGCCCAGTGTTCTCTCCCTCCAGCCTTCATTGCTCCTGCCCTGACTGAGGCTCCCGTATATCCTGTGTGTCGAGGACTGGACAGTATGGAATTATCCTGTGTGTCGAGGACTGGGCAGTATGGAGTTCCTTGAAACCATCAGGTCCACCCGAGAGTATCATCATTGCCCCACACTCTCCAACACCCGTGTCTTCTATAGACACTGATGCTGTGAGGCAGAACTATGGGCTGTCACTCTACGTGCCAAAGCCTCTCTCGACCCTTACAGGAAGTTGGAAGCTGCTTAAGGCTAAAGGGCATGCTCACATTCAGGTCTTTGTGAGAGGAAGCCGGCACACCTGGTTGAGACGCCATCTAGGTCAGATGGGCTTGATTCAGCCAATGGGTTTAACCAGTATGGTCGACCACGCCTCCCAACTGGGGCCCTGAAAATGCCAAAAACTTTGAGACTACGCCTCTCTCCCAGCAGACACTCTGCAGTTCAGTGCCTCCCGGCACTTAATAATTTAAGTATAAATTATTTCAGGAATTGTAAAATCATGCTTTGTTTTGAGTTGTTTTCTCTTCAAAAGATATTTGGCGTCAGATGTGCACACATACAGTTTCAACCAACTGGCATTTGGGGAAAAATACAACAGTGGAGAGAAACGGAATGTGTTGAAAGAAGCACATTGAGGGCAGAATTTAATGACATTGAGAGAACACTGGGCCTTCTGGGATTGATTTCAACTTATCCCAAGTTTGATGTGTTTCTCCCTGTCTTCTCAGGAAGAACGATGGATTTTCATTTTCAGGGCAGGAAAATAAGAGATATATGAACTGCCCTTCCGGAGGAGTTCCCAGAGAGGCTCTCGGCTTGGGTAAATTGGGAAAGTCTAGACACAAGAGGAAACAAGCACTCAGCACCCCTGTCCTTGCTCCCATGGCAAAAACTGTGTCCCCTGTACCCTGAGCTCCCTCTGCTGCCCTCTTGGTCTCCTGACGCTTGAGATGTTTGTCCACGTTCCTTTCACCGTGCCTCCTGGTACTTTTCCCACATAATACATGCCAGTGTCTCCAGGTTTCAGATTATTGCTAAAACATGCTTAGCTGGCTGAGCTATCATGGTTGCAGTGTGTTGATTTTGAAGACGGGGCTGTTGCTAAAATTGTCATCACTAGGCTTCTTTGCCACATAACACACGCTTTGTTTCCCAGAGCCTGATAGATCTAGAAACTTGCTATCTGCAGACATGGCAGTGAGACATAGCCCTCTGAGAAAGCTTTCTGAGCCCATCACTGGTCTGTAGCAGCTCTACCTGCACTATTACACCTAGGAGTACAGAGGAGATCTAATTTAAAAGAGTTCTAAGATGAAAAGCACTGTGTTTGATGTTCAAGGTGCTCACAGGGTAAGACATCCATGTCACCAAGAAGAATCCAGAAGGGTGTCACCGCCACAGGTATCTCTGATCAACATGGGAAGAATATGAGTTTGAGTTGTGCTGCCATATTTTACACTGCAGGTGATCCACGTGTGCTGTGTTTGTGGAAGCAGAAGGTTGGCTCTGAGTAGGAAAGGCTGAGCAATGGCCCCTGGAGGGGATGTTCCTGACCCGCGTTCTGTGATTCAATCTCTCCTCTTCATCATTCACACTGACTGTGGACAAACAAGTCCTCCCTGAAAACCATGGGCAGTTTGGTAGAAATGCACGTGGTTGGCCTGAGCTGTGAGCCACAATGAAGGAAATTCCCGAGGATGCCATTTTCCTTGGTGACCTTCTTTCTTGGTAGCTCCATCCTATCCTAAGGACAAGGTTAGTCTATGAGAGATTCAGGCTATTGGGTAAAGTGAGGGTAAAATGATGACTATTTCTGAGCATCCACTTCTCTTAAAAAGTAACAAAATGACATTTTATTGATAATTTATCCACATAATATACAATTCAGTAATTCAACCATATCAAAAGGGTTGTATAATCCTTACCACAATCAATTTTACATTATTTTCTCCCCCATAATCATTATCATTTATGTAACTTTTTATTTCGCAAAAATATACACAAGAAAGCAGTTACCAATTCAACAACTTCTACATGTGTGCTCCGGTGCCACTGACCATTCTTTTTATGTTGTACAACTATTATTTTTATTCTTCTGTGAATTGCTACACACCCATCAAAATGAATTCACTGTCCCCTAAGCAAAAATTCTTCCTCCTTCACGCACAGTAAAAAGTTTGGTTTCTTTTTAAAAATAATTTTCTTGATATAATTTTCACACTTCCCTTGTTAAACCAGACCTAAAAAGAGTTCCGTATGCATCATGACAATCAGCTCTAATGTTTCCTCCTGCCTCCCGCACCCTCTGATCACTCCCCAATTACCTTCTCCCTCCCCTTCCAGACCATTGCCTCAGTGGTTGTCTTTATGTATCCACTTCTTCTGTGCTCCAAACAGGAAACAAATAACAGAAACTATAAACAAATACAGAAAGATAGAATAATAGCGCTGGAGGCTCAGGGAATCCAGGGTGGACGATACCTTCAGGACCAGGGGCGTGAGGGGCGAGGCTGGGAGAGTGGAGGGTGAGTGGGTTGGAAAGGGGGAACTGATTAAAAGGATCCACATGTGACCTCTTCCCTGAGAGATGGACTGCAGAGAAGGCGGGGAAGGGAGACTCCGGATAGGGCAAGATATAACAAAATAACAATCTGTGGATTATCAAGGTCTCATGAGGGAGGGGGGAGCAGGGACGGAGGGGAAGAAAAAGAGGACCTGATGCAGAGGGCTTAAGTGGAGAGCAAATGCTTTGAGAGTGATCAGGGAAAAGAATGTACGGATGTGCTTTATACAATTGATGCATGTATATGTGTGGATTGAGATAAGAGTTGTATGAGCCCCTAATAAAATGTACAAAAAAGAAAGAAAATGATTAGGGCAAAGAATATACAGATGTACTTTATACAATTGATGTATGTATATGCATGGATTGTGATAAGAGTTGTATGAGCCCCTAATAAAATATTTTAAAAATAAATAAATAAAGCATACAAAAAAGGGGGGAGCACTCACTTCTCTTCTCATTTCGTCCTCCTCATCTACCTTGGTGGTTGTGGAGTCTCACCTGTCACTTTCCAGGTACTCGATAGAAGTGCCCATGGTTTGTGACAAGATTTAGCTAGATCAGTGCTCTAGGTGATCTTATTCTGAGGACAGGATCTTATAACATGGCTCTGCACAATCCTCGCCTTCATGGGGAGATCACTAAAGATAAGGGCATTAGAGCAAAGTGTGGTGAAGAAAGCAAATGGCGCAAGGCTATCGATTATCTGGGGTCTTAAAGGTCTTGTCATCAAACAAGCACCAGTCTAAGTGAGGCGTCAAGTAAGTCCACACTGAAGAAGCACATCAGCCTGTGTGATCCAAAGATGGTGACAACAAAATACAAATATGATGAAGGGAAAAGTTTCAGAGCTACAATTGTGAACCTCCAATTTGTTAAAGGCTAAGTGGACAGTGGGAACTCAAAGTCCATCTGGAGAATATCTAGTCATATTAGGCATTTGGCAGATCCTCTTGACAAGCTTTATTATCAGACAGAGATGACTGCAAACTTGATCATAGTGGATCAGACCATGGCATAATATGATACTTGGTCAGTTGACCTACCTCTTGACCCAACCTGAATTTGCTCTAGGGTCAAGTATTTCTCACTTGTTCTACAACAGATCCCCACCCACCTCTGGACTTTAAAATACTGAAGGTGAACTTTCCTTTCTTACTCTTTACTTTCATTTTTATAATGTTTTTATTCTCTTCCTGCTGTTTTGTTTTTGTGTTTTATTGTTTCTATGTGTTTTATTGTTTCTATTGGGTTTCCAAGTGTGTTAAGCACAGAAGGAGTGGATACTTAGAGACAATAACTGATACATTGGTATGGGGCATCTGGGGAGCAAAGGAGTCAGGAGGGTGAGGGGATTTGGGGAGCAAGCAATGAATGCAAGAGGGGGAGGGAACATAAGAATTTGTTATGATATAGGTATATATATATTTACAATTCTTTTAAAAAGTGATTTAACTATGTAAGTGTATTACATGTGAATATTATATTAGAAAACCCTACATTAAAAGCCATCAAGAAGGCAAAGCCCAGGATGATGTAGAATAGCTGCTGCTTCAGAGAGGGGTTCCTGCATAACCGAGGATGAGGCTCCCAAACCCAGTCCCAATGCCGGCTCCAGAGACACCACTCCAACTGTTCCAGTTCCGGCTCCAATGAGCTTGGCTTCTATGTCAATGTCCCTTGAGATGGTGCTGACTAGAAGCTTCGACAAGGGATCAGTGAGGTCAGGGAATGTCGGACTCTCGAGCTGATGAAGTGCTCATCTGTCAGTGTCTCCAGTTATTTCGGCACCTACACAGACAAGGGTCGAGTCAACAACTGGGAGGTGTTCCTGACCAGGGAAAGGGTGGAGATGAATTTGGTGCAGGCATACATTTTCAGGGTATGAGGAGTAGTGTCAGGGGAGTTGCTCTTGGTGCAGAGAAGATAGACAGCTCTACACCTATTCTTGATATGACTGAATTATTGAATTGAAGCATATGTACATGAAGTTCCAATAAAATTGTTTTAAGGAAGAATGTTGTCTGATACTTATGCAGACCTTCAGATAGGGCTTTGGTTAACAGGCTCATGGCCAAGAGTCTCTCTTTGTGAATAAAATTCTATCAGCACACGGCTATGTCCTTCTCTACTGCTTGCTGCTATTTTCACACTCCATCAGTTGGGTTCAGTAATAGTCTCCAAGAGTATATGACCAGTGGAATCATAAAGTATGATTTTCAGGCCTTTTTCAAAAAAGAAATTTGCTGATCCTTGATCTAGGGGAAGAGTCAGGAAGAAAAACAGCAAGACTTTCGGAAATATATAATTTTAAACTATAATGATTATTTGACAGAATAAAATATTTTAAAATTTTCACTTGAATGGATAGGTAAGAACTACCTACCATGGTTGTACAGTGGTGACTTGCCCAGTAGTTAAATGAAAAGTCAATCATTCAGACCCAGCAACTGCTCTGTGGGAGAAATTTTTGGTAGAATAACCTCATAAGGAACTACAGGCTTGGTATTCTTATATGAGAAGTTCTCATCTGTCCTATAGGATTACTAGGAGTTGGAAATGATCAGTTTTAGCAGACTTTTAGTTTGGGTGAAAAGCAACTTTTTTCAATATATTATACTTGAATAAATGACACCAATTTTCAAACCACCAACTTTACAGCCATTAGTTGAGTCCTTAACAGTTAGCACTACCCAGGAACTTCACTGAGTCTGCCTGAAAGCTATTCGACTGTGGCAGTTAAGTGATTTCCTGTCAACTTGCAAAGGAATGAACTCTAGCCTGTCAATCAGTTTGCAGCTAAATGACCTAATTTGGAGGTGGAAATAAGATAAACATCTCACTAGAGGCCACATACATTCTCTCCATGCGAGGCATTCCTGTTCACAAGTCACATGGAGCTACGCAAATAGCAGCCAGAGCCTTGGAGCTGGAGGAGTCCCATGGAAACCCATGTTAGCACTAAGATGCTTTCAAGGCCACTGGATCCACAAGACCTTCCACCCACTAACTAGCCTGTGATCTGCCTGTACTCAGCGTTGTTGCATATGTTGCATGAATCGAGAGGAATTTACAGATTGGTGTCAGACATATGGACTACTATTGGACTTATAAGTTTGATCTGTCCTGGGCTGGTATGCTTTCTCAATTTACAATTGCTGCTTCTATAAAGCTCTTTCTATACACATAGAAGTGCCTATGAATTGATTTCTACAATCCACCCAGACTAACATACTGACCTCAAGACATATGCTGATCACCCCTGACAGAGTAATATACACTCCCTGTAGAACAAGCTCATTTGTTTGTTTTCCTCTCCAACAGAATGTTTTCTCTTCTTACAACTTTGAATCCACAAATATTAAGGGTAGGCACTGAATCATAAACAATATAGATTCCAAGTGGGAAACTATGAGATGAAGAACCCTGGATCAAAGTAAGAAACCTGACTTGAAACTCCCTCTCCAAATGCTCCAGAGTCAGAATGCTTCCTTCTTTTCAGGCCCTTACAGCACCCTACAATACACAGCTCCCTCCCTGCATGGGCGGTTCGTATCTGTACTCACACTGACTTCCCTCCGTGTGTCTTACCCACCGTAATACATGGAATTGTGATTGACTTTTAGACTGTCCATTCGCTGATACAGTGTGTTCTTGGCAATGTTTCTAGAGATGGTACACCAGCCTTCACGGAATCTACATAATATGCGATAGCAACAGTACTAATATGTGAAACCCACTGTAGGCCTGGAGCATGACTGATACAGGTCACAGCAGTGCTACTGAAAGTGAATCCAGAGATTGCACAAAAGAATCTCAAAGACATCTTAAGCTCCCTCAAGTCTCCTTCAGACCCAGCCGGTTGCACATTAGTGTTGACACTTGCAAACACAGAATATGCTGGTCATGAAAACCATGACATATTTCCAGTCTCCTGCTCCACACACTAGCTCTCAATAAAATGACTTGTTAAAATACCTGAGTGAGACAAGTCTGTGTTCATACAAACTACTGAATGGGCTTACCTGGGGACTCTGGTACTGAGGATCTTTTCCCAGAGCTGTATGGTTGGGAATGGTGTGGATTTTATTAGCAGAAGGGGGGGGCGGTATTTGCATATCTTCCTAATATACAGTGGCAACTATGGCTGAATATTTTCAAAATGCTCACTGTTCCACCTTAAACGTAAATGAGTGTCCCAGAAGGATTCATTGGGATTATTACTTGGAAATGGTTCCTTATTATGTGATTGCGATACACAGAATACAGTCCTGTTCATATTGTTTCATACACAATAAGCGATTTATATATAGCTGATTTAAGACAGTATGTATGCTCATTTGCTTAACATATTTCACTCAATTTATTTCATTTATGTGGCAATAGACCCATAAGTTTATATCTAGTCAGCATGAATTGATTTTAATGCTTAACATCTTAGAGAAGGAACACGCATATACTACAATTTATCTCTTTTTAGACATTTAGGTTATTTCTCATTTCTGGTTTTATAATGAAAGTTACTATTTGGGTTGAAATAAAAGAGAAGATAAAAAAGCATTCACATTAATATTACAAGAAATCACAGTAACAGACATGGCCTTACAGTAAACTTTTCTTCAACACAATTGTAATATTAACAATAAATATCATATTTTTAGTGAGAGCGTTCCCATTAGGACAGAAACACATCAAAGTCTTAACTTTGCTAGAGAAGATGTCTTAGATGACATTGGAACTGCATAAAGATTTTTCTAAAATATTTAATAGTTTAAAGCCTCTTGTGTCAAAGTCAATAGGATCTCCCAGAAGCACAGACTTACGACAATACTTGTTTTATTGCAGAACAGAGAGTATGTTGTAGGACAACAGTTGCTAAAGGATGGTTTTGGGTCCAGAAGCCCTGGGAAAGGTAGTCAATCTGCAAGATATTCACGTTCAAGTAGCCAGGATCCCACATTTGGTCCTAAAATAATAGTAGAATTTCCAATTCTACTTTCACATCCCTTGTCCTTTGGTTAATCTCTTCATTTTTTCATATGCTATAATTATATAATAATGTATGGCTAGTACTCTTGTTTTAAGAGTGATTTTAGTGCAATTAAACAAATAATATATTGAATATAGACTTCACTTATTCCATTGATAATACTGTTCATATTTCAAGGCTCTGAATTATATGAAAATCACTTTTCCTTTTCAATATTTTAAAGTGTAATTTGAAATGTTGCTGTACCCACAGATTTCCATCAGTTGTGCCCGGCTATCAAAAGAGATAGTTACTGGGGTCTTAAAGGCTTGAAGATAAACAAGCGGCCATCTAGCTCAGAAGCAACAAAGCCCACATGGAAGAACACACCAGCCTGTGTGATCACGTGGTCCCGAAGGGATCAGTTATCAGGCATCAAAGAACAAAAAATCATATCATTGGCTGCACATCTCCATGATACGATCGCCGAAGACAAACGGGTGCATAAGCAAATGTGGTGAAGAAAGATGATGGTGCCCAGCTATCAAAAGAGATAGTGTCTGAGGTCTTAAAGGCTTGAAGGTGAACAAGTGGCCATCTAGCTCAGAAGCAACAAAGCCCACATGGAAGAAGCACACCTGCCTGTGCGATCACGAGGTGTCAAATGGACCAGGTATAAGGCATCATGCAAAATATATATATATACCATAGTCAATGAAGGGGGAAGTGCAGAGTGGATACCCAAAGCCCATTTGTCGGCCACTGGAGATCCCCTCACAGAATGGGTTAAGGAGAGGAGATGGGTGAGTCAGGGTGCGATGTAGTACCGATGAAGAACGCAGCTTTCCTCCAGATGCTGGATGCTTCCTCCCCCCAACTACCATGATCTGAATTCTACCTTGCAGGACTGGGTAGGGCAGAGTTTGCACACTGGTGCATATGGGAGCTGGAGGCACAGGGAATCCAGGGTGCATGATATCTTCAGGACCAGGGGTGTGAGGGGCGATACTGGGAGAGTAGAGGATGAGTGGGTTGGAAAGGGGGAACCGATTACAAGCATCCACATGTGACCTTCTCCCTGGGAGACAGACAGCAGAGAAGGGGGGAAGGGAGACTCCGGATAGGGCAAGATATGACAAAATAACAATCTATAAATTATCAAGGGCTCATGAGGGAGGGGGGAGTGGGGAGGGAGGGGAAAAAAAGAGGACTTGATACAAAGGGCTTAAGTGGAGAGCAAATGCTTTGAAAATGATTAGGGCAAAGAATGTACGGATGTGCTTTATACAATTGATGTATGTATATGTATGGATTGTGATAAGAGTTGTATGAACCCCTAATAAAATGTGAAAAAAAAGATTTCCATCAGTTTCTGACGATGTGTGAACAAATATATCTGTCATTTATTTTAAATTTTTCTCATTGCACATATATATTCAAAAATATTTTCAACATACGTTTCATGCATAATTCAGTGGCATGAGATTTATCATTGCTTCAACGATTACCAACATCTGTTAATTTCCTGTCACACTTAACAGAAATTGCGGAAAGAACTCCGACTTAACCCTTCCACACTACCATGGAATAAATTACTCTATCAATTTCTTGTTTCACTTGTTTTGAATAGAATTCTGATTTAAGAACTTTTCCTCTTCCTCTGGAAAGAAAGCAACCTAAACTCTGTTCATTGCCCCATTGTCTTTAAGCCAGATTTTTGAAATCAGTATTTTATTGTGGCATATCTCTCTATCTCAATCTCTATATAAACATCTATAGATCATACTTCCTGACACTGGAAACAATTCATAGAGCTTGAAACTTGTAGCACTCTCTACATCCAAAGCTGTTCACCGTGAGGGAGAGTCAGTGTGAGACCAAACATAAAACGAAACTCCGGGAGAAAGCTATCTGCAGGCATGCTAAGGACCCATCAGCTCTGGACCAAGTGAAGAAAGAAGGGAGGACAGGAGCCTGGATAAGGACTGCAGTGCCTGGTCAGCTAGAACTGCTGCGCTGACCACTATGTTAGCTCTACTGCCCATGGCAGGAAACCTGCTGAGACAACTCCAGGTAACACTCCTGACAATAGTCTGAACACTTAGGGCCAGAGAAAATGTTGATGTGCGACCCACAGAAGTTGGAAGACAGTGTAAGCCCAGCAAACACCTCTCCTGTATGTGATGGGATGCTGTCAACAGGGGGTTCTCAGAATACATTGACCCAAAACCCACCCCAGGTACTAATTCATGGGTGGAAAACTGAGCTTCTTATTTCTGTGGTTTCTTTTAGCCTCACAAATAGCCCTGTTGTTAGGAAACCTTTTCATTCCAACTCTAAATATAGAAAATAACATTGAAGTATTTTTTACCTCTTTCCAAATATTGTAAAATGTATTGGGGGGAAGAAGAATTTGGGATGATATATACTTTTTCCCCTGTGTGTTCAGATGTAAAAAAAGATTCAGGTTGACCTGGTCTTGATTCCAAAGCATGGTGAGGATAAAGATTGTCTTGAATTTCAATAGATCATTTGGGTACTTTTGATGGGAATGCACATGAAGTTACATTGAACATGAAATCTGCACAGATATTCATGTGACTGGTACAGTGAAGACCTCAGAGAGAAGACTGTGTTCTCCCAAGGACTCCACCAGCATCACTTTAATAGTCTGAGTCCCAGAGCTACAAGCTCCATTCAACCCTTTCCACCTTTAAATACAAGTGCACCTACCACATGCAAATACCAGTCCCATAAAATCACAGCATGCATGTACTTAAATTCATATTCCTTCGCAAACTGGAGAGTATTTTCTGGGTGTAACGATTCTTATCCACATGATCATGATTGTGTGTGGGTTTTCCTCTTTCTGGTGGCGACGCCGGAAGGTAAGTGCTCCAGGGATTCACACATGAAGTCTGGGGATGCAGCATCTGACCACATGACTCACTGTGTTTCTCTTTATCCCCAGGTGTCCTGGCCCAGGTGCAGGTACTGGAGTCAGGCCCTGGACTGGTGAAGCCCTCACAGACCTTGTCTCTTACCTGTGCCGTCTCTGGATTCTCTTTAACCAGCAATAATATGCACTGGATTCGCCATGTTCCAGGAAAGGGACTGAAATGGGTTGGGGTGATGTGGAGTAATAGGAGCACAGACTATAATCCAGCTCTGCAGTCCCGAGTCAGCATCACCAGGGACACCTCCAAGGGCGAAGTTTATTTAAAACTGAGCTCCGTGAATCCTGAGGACACAGCTATGTATTACTGTGCTAGAGACACAGTGATGGGAATTCAGTGTGAGCCCAAACACAAACCTTAGTACATCAGGCATGGTTTCAGCAGATGTGAAAGACAAGTCAGTGATGTTTTCCTCTCAAAAGCTGTGGTTTCCCCACCTTGTCAGCACCTCTCTAGGGACCACCAAGCACAGATTCTAGGGAACCTTCATGTATCTGAACCTGCCATCTTTTCAGTGAAATAGGATTTGTCTGTTTCACCTTTCAATAGTAATAGGTATCAACGAGATCTCAGTGTACAATTCAGAGGATTAGCAAGAGCTGTGTGTTGTCAAAGTTAGAAATAATAATAATAACAAAAACCTCACTGTCATCGAGTTGATGGCAATTTATGGTGACACCCTGTGGGTTTCTGAGATTCTAACTGCTTATGGGAGTAGAAAACCCTGTCTTTCTTCTTTGGAGTGGGCATTGGCATGCAGATCTCAGCGCAACACATGACCACTATGCCACCAGCCTTGTTATAAAAATATTAATGCAGGAAAAATTCTCATGTGAGCCCAAAATTGTCTCCAAGCCATCAGGTAGATGTTCAATGTTTTCATTCCAGTGAATGCTCTCAAGTGTACATTATGTAATGATTTGAACTTACAATGATCTGGACCATAATTGTATACGTTGATATTGTTAGGCACCCTTGAGCTGGCTTCATATCACAGAGACCCGTGTTCAACAGGATGAAATGCTGCCCGGAAGTGCACTCAGAATCATTCCTCTGTTTGACTCATCGTTGCAGCCTTTGTGACAATCCGCCTCCTTGAAAGTCTCTCTCCTTTTCATTGACAGTCTAATCTACCAAGCACAAGACCATTCTCCGGGTTCTGGTTCCTCCTAACAACATGCCCAAATAAGTGAGATAAAGTCTTATCTGAATGCTTCCAAGAAGCATCCAAGATGTGCTTATTCCAAGATAGACCTGCTTGTCCTTCAGGCAGCCTGTGATATATTTAATATTATTCTCTAGCACCAAAACCCAAATGCATCAATTCTTCTTTGATATTTCTTATAGGGTAATTGGCCTTTATTAGAGTCACTCTTGGTTATCACAACTGTGGTTGCTGTTTCAGGCAATAGAGATAACGTTCAGGTTGTTACTAAAATCACACAATGTATAGCACAGCATCCTACAATAAATACTCAAGGATCAAAATTCAGCAGTAGTGCCGACATTGAAGAAATCTATATAATCTTAACTCTGGTCAACATGAAGAGAAATGTTCATCTTCAGAAAGTAAAGGTCGGTACGTGTAAATTATACTTAGGTGAACCTGGACCACAAAACTATGTAGCACAATGATTAAATGCTCAAGTTTCAGCCAAAAGATTGGCAGTTTAAAACCACTCAGTGAGTCCGTTGACTAAAGACCTGATAACTGTCTCCCATCAGTATTACAGAAAAGAAAATCCTATTTGGACAGTTCTTTTATTTGATTCAGGGTCTAATAACCACCCTGCACCCAAACAACCTTGGATGCTTATAGTCATATCATTACATAGACAAGACATTTACAAGAGTAATTACCCGAGACAAAGTGAATGGCAACATAAGAATTATTATAAAGACAGTGTATTGTTACATATTTCCCTTTGCTAGGTGTGTTTTCCAACATAAAATATATACCTTTTCCCCAGCACTGACATTCAACATGGGAAGAATGTGGTGTGTTTGAATATGTTAAGTCCCATAGAGTCAGTTCCAGTTCTCAGTGATGCCATGTACAACAGAATGAAATAATGCCTTCTTCGGCACCATAATCACAATGAATATTTTTGAGCCCATTGTTACAGCCAATGTGTCAATCCATTTCATGATGCGCCTTACTCTTCATTGATCTCCTGCTTTATCATGGATGATGTCTTTCTCAAGGGACTGGTATCAAGAGTCTCACCATCCATGATTCTAAGGAACTTGCTGGCTGTTCTCCCTTCAAAACAGACCTGATTGTTATAGTGCCAGGTCTCCCCACAGCACTTTCCTCATTCTTTTTCAGCATCACAAGTCAAAGGCCATCATTTATACTATGGCCTTGCTTATTCATAGTGCAGAGTTCATATGTATATAATAATGTTGAAAATATTATGATTTGGATTCTAAAAGTGACATTTAGGAAACCCTGTAATATGGGTCTGTTGGTGCAGAGATATAAAGGGCTATGGTGGTGCTGTGGGATAAGATTTGGTTGCTCAACACAAGGTCAGGGATTCATACCAGCCAACAGTTCCCCTGAGTAAGATGACTTCTATTCCTGTATATAATTACAGTCAGAGAAAGCCTAACGAGCAGTTCCAATCAGTTTTCTAAGTTTCCTATGAGTCAGAATAGATGCAATCACAGTGGGATTGGTTTTGGAGGAAGAGATTGCTCATTTTGTCGCTTAGTTGCTTGGTCTACCAAGTGTCCCTCATCCAGACACATCCAAGAACCAGTTCTCCCTGCAGCTGAGCTCTGTGACCCCTGACGACCAGTGTGGAAGGAGCCAAGGAGAGGGAAAGTCAGTGTGAGCCCCCACACAAACAACCCTGCAGGACAGCTGGGGTGTGTGGGGGGGTGGCTATTGGAGGGGCGACTGATGTAAAGATCAGCAGGGGGAGGTCAGGTCCAAATTAACAGGCCCAGGAACCAGAAGCAGGTGTGTGTGTGTGAGCACAGATGAGATTTTCTGCTGTATCTTGGTTTGGCTTTTTTCCCACCGCTTAGCAACTGATTGAGAGGAAACTCCAGTAGAAACTCTTCTATTTTGTCTTAACTTAGAAGAGGAAAAACTATTGTGAAAGCAAATATACAGAAAAACAGAAATATACTCCACTAAAATAAGTGATAGAAAATGGGTAAGGCTGCTGTTGAGTCAATGAAGACTCATAGAAATCATACAGGAGAAAACATAAGGTCCCTTTGGATTTCTGAGACTAAAACTTTCAATGATCAGAAAGTGTCATCTTTCTCCTGAGGAGTATATGGTGCTCATGAACAGCAGAACTTTCAATTAATAGTCGACTGTGTAATCCACAACACCACAGGATCTCTGAGGTATGACGGGTGGGTAGTTCTGACCTTGCTTATCATGGGTCTGTTTCATTTTTTTTAACTTGATGAGTATTTTCTTTTAAAATTTGGTCAGCAATTTCCATGCCCTTAAAGACCGACGCTGTATCTTGTTCAGAAGTGCATTATAATTATAGATCACTTAGAGTGTATTATTTTCACATACGTAAGCCTTCATCTTCCTGAACATGGTCCATTATTCTAATTATTTGTGTGTCATTTGGTACCTTGGAAGTGTTTTTCTTTTTCTTTTAAATTTTCTTTATTGTGGTGGTGTTGGGGGGGAGTAGTATTTTTCTTATAGTTTTCTTTATGTAAGACTTTTGTTTCTCTGCTTAGGTTTATTTCAATTTATTTTAACTTTTAGGTGGCTATTGTAAATTATATTATTTTTTAAACATTTTATTAGGGTCTCATACATGTCTTATCACAATCCATACATATATATATATATATATATATATATATATATACATCAATTGTATAAAGCACATCTGTACATTCTTTGCCCTAATCATTTTCAAAGCATTTGCTCTCCACTTAAGCCCTTTGCATCAGGTCCTCTTTTTTTCTTCCCCCTCCCTCCCCATTCCCCCCCCCGATGACCCCTTGATAATCCATAGATCGTTATTTTGTCATATCTTTCCCTATCCGGCATCTCCCTTCACCCACTTCTCTGCTGTCCATCCCCCAGGGAGGTCACATGTAGATCCCTGTAATCAGTTCCCCCTTTCCAAACCACTCACCCTCTACTTTCCCAGTATCACCCCTCACACCCTGGTTCTGAAGGTATCATCCACCCTGGATTCCCTGTGCCTCCAGTGCCCATATGCACCAGTGTACATTTTATTTCCTTTTCAGAACTTTCTCTATTGGTATGTGGAACTCAAACTGATTTTCTATGTTGACCTTATAACCTGTGAAAATTTTTAATCTTTCAACTACTTTCAATAATTGTCTTCTATGGCTTTTGGCTTTTCTATGTTTAGAATGATGCCATCAGCAACTATAGAAGTTTTACTTCTTTGTTGCCGTTTTGGATGCCCTTGTTTTACATGTGTTGACTGATACCTGTAGTTAAGAGTTTGTGTTAGTTAGGGTTGACTAGAGAAACATGTGTTTAAGAAAGAGCTTTATATAAAAAGAGCAAGTGTAAAAAAAAAAGCTGAGAAAACATCACAGCCCAGTTCAGATCAAGTCCCTAGGCCCGATATTAGCCCGTATGTCTGATACCAATCTACAAATTCCTCTTCAGACTCATGTAACTCATGTGATGACACCGAATGCAGAAAGATCACATGCCAGTGGCTGGGCAGTCTTGTGGATCCAGTGGCGGTGGGAGCATCTCAGTGCTGGCAGGCGGTCTCCAAGTGGTTCTCCAGTTGCAGGATTCTAGTGTAGCTCCATGTTTCTTATCAGCAGGAATGTCTCGCAGGGAGTGAGTGTGTATCCTGCCTCCAGCAAGCTATTTATCTCCATAGCGCCCCAAAATGAGGTAATCAGTCTACAATCTGATTGACTGGCTAAACTCCACGCCTTCACTTTTAATAGTCTTAAGTTGACACCAGATTATGTAACTATCATAGAGTTTCAGCACAATATGAAATAAGTTTGGTATTTAATGGTATCCTTATCTGGTTTCAATCTGAAAGGGGAATGCTTTCACTCCCTCTCCACTGAGTACAATATTTGTCACTGGCATTGCACTTTGCTGTTTAAAATCATATTAACTCAGTTTGGACTCACAGCAACAATCGAGAAAACAGAATGAAAAACGGGTCATGCTTCATTTTCACAGATGTCATGTATGAGGCCTTTGTTGCAGTTACTGTGCCAATCTATCTTGCTAAAGGTCAGTTTTAAAAATAACTTTGTGCTTCATCAACCATTATGTTCTTTTCCAAGTTCTGATTTTCCTGATACATGTCCAAAGTACTTGAGATGAAGTAATCACCTCCTCACTTCTTTCAAGTAAGCATTATAAGAGTACATCATCCAATATACATTTTTTTGTTTTTCTGGCTGCCCATCCTACCATCAAATTATTCACCATTACCATAATTCAAATACACCGTTTAATCTTTTATTTTTCTTTATTTTTCTGAGTTGCACGTGTATATGAGGCAATTGGAAACCACATAGGTTGGGCCAGGTACATCTCAGTCCTCAAAGAGTCATCCTTGATCTTCAACCTTTCAGGAGTTCTGTGCAGCAGGTTTGCTCAATGAACTTCATCATTTGATTGACTGTGGCTTCCATGAGTATTGATTGTAGATACAAGCAAGATGAACTCCTTCACAACTTCAATATTATCTCCATTTATCTTGATATTTTCTATTGGTCCCTTAGTGGGGAGTTAATTTCTTTACAATGAATTTTAAACTAAAGTGAAATCAGCAGTCCCTGATCTTCATCAGTAAGGTTTACAAGTCATACTATCTTACAACATGTAGTACTATGTTACTTGCATGACAGATTATTAACACAGCTTCCTACAATCTTGATGTCATTGTTTTCATTTTGTACAGCTTCTCAGTTTATTTGCTCAGTATAGCATGTTGCATAAAGGACCTGCTGAAGTTTTCAAAGATTCTGTATTACTGTGATGAACAATGAAAATCAGTGGAAACAATAAACAAATCACACTATAGATTGCATTGAACATGTTTTTTTTTAATTCTATGAAAGTACTTAAAATGTTTTCCAGAAAATATGGCCAGGCATTCTGTAACCATTCCAAGAAATGATCTCAAAACCAAACAAAGCCAACTGGCCACACAATAACAGCACTAATAAATAATGGGAGTTAATATCTTTGTATGTGTTTTTTTGCAACTTGAATGTTTCCTTTGGTCAAGTTCATGTCCTTTACCCACTTTGAGTCTCAAAACTCTGTACATGTTTCACTCTCCAAACGGATGCTTAGTGAGATGTCAGGAAGAAGAAAGAGGAGAGAACTCTCAAGAGAATATGCAGAGAACTGAGAAAACATGGTAGAATAAATATCCATTATCAATTGCGGGTCTTAATATAATCCAAATTTCCTAACACTCTCTGTGCTTTCTGTGTCCCAATAGTTTCTCTGGTCTTCTGCTTAAGAATCTTGATTTCTCAATAAACAGCGGTAATCCCAGAGAAAAGGAAGGCATTAGACTTTCTCATTGTGATTTATGAGAAAAGATGGAAAATTTCTCTACTTTTCTCTCCTGGGATTCTAACATGTAGATCACCCCTTCAATTTCCAGATTAAAGTTCAAAACTTGGTGCAAGACACCACATAGTGGTCAGAGTTCTGTAGGAACTACATCACTTGTTCATCAGTTTTTATTTTCTTTTGGGTATTCTTTGGCCTGATAGTATCAAGAGATTCTAAAAATGGGTTGACATAAAAGAGGTTTGCATTAGTTGTCATCATGGATTTTTTCCATGCCCTGAGTGTCCTGTTACAGGTACAGCATCAGGATTTGAGCCCAGGAGTGACAAATGCACCACAAATCCTCCCCCTTAAGATTTTCTGTCTCTGGTGGCTCCATATTTTTGGAGCTGGATCTACTACAACCTGCAAAAAAGTTTTCAGTGGTTGTTATCAGTATGTCTGAGCAGCAGAAAACAATTACCCGCTTCAATAGAGTTGACTCTCAAGCGCCAAAAGAATGTCCACCAATCCGTTCTCCCGGCAGCTGAGCGCAATGACCACTGAGGGCACAGCTGTCCATTACTGTGTGAGAGGAACAGTGAGAAGACTCAGTACCATCCAGGCACAACCTATCCTGCAATAATGACCTCAGTCTATAGAGATCTCATGGCCTGCACAAAGCACAGGAGCCAGACTTCTGGGCAAGGGCAATGGGGGAGGGATGGGAGCAAGGAGCTTCCTGTTAGTAACTAGGGTTTCCTTTCCCTCCAAAATATTTTCTCTGAAAATCTTGTCTTCCTAAATATTACAAAACACCACATCAATTTAGATATTAATTCATTTATATGTTGTATGCATAAACACATTTAAATACATGTATGCATAAATAAACCCTGGTGGTGTTTTGGTTACTCATTAAGCTGAGACCTGAAATCTCAGGAGTTCTTAAGCACTAGCTGTTCCACAGTAGAAAAACGGGTCTATTTTCTCCCATAAAGAGTTACAGTTTCAGAAGTGCTCAAGGACAATTCTACCCTGTCTATAGGGTCATTATGAGTCTGCAC
Source organism: Tenrec ecaudatus (assembly GCF_050624435.1). NCBI lineage: Eukaryota > Metazoa > Chordata > Mammalia > Afrosoricida > Tenrecidae > Tenrec > Tenrec ecaudatus. The sequence continues at coordinate 63,075,403 of NC_134537.1, read as the reverse complement.
TGACTCATGGCAGTGAGTGTGAGTGATGAATATATGGATATATACTATTTGTATCATGAACATGTGTTTAATGATTTTCACATCCTGGATGGCTGTACTGGATTAAATGAAAATGAAATCACAAGATCACAAACCGTGGGGTTCATCTGAAGAGAACTTAATGAGGAATTCATAGCAACACAGAATTGTATAGTATAGAAGTAAAACTGAGATGGATTAGTTCAGTTTCCAAGTAATGGAACTAGAAAAAGATGAGCATGCATAGGTAATATCCATGGCATAGGTAGCACACACCTGGGAGAGGCAATAAAAAAGTAACCAAGATAAATGAAATAACGGGAACACAACCAGTAATCTGATTATATGAAAAGTGACTTTTTTAGAAGATGAACAAAAGTGATCAATAGCCAGGTTTCCTGATCATCCCAAGAGCAGGAGGGCAGGAATCTCAGATCAGAAACCAGAGAGGAGACACCATTCTGCATGTTTTGTGGACATGCTTTATGAAGAACTTCCTGTCCACACTGTACAAATATCACTGAAATATGGAAATGCCTTAGAAGGAAAGAAAAATCAGTAAGGTTCCCACACAAGAAAGAGGTAATAGAACGGTCTACTATCATGTGTATCCAGTCCGTAAGGTGAACAAGAGAGGATGCATTGTGAATGCTCATACGACACAGGAAGTCTGTTATGTATGTAATATAAAGTTCACACATTGAAAACTATTTTTAAAAAGATTGATAATACATAACAATTAAAGCAATGCTTGATAAACAACCTGTTTAAGAGCTGTTTTCTGTTGGAGGTGCTCATGTTTCTCTCAGTCCGAGGGAGAACTCTTGTCCATATTCTCTACTCATCTGCTTCTAAATATCAGGGGACATGCAAATGCAGCTCTCTGCCTGCTGATAAAACAACCACAACCTCTGATGTGGGACATCTCAGAGGACAGTGCCAGTTTCAAGGGTCTCTGCTGTTAATATTTTGAAATCAGGAGCTAGTCCAGAGGACACATAATGAATTTCGTACCAAACTTGGCTTTCATTTTGGCCATTTTACATGGTAATCATTGTAGAGCTTGCTGTGTGTGTGTATAATAGTGTGTGCGTGTGTTGGTGTGTTAAGTCATCTAATCAGAGTGTCTGTTTGCAGGTGTCCAGTGTGAGGTGCAGCTGGTGGGGTCTGGGGGCGATCTGAGAAAGCATGGGGTCTCTGAGACTCTCCTGTGCAGCTTCTGGATTCACCTTCAGTGACCACTGGATGACCTGGGTTCGCCAGTATCCAGGGAAGGGCCAGCAGTGGGTCGCAGGCATTAGTACTGGGGGTAGTACATACTATACAGATTCAGTAAAGGGCCGATTCACCTACTCCAGAGCCAATGCCAAGAACACGCTGCATCTGCAGATGAACAGCCTGAAAGCCGAGGACACGGCCATGTATTACTGTGCAAGACACAGTGAGGGGAAGTCAGTAAGAGCCCAAACACAAACCTCCCCTGCAGGGAGAATACTGGTCTCCAGGGGGCACTCCAGATGCACAGAGCACAAGATTCAGACCCAGGAGCAGCTGGAGCTTCAAGGCTGATTTCCTGTGGTTATATGTGGATTCTTCTAAATCTCACAGTTCCTCACAGATCTCTAATTCAAAAAAAAATAATTCTTCTGTGCCTACTCCTGGCATCTATGAATTAAAAAGTTATATTGTAACAAAAGAATATATTCTGTCCTACAGCAACAATCAGCTTCTTAACCTTTAAGGACAAGAAATGACTCTGCCAGTGGTCCCTGCATCACAGTTCTCATGACGCTCAGATAAAATACTTTCCAGTCAGACTTCAGGAAAATGGTGCTTGAGTATTGGCTGACAGTCTAACAGTATGTGCTTCCATCACACTCTGTGGGGAACTCTGGCAATGATCTAATTAAAAGGTAGGCAGTCTGCCTATTTTATATTGAATTGTTTCTTCAAATGACACAATTTTTGTTGTTGCTGATTTTTGCTTTTGTTGTTTTTCCTTTTATTCCCCGCCAGGGGAGAGCGCAAACTCAGGGCCCCATTACCACAAATTTTGCAGTCAAGTCTCCAAAATTTGGGAATCTCAGGAGTCAGCACAGCTTTGGTTGTTTTTCCTAACATTCGTGGCCTAATGTTTCTGTGTGTGTGTGTGTGTGTGTGTGTGTGTGTGTGTGTGTGTGTGTCTTTTCTGCAATCCCATCTGAAAAACACATAAATTCACCAATTGCATTTTATTACCTGGGTGCTAATATCCTCTATCAGTCTATCCTTCAGAACCTGCAGGCCATGATAGTCCAGGAAACATACTAACTTCTAACTTTTGTGAAAATTCAGGATTCGGGGAGAATTCTAGGGCCAAACAGGATCATTCAGTTCTTCATGCTGGATGCTGTATCTTCATCTTCACAGCCGCACAAAATGTCGGACACTCTTTCTGGTTTCACCCAGAGAATCCACATTTGTCCTGTTAATCAGCTTCTCATCCTCCTGGTGGCTTTGCTAGTTAATTTGCTGTTTGTTACCGGTAACATTCCCAGTATGCAGTGACACACAACTGTAGGTGAGGAATTTCAGCTATTTTGGTATAAGATCCTGTATAAAATGTAAGATTATGTGTGAATAACTTTATCAATGATGACTTTGTGGACAAGAAATGTCTTCCTGTGCCAAAGGTAAATTTTTCATTGTTGCAGGTACTCTTTTCACCTTAGAATGACTCTTGAGCAGATGTAAGAGTATAGTTGTCAAAGGAAAGCTCTTCCTTCTTAGTGACTTACAAAAGCCATTCCTATTTACAGCATACATTGAATGGGAGCCACTTTGGGCTTAATTCAATGAGATTTCTAGATTTAGCTGACCTTCAAACTTTTGAGTATCTAATGATTTTCCATAATCTATTGCAGAAGAGAAAATGTGTATCTGACAATTTAAGTATTCCTGGTTTTGTTCTGAGTGTCTTATAAAGATGTAAGTCCCCGAGAGAAGAATACAATTGCCTTTATTCCTAAAGTCATCCTAGTCATCCTCACCTTTCTCAACCATCTTCTTCATCACTTTCTGTGGCCTGAAAGAACAGGAGCTTGGTCTTGGAGAATGGAAAAATCATGGAAGGGAATGTGTTCTCTGAGGAAGCAGTCAAGGTTCTCATCCCAGATTGATTCCTTTTAAACTTTATTACAAACTTACAAATCGCATGCATACCAACATAGCCCATCAGATATAGTCTCATGATGTATTTATTCAAATTGAGGTCTTACTCACTCTGAATAATACACTTGGGATAATAGGCCTCATTGCCAGTATGTCAGTTTCTTCCTCTTCTTGGGGAAACTCTGAGGTGAAACGCTCAGGGATTGAAGCATGAGGTTTTGTGACTGCTTTATTTGTGAACCTGGCTCTTTCTCTCAAGGAGAAGCATATGCAAATAAAGGCCCTCCTTCTGCTGATAAAAAAAACACCCCAATCCCAACAATACAGTTCTTGGAGAAGATCCTCAGTACCATAATCTACAAGAGTCCCTATTATGCAATCTGTATGAACACAGACTCATCATGGAGTCTGTACTAAGCTGTGTTTTTCAGGCAGCTATTTCAATAAGTAATGTTATTGAGAGCAAGTGTGTGTGAGTGGGCATGAGTTACAGACAGTTGACATGTGTGATCGTTTTCATGACCGGCATATACTGTTTGAAAATGTCAACTGTAATGTACAACTGGATGAGTGTGTAATGTGCAACTGGATGAGTCTGAAGGAGACTTGATTGAGTATAAGACATCTTTGAGATTCTAATGTGCAAATTCTGGATTTACATTTAGTAACTTTTCCATGACCTGTAGCAGCCAAGTTCAAGGCCTGCAGGGTATCTTATCAGTACTGTTTATATCACGTATTGTACAGATTCCATGAAAGCTGGTTTACCATCTCCAGAGACATTGCCAAGAACACACTGTATCCGCTAAAGGACAGTCTAAAAGTCAATCACACATCCATGTATAATGGTGGGGAAGACACACAGAGAGAAGTCAGAGTGAATAAAGACACAAACCTCCTATGCAGGGAGGGAGGGAGCTGTTTTGCAGGGCTCTGTAAGGGCATGGACAGAAGGAAGGATTCTGGATCATGAGTATTTGGAAAGGGAGTTTCTAGTCTGTGTTTCTATTGTGATCCAGGGTTCTTCATCTCATTATTTCACACTAGGAATTTATGTTTGTTTGTTTTTTATGATTCAGTGCCTACCCTTAATATCTGTGAATTCAAAGTTGTATTGTAAGAAAAGAAAACATTCTCATAGAGAGAAAAACGGCCAACCAAAATGAGCTTGTTCCATAGATAGTAGAAATTTTCCAGGGGTAATCAGCATCTCTTTTGAGAAGGTCAATGTGCTAGTCCTGGTAGACTGGAGAAACAAATTCATGGACACTCCTACCTGTATAGGAAAAAAGTTTATATAAAGAACAATGGCATATTGAGAACACATATCACTCCAGTCCAGACAAGCCCATGAGTCCAATAGTAGCCCATATGTCTGATACCGTCCTGTAATTCCTCTTCAGTCTCATGCAACACATGATACAACGCTGAGTGTAAGAAGATCACAGGTTAGTGGGTTGAAAGTCTTGTGGATCCAGTGGCATTAGAAGCATCTTACTGCTGGCGTGGGCCTCCACATGGTTCCTCCAGCTCCAAGGTTCTGGCTGCCATTAGCATAGCTCCATGTGGCTTGTCAACAGCAATGCCTCACAGGGAGAGAGTGTATCTAGCCTTCAGTGAGCTATTTATCTCCTTCGTACCTCCAAATGAGGTCACTAAGATGCGACCTGATTGACAGGATAGACTCCACCCTTTCTGAAGTTGACAAGAGTTCATGTAACTGCCAGTCGAAGAATCTTTCAGGTAGACTCAGTGGAGTGCCTGGGTAGTGTTAACTCTTATGGCTTCAACTAATGGCTGTACAGTTGGTGGTTTGAAACTTGGTGTCATTTATTCAAGTATAATATAGTGTAAAAAGTTGCTTTTCACCCAAACTAAAATTCTGTTGACATTGATCAGTTCCAACTCATAGTAATCCTATAGGACAAACTAGAACTGCTCCCATAAGATTTCCAAGCCTGTATTTCCTTATGAGATTATTCTACCACTAATTCTCTCACAGAGAAGTTGGTGGTTCTGAAAGATTGAATTTTCATTTAACAGCTAGGCAAGTCACCACTGTCTAACTGGGGTTGGTAGTTCTGACATATTTTTAGTGAATTTTTAAGTATTATATTCTGTCAAAAATCATCATACTTTAAAATTATGTATTTCATGAAGCCTTGCTCTTTTTCATCCAGACTCTTCCCCTAGATCAGGGGTCAGTAAATTTTTTTTCAAAAAAACCTCTGAAAACTATAATTGATGATTGCATTGGTCATATAGACTTGGAGACAAATATTCAACCTTACTGATTGTGTAAACAACAGCAGGCAGCAGAAAAGGGCATAGCAGTGTGATAATAGAATGCCATTCACAAAGACAGGAACTGGGCCGTGAGCCTGTTAACCAAAGCCCTACACTGAGGGTCTGTGTAAGTAACAGATGATCTTCTGTTTCTTTTCTAAAAACAGTTTTATTGGAATTTCATGCACATATGGTATAATTCAATCATACAAAGAAGAGGCATACACGTCAGTCTTCTCTGCAGTAGGAGCAGCTCGCCTGCCACTACCCTCATCCCTTAAAAATTTTTGTCAGCGCCAAATTCTTCTCCACCCCTCCTCTGATCAGAAGCGCCTCCCAACTGATGAGGTGACCCTTGTCTGTCGCGCAGAAACAGCACAGGCACTGACAGAGGAGCGCTTCAGCAGCTTGGCAGCCCCACATTCCCTGACCTCACTGATCTCTACTCACAGCTTTCAAACCAGCATATCTCAATGGACTTTGACACAGCAACCAAGCTCATTGGGGCTGCCACAGTTGGAGTGGCATCTATGGAGCCCGCATTGGGACTGGGTTTGGGAGCCTCATCCTGGGTTATGCCAGGAACCCTTCTCTGAAGCAGCCACCCTTCTCCTATGCCATCCTGGACTTTGCCTTCTTGAAGGCCCTCAGGCTTTTCTGCCTGATGGTGGCCTTCCTCATCCCTTTTGCCATGTGAAGGAGCCATATCCACCCCCCACATTTCTCTGTCCCATGTCTGTCTGCCCAAAATTTCCCTTCTCTGAACCTCCCCGGGCAGCCTGGGGAAAATAATTGGCTCAGAGTTTGACAGAGGAAAGACAAATAAATACTTTATTAATAAATATGTTTCTTTTTTTAATAAAGTGGGGGGTATACAATTATCATCACTATCAATTAAAATTTTTTCTTCCTCTTTGTTCATATCATTATATTTTTATTTTGGCAAAATGTACACAGGAAAACATTCTCCAATTCAACCACTATTATATGTACAATTGAGTGTCTTTGATTATACTCTTCATGTTTACAACCATTATTGATATCCTATTCAAAATTATCCCGCCACCATTCATATAAACTGACTTCCCCCTAAGCAACAACCCTATCTCCTCCACCCACGGTAACCCTTGGTCAAGCTTTGTTTTTATGTAGTTTTAAAAATAGATGTATATAATATTCACATATCAGGCATCAAAGAACAAAAAATCATATCATTGTTTGCACACCTCCATGATATGATCGCCAAGGACAAACAAGTGCATAAGCAAATGTGGCAAAGAAAGCTGATGGTGTCCGGCTATCAAAAGAGATAGGGTCTGGGGTCTTAAAGCATTGAAGGTAAACAAATGGCCATCTAGCTCAGAAGCAACAAAGGCCACATGGAAGAAACACACCAGCCTGTGCCATCAAGAGGTGTTGAAGGGATCAGGTATAAGGCGTCAGAAAAAAAAATCTTACCATAGTGAATGAAGGGGGAAGTGTAGAGTAGAGACCCAAAGCCCATTTGTAGGCCGCTGGAGATCCCCAATCAGAGGGGTCTAGGGGAGGAGATGAGTCAGTCGGGGTGTAATGTAGCACAGATGAAGAATACAGCTTTTCTCTAGTACCTAAAAGCTTCCTTCCCCCCCCCCAACTACCATGATCCAAACTCTACCTTGCAAGTCTGGATAGAGCAGAGGATGTACACAGGTGCAGATAGGAGCTGGAGGCACAGGGAATCCAGGGTGGATGATACCTTCAGGACCAAAAGTGTGAGGGGCGACACTGGGAAAGTAGAGGGTGAGTGGGTTGGAAAGAGGGAACCAATCACAAAGATCTATATATGACCTCCTCCCTGGGGGGACAGACAACAGAAAAGGGGGTGAAGGGAGACTCCGGACAGGGTAAGATAGGACAAAATAATAATTTATAAATTATCAAGGGCACATTACAGGGGGGCGGAGGAGCGGGGAAGGAGGGGGAAAAAGAGGACTTGATGCAAAGGGTCTAAGTGGAGAGCAAATGCTTTGAAAATGATTAGGGCAAAGAATGTACAGATGTGCTTTATACAATTGATGTATGTATGAATTGTGTTAAGAGTTGTATAGGTCCCTAATAAAATGTTTAAAGCCAGGAAGATGGCCGACCTGGACACCTGCATACTCTGAGAGCTCCTCCAAACAAAGCAGATTTGGTGTCCAGGTAGCTGAATAGTAGGGGTCTGGTGAGTGAAATATCCCCCTGGGACAGCACCCCAGTACCACCCCACGCATTTGTCCTGAGCAGGGGTCTAGGTGAAACAGGACCGGACTCGTGGGACATCTCTGGTCACTAAGCTGCCACCATCTCACTGGCGACTAGCCTAAGCTCCATCCCCAAACCGGACCCCCACCCAGAGTCGCTTGCCTGCCCTGCTTAGACCAGCGCAGCAGGTCACGCGCTCCCCTACACCAGCGGCCCACTCGTGGATCCCCACTAGGAGAGAAGTTTTCCTCTCCCGTGGTTCCCCTCTCCCTTCAAGGCAGAGATCTGCCCTGGGGCCGTGTCCCTCCCTCCATTTATCCAAGCTCTGGGGGGCAGACCCGCAGGTTGTCTGGCGACCCCCACGGGTGACCACCACTCACACTGCTGCCGAGGACCTCTCCACCGGCCCTCTGTGTGCCGGCCGCCCACCCCCACCCACCCCCTGCAGCCTAGCAACAGCTCCACTCCCGGCAAGGACCCTGCGCTGAGCATTTCCCGCAGGCGGGGGCCATAGCCCAACCCGCGCCTGTCCCGGACCCTGCGCTTCCGCGGAGCGCCGTGGCCCGCGCTGCTGAGTCTGCCCGAGGGCCCCTCCCGGTGCCAGGCACAAGAGTGGGTGCCTTCCCCAGGGTGCTGCAGGGACCCCGGCAGCCACTGCTCTGAGCTCTGAGCCTGAGCGGAGGACAGGCGCCATTGCCCCCTGCGGTTTCGCGCCAAGCCGCTGCTGTCCGCACAGCTCTGAGCTCTGAGTGGGGGCAGAGGACGGGCACCATTGCCCCCTGCAGTTTCGCGCCAAGCCGCCATTGTCCACACGGCTCTGAGCTCTGAGCCTGGGCGGAGAACAGGGGCCATTGCCCCCTGCCGTTTCATGCCGCTGTCCAAGGGGCCTTCCCGTGCCCGCTCACAGCCCGGGCAGATCAAACATTCCAACTGCGGTGGAGCCTAGGACTCAGCTTTGCAGTTCCTGCGGAGCCGTCAGTGAGCTCCAGCCGGCTCTCACCACCTGGGGTCCATGTGGGGTCCCCAGTGCCAGCCCTAAGCCTGCCGCAGCCCTCCCCAGCCACCACAGGAGACGGGCACAGTGGCCTGTGCCCCCCCCACAGTACCCTTAGCTGTCCTAGCACTTCCCAGCTAGAGCACAAGGACTGCCAGTGGGGAGCGGCTGGACCTAGAAGGGCTTGCTGAGCTGAAGAGCATTCCCTCCATCACATAGATCAGCACCATATCTTGGGACAACACGAACTCACCCACCTCTGCGCTCTATTAGGCATCACCAGCGCTTAGAGGAAAAGGGGGAAATTTTCAGATATACACATCTACACATCCTCCATCTAGCATAGGTTTTTTTTTGCCTTTTTGTGTTTTTTGTTTTGTTTTTAATTTCTTCTTCCCGTTATTTTACTTTCTGTGCTGTACTCTCTCTCTCCTTCCTTCCTACTTTTTCATTAATGCTTTTATTTCTCTTCTGCTCCTTTTCTATAGATTCTCCTTCTCTCTCTTTTTTTCTTCTCCTTCCACCTCTACTAGTATCACAGCTTGTCCCTCTTCTATTACAGATTCTCCTCCCTCTCTCTCCAATTTTTTTCTTCCTCCTTCCCAATATTTTGTTAAAAACTATTTTTAAATTGTTAACCTTTTAAATCCTTTTTATTACTAACCTCCACTCCCCATAAAGGGGGTTGCTAAGGGTACCCTGTCACACCTGGTCAAAGCAGCCTGAGGACACTCACTGAGGTTCCAGCCCCCATTCCAGCTGCTGATACATCTCTGCACTGCGGGTTACCAACCCGACAGGGAACTCGGTCTACACAGCAGTCTGACCCACCCTTACAGTAGGTCATAGGCAATTGCCTGAAAGAATCCTTAACAATAACATAGATAAGGTTACCTCGGTCTCCCAGAAGCATGGGGCCTATGAAAGAATCAAGAAAAAATCAACAGACCACATCACTCCCAACAAAGAAATAAGAGAAACGAGGCACTTAAACAGACCTAATGTCACTCATAGAAGAAACAGATATGGATCAGCCACAAAAGGAAATCTTCAGAACTCTGCTTGCAGTAATACAGGAGCTAAGAGAAGCAACCCAGAATAAGGATGCAACAATAGAAGGGATGAAATACACAATAGAGGGGATGAAGTCCACAATAGAGGGGATGAATTCTACCCACCAAAGGGAACTGCAGAAACTAACAGAGGAGGTAGCAGAGGCCACACAAAAGGTCACAGAAGCTACATCTAGGCTTGAGGAGGCTGAGAACCGTATCAGTGAACTGAGGACACTCAAACCGAACGAAGCAAGCAAGAAAAACAATCAGATGGGAAAATTAAAGAAACAGAAGACAGCCTGAGATCAATGACAGATGCTATGGAGAGGAATAATGTTCGAATAATCGGTCTACCGGAACACAACATAACACAAAAATGGACAGCAAAGATAGCAAAGGAATTTCTGGACGAAGATTTTCCCAACCTAGCAAAGGAGAATCAGACTTTCATACAGGAAGCAGAGAGGACGCCGGCTAAGGTAAACACCAAGAGCAACACGCCAAGACATATAATAGTAAAAATATCCAACTTAGAGGAAAAAGAGAAAATTTATGAGCAGCAAGAGAAAGGAAGACAGTCACATACAAAGGAGCGCAGGTAAGAATGTGCTCAGACTTATCAGCAGAAACCATGAAGGAGGAGAGAATGGAGCAACATCTTCCAAAAACTGAAAGATAAAAATGCCTCACCCAGAATCCTATACCCTGCCAAGTTATCCATTAAGATAGAGGGTAAGGGTCTTCCAGGACAAGGAAGAACTCAAAAATATGCTTCAAGTCACCCGACCCTGCAGAAGATACTGGCGGACTCACTATGGCCAGAAGATCAAGCTCCAACTAGAACCATCAGGAGGCCACCATATATCCCATCTCCATCTAGAAGTCAACATGCCAGCAACAAGTACCAGGACAACAGGGTCTCAGATGGAAAAGAGGACATGATAGAAACCCTCACTCAAACGCAGCACACTGATATGAAGGGAGATAGGTAAAGACCCAAAACACAAAACAGAGTATGGAAACTATGAAGCCAGAGATAGTAATAATTACTCTGAATACCAATGGGCTCAATTCGTACATTAAAAGTAAGAGGCTGGAGGACTGGATTAGAAAACATAACCCATCAATCTGCTTCCTGCAAGAGACCCACCTTAAGCTAGCAGACAAGCTGATGGTTCCCGGCTATCAAAAATATATAGCGTCTGGGGTCTTAAAGGCTTGAAGGCAAATAAGCGGCCATCTAGCTCAGAAGCAACAAAGCCCAAAGAGAAGAAGCACACGGCCTAAGGGAATACAAGGTGTTGAATGGACCATGTAGCAGACACCAAGGAACAAAAACAATCATTGTGTGATCACCTTCCTCACATAAGCACTGAAGACGAAAGTGTGCATAAGCAAGTGTGGTGAAGAAGGCTGATGGTGCCCGGCTACTGAGAGACATAGCGTCTGGGGACTTAAAGGCTTGAAAGCAAACAAGCGGCCATCTAGCCCAGAAGCAACCAAGCTCACACGGAAGCAGCACACCAACATATAGGTGATCATGAAGGGCAGAGGAGACCAGGTCTCCAACAACAAAGGTGGGGTGGTGGTGAGAATCATATCACCGTGAAAGAGGGGGAGTACATGATGGGGACCCAATGCCCAACTGTAGACAGCTGGACATCCCATCCCTTCCAGAGGGGTAGTGGGGAGGAGATGAGTCACTCAGGGTTCAGTGTAGCAACAATGAAACTAAAAACCTTCCTCTAGTTCCTGAACGCTTCCTCCCCTCCCAATTATCATGACCCCAATTTTACCTAGCGGGCCTGGTTATACCAGAAGATGTACAGCGGTGCAGTAGGGATCTGGAAACACAGGGAATCTAGGACAGATAAACCCCTCAACACCAGCGGTGGGAGTGGCGACACCAGGAGGGAAGGGGGTGTAGAAAGGGAGAACCGATCTTGGAGACCTATGTGTAACCTCCTCTCTTGGAGATGGGCAATGGGGAGGTGGGTAAGGGGAAGACGCTGGGGAGTGTAAGATAAGATATAATAATTATTTATAAACTATCAAGGGACCAGGTGTGCCATCGGGGAGGGAGGGGGACAGGGGCAAAAAAGGGAAACCGAGCTGATTCCAGGAACCCAAGTGGAAGGTGAATTATGAGAATGACGAGTGCAACGAATGTGTAAGGGTGCTTTGCTCAATTGATGTATGTACAGATTGTGATAAGAGCCTTATGAGCCCCAATAAAAAGATTGAAAAAATAAAATAAAATGTTAAAAAAATATTCACTGACTTAATGTTTACAGTGTTGTAAAATATATATGTATATATGCATATATATCATAATGAATTCTTATGTTCTTTCCCCCTCCCACATTCATTGTTTGCTCCCAAAATTTCCTCACCCTTGCTACTCCTCTACTCCCCTAGGGCCCTATAGACCATTGCATCAGTTATTGTCTCTAGGGATCCGTGTCTGTGCGTTACAACTTTGGAAACCCAATAGAAACAACCAAAACCAAAACTAAAATAAAGCTGCAAGAAGAAAATAATAATAATATAAAGATAAAAATGAAAATAAAGAATGAGAAAGGAAAGACTACCATCAATATTTTAAAGTTCAGCAAAAAAAAATACTGTTATGGAACAAGTGGGAAATACTTTACCTTAGAGCAAGTACAGGTTGGATCGAGAGGTAGGTCAACTGACCAATTGTCATATTATGCCATGGTCTGATCCACTGTGATCAAGTTCACAATCATCTCTGTCTGATGGTAAACCTTTTCAAGGGGATGTACCAGAGGTTTAATATGACTAGATATTCTTCAGATGGATTTTGAGTTCTCACTGTTCACCTACCCTTTGACAAGATGGATGTTCATCATTTGAGCTCTGGGACTTTTTCCTTCATTACATTTGAATTTAATTGTCACTATCTTTGGATCCCACATGCTGGTGTGCTTCTTCATTGTGGACTTCCTTGACACCTGACTTAGATGGCTGCTTCTTTGAAGACAAGCCTTTTAGACCCCAGATAATTGATAGCCTGGCACCATCTGCTTTTTTTCATCCCACTTTGCTGTAATGCCCTTATCTTCATTCATTTTTCAATGAAGGTAAGTATTGAACAGAGCCATGTTAAGATCTTGTACCCAGAATATGATCACCTAGAGGATGGATCTAGCTAAATCTTGTCATAAACCATGGGCACCTCTACCTAGTGCCTGGAAAGTGAACATGTGAAACTCCACAACTGTGTTACTCTGGGTTGACTAGGGAAAAAATTCATAGACATTCATATGTGTACAAGAGAGAACTTTATATCAAAGAGCAATTGTACATTAAGAAAGCATACCTGCCCAGTCCAGTTGAAGTCACTAAGTCTGAAATTAGCCCATATATCCAATACCAGACTATAAATTCTTTTCAGACTCACACAACATATACAATGATGTCGAATGCAGGAAGACCACATGCCAGTGAGTGGAAATTCTTTTGGATCCAGTGGAGGCGGAAACATCTCAATGCTGTCAAGGGTCTCCACGTGGCTCCTTCAGCTCCAGGGCTCTAGTGTCGCTTCATGTGTCTTGTTCACAGGAATGTCTCACAGGGCATGAGCTTGTGTCCCGCCTCCAGGGAACTATTTATCTCCTCAATGCCTCCAAATGAGGTCATCAAACTGCACCCGCACTGACAGACTAAACTCCACCCCTTCATTCTTAAGTCTCAAATTGACAACAGATTATGCAACTACCACAGCAACCAAGGAGGCAGATGAAGAGGAGGACAGGAAAAGAGAAGTAGGTGCCTTCTCTGTTTTATACTCTACTTAAATTTGTATCTTTATGTTATTATTATTTTTCTTTATGTTTCTTTTTTGGGTTTTTAATTGTTTTTGTTATTGTCTCCCTGTTTGGAAGCAAAAAAGAAGTGGATGCATGGAGACAATAACTGAGGCAATGGTTTATATGGAAGGGGGAGGGGAATTAGGGAGTAATTAGTGGATCTGTGAGGCACGAGTGAGCATTAAGCTTATTTGACAATGGATATACAACTCTTTTCTAGAAGTGTTTTAAGTATGGAAATCTGAATGTTATATCAGGAACATTACAGAAGAAAGGGGGGGGGGACTTGATCCATGGTTACCATGTGTGAAGGAGGAAGAGTTTTTGCTTAGGGGATAGTGAATTAATTTTAATGGTGGTGGAAAAATATGCAGGGTGATTAAAATAATGGTTGTACAACATGAAAAGAATACTCAGTGGCACTGAATTACACATGCAGAAGTTGTTGAACTGGTGAAAGTTTTGTTACATACATTTTTGCAAGTATGTGAAATATATTACATGAATAATGATTATGGAGGGGAAAATTGTTCCATAATTGACTGTGGTAGAGATTGTACAACTCTTCTTGATATGATTGGGGTATTGAATTATACGATAACTTGAAAAGTGCCAATAAAAGTGATTTGTTTTGTTTTGAAGAGAAGCGGATGCTCAGAAATGTTCATCATTTTACCTCCCACTTTAACCCTACAGCCTGCACATCTCATGGGGTACCCTTGTACTAAGGGTAGAACTGGGCTGCCCAGAGAGAAAGTGGAACATTCCAAGAAAAATTGTATCCCCAGGAATTCCCTTCGTTATGGCTCACACCTCAGGCCAACTGTCTGCATTTCTACAAATCTACACATGGTTTTCAGGAAGAAATTGTTAGTCCATAGTGAGTGCAAATGATGAAGGGTAGAGATTGACCTCACAGAACAAAGGTCAGAAAAATTCCCTCTAGAGGCCATTACTCAGCTGCTCCTACTCAGAACCATCCTCCTTCTGCTTCCACATGCACAGCACACGTGAATCACCTAGAGTAAAATATGGTAACAGAGCTCCAAGTCACAAATGAAAGTCAGACTTCTTAGGTCTTCATCCTTACCATGTTGATCATAGATGCCTGTGGAGGTAACACCCTTCTGGATTCTTCCTGGTGACATGAATGTCCTACCCTGTAAGCACCTTCATGTCAAAAACAATGATTTTCATCTTAGAATGGTTTTAAATTATATCCCCCCCCTTTATTCCTAGGTGTGATTGCTCAGGTAGAGCTACTACAGACCAGTCATGAGTTGGGAAAGCTATGTGCAATGTCTCAAAGTGCTATGTCTAACTTTCAGGTCTGCAGATATCAAGTTTCTAGATCTATCAGGTTCTGGGAAACACAACCTGTGTTAGGTGGCAAAGAAGTCTTGTGATGAGAGTCTTAGCAACAACTCAGTTTTCACATATTGATACATTGAAACCACAATAGCTCAACCAGCTGGGTGTACTTTAACTGAACAATCTGAAACCTGAGGATAATGACATGTAAATGTAGGAAACTTACCAGGAGACACAGTGAAGGCTAAATGGTCAAACATCTCAAGCATCACAACACGAACTGGGCAGCAGAGGGAGCTCAGGGTACATGGGACACAATCTTTGCCACAGGAGCAGGTGCAGGGGATGCCAAGTTTGTTTCCTCTTGTGTCTGGAGTTTCCCAGTTCACCCACGTGGAGTACCTCTTCAAGGACACTTCAGCAACTACAGTTCTCATGTCTCTTATTTTCCTGAAGAGAAGATCCTAAAAATTAAAATTCCTTGTTCTTCCTGAGAAGACAAGGGAGAAAGAAATCACACTTGGGACAAGTTGAAATCAATCCCAGAAGGACCGATAATCTCTCTAGGCTGTTAAAATCTGACCTCCATGTGCTTCTCTCAACACAATCAGTTACTCTCCATCCTAATTCTTTTTTACCAGTTACTGTAGGTTGAAACTATATGTGTGTGAATCCCAGCCCAAATATCTCCTGTGAAGAGAAAACAAAAGCAAACCTGATTTTACCATTTCTGAAATAATTGACAGTTGCATGTATTTTTGAAACTTGGAGAAACTGACATTTTGAGATTCTTAATAAAGCATCAAAATGTCTCATAGTCATTAGAAATCATATAATGGCGCTTGCCCTAATCCCAACTATGTGGACTCTCCCCCTTCCCTTCCCCCCACCCCTACCTAAAGAAGGCACTTCAGAGAACAGAACTGAAGCTGAAGCTTGGGGACATGTGCATCTGTGATTAGAGCACACGGGAGAAGCGAAGAGGGTAGGAGTGTGAGAAGAACACAGCCTGACCCACTAATCCCCAAGGACGATATTACTGCTCATAGCAGATAAGGCACAGTGAGGATCATAGGGCCAGTCACACGACAAGACATGATGTCCCTAACTGAACCATATCACTATGGGGGACAACACTGGAGACTCAGGGTGGGACTTGTGTCTGATCAGACCCCATCACATTGGGGCAAAATACTAAGGGCATGCAACAGCAAGGGAAGCAAAGCAATGAAGTCCCCGGGGAATGCCAAAATTAGATGTTGGGGACAGTGTGGCACAGCACCCCTTCAGACTCGACTTGAAAGCATTCCTAAAAGTCAAAAACCAGCCCGCAACGATTTATATGCATTTCTTGTTTTGTCACTGGCTATCTTTTTGTTGTTATTTCTGTTTGTTCGGTTGGTTTTGTCTTCCTCTGTTGTTTTGTTTGGCTTTGCCTTGTTTTTGTTCTTATTAATGTCTCTGCATGTCGATCTAGATAGAAGACTGGATAAACAATTCAGAGAAGGAAAAACAGGACCAGTGGTCCCGGGGGAACATGGGAGAAGGAGAGGTGGGAGAATAGAAGGTGGGGGTGAGGGGATCAACCAACCCAAGGACAAGTTAACAACAAATGAACTAAAATCGTTGGAGAGAAAGCATAGGATGCCTAGTGGGGATTAATCGAGGGCAAAGTCAGAGCGAGGAATTACTGAAACTCAAATTAAGACTGAACATGTTAGTGGGACAAGAGGAAAGTAAAAGGAAATGGAGGAAAAATTAGAAAGCAAAGGGCATTTACAGAGGTCTAAATATAGGCATTTACCTATGTAAATATATTTATATGTAATGGCAGGGAAATAGATATGTTAGGTATTAAGGTTGAAGATGGAAACTGGGCCTCAACTCAAGTACTCCCCAAATGTAAGAACACTTTGTTCTAAAACCCTGCATTCTGTGATGCTCACTTTCCCAACACGATGGCGGTCGACAAATTGGGTGCATAAGCAAATGTGGTGAAGAAAGCTGATGGTTCATTGCTATCAAAAGATATAGTGGCTCTGGTCTTACTGGCTTGAAGATAAACAAACAGACATGCAGTTGAGAAGCAAAAATGGAAGAAGCACACCAGTCTGTGTGATCATGAAGTGTCCATGTGATCATGTATCAGGCATCAAAGAACCAGAACAAAAAAAATTTTTTTAATCATATCCATGTGAATGAAGAAGTGTGTGCAGTGGAGACCCAAAGCCCATCTATAGACAATTGGAAATCCCCTTACATATGGGTCACAAGAAAGAGAAGAGTCAGTCAGAGTGCACTACAGCACCAATGAAACAGACAACTTTCCTCTAGTTCTGTAATGCTTCTCCCCCAACTATCATGACCTCAATTCTACCTTACAAATCTGACAAGACCAGAGCACGTACACTTCTACAGATAAGATCTCACAACAAAAGGAATACAGGACAGATAAAACCCTCAGGGCCAATAATGAGAATAGAGATACCAAGAGGATAATGGGAAGATGGGAGTAGAAAGGGGGCATCAATCACAAGGACTGACATATAACTCCCTCCCAGTGGGACAAACAATGGAAAAATGGGTGAAGGGAGACAGTGGAAAATGTAAAATAAAAATTTATAATTTATCAAGGTTCATGAAGGAAGAAGAGTGGGAGAGGGAGGGGGGAAATGAGGAGCTGATATCAAGGGCTCAGGTAGAAAGCAAACACTTCCAACATGATGATGGCAGCATATGTACAAATGAGCTTGACAATGGACGAATGCATGGATGGTGATATGAGCCATAAGAGCCCCCAATAAAAGTATTTAATAAAAAAGAAAGCATTAGTATTGTAAAGCATAATACCTAGATTTGGAGAACAAAATCAACTCCTTAACCATGGGAGACTTCCTCTAGTTTTAGGAAGATGCCCTGGAAATGTCCTGATGTGTTATGCAAATTCACGAACAGCATTGGCTTCTCTGGGAGATGTAGAGATCTTCAGCATTTAAAGAACATCTAAGTGTAACTTGATACCTTAAAATTCTTGGTGTGCAAAAGATTTGTGAAGGGTAGGCAAGCTTGATTAAGGCAAGACAAACCTGCAGGGAAGGAGCAAAACTCAGGAGCCACTGTCATATTCAGCTCTAGTGGACAATTAGGGATGGTCTAGAAGGTGATGATGAGGGTTTTACTTTTAGCATATGAATTTCCTTTCCAAAAGATAATTTAAAACAGAATTAGACAAGGGAAGCTTGTGTCAGATTAAATATATATTTCTACGGGGAATATTTAACTGCATCAAGAAAAGAATAAGCACCACACAAAGGGGTGGGGAGGAGGTGGGCACATTTCAAGGAAGTGTCTCTAACTGTAGGTTGACATTTCCATTAAGTCAATTCTTTCTCATAACAACCCTATAGGATAGAATAGGACTGCCCTTCTAGGCTTCTGCGTCTGTAAACCTTCATGGGTGTGGAGAACATTCTTTCCCCTGCACAGCCATTGGAGATTTAAAATGATTGACCTTGAATTTAGCAGCCCATCGCATAATGAACTCCACACGCAGAGCTCTCCAAGATATCTAGAACATCCTTAGCTACTCTTGGAGTGACTCTCTTAGAAGTCATTCAACATTACTTATGACTATATAGGCAAAAGGTATGCAAATAGACATCTCCCCTGCTGATGAAAACCATCCAAGTCCCAACTCTGAAGTTCTTGGAGAGGTGCTCCAACTCTGGAATTCCCAGGTGCCAACATTCAGGACTGAACACATCAAGTCACCATGGAATCTGTATTGAGCTCAATTTTCCTTTTTGGAATTTCAAATGGTGCTTTGATGCAGATAAAGTGTGTATGAGGGGGCGTGAGTGAGAGGCAGTGAATATGTTATGATTTTCATCATCAGGATGTCTGTGTGTTTGCAGGTGTCCAGTGTGAGGTGGAGCTATGGAATCTGAGGGAGACTTTAGGCAGCCTGAGGCTTCTCTGAGACTCTCCCCTGCTGTCTCTGCATTCACTGTCTGTGTGTATAATACACAGAGGGTCTGCCTAGGCCCAGAGAATGGGCGGAAGTGGGTTTCATACATTAATAGTGTTGGTAGGAAAAGCCACATAGATTCTCTGAAGGGCCAATTTACCATCTCCAGAGACAATAGTAAGAATATACTATAACTTCAAATGGACAATCTGAAATTCGAGGACATAGCTCTGTAATTCTGTGCAAAAGACTCAACAGTGTGGTAGTTATATAATCTGGTGTAAATTTGGGACTTGAGAGGATAAAGAGGGAAGGGTTGGAGTCTGTCAATTGGATCATAGCCAATGACGCCTATGTGTGGGCATCTCGATCTCCTGAGATTTCTGGGAAATCCCATATTCCATCTTTGAGGGGAAGACACTCTTTCTAATCCCTGGGAGACACCCTACTGACAAAGGTGACCCCCTGTGAGACATCCCTGAGTAGAAGCCATGTGGATCTACCTCATGAAGCCCTGGGTGCTGGAGAATCCATGTAGAGCCCCCGTCAGCACTGAGAAACTTACAATGCCACTCGATCCAAAGACTTTCTGCCCACTTTCCTGTGATCATCTTGCATTCTGGATCATTGCATGTACTTCATAAGTCTGAAGAGGAATTTATACATTGGTATCCGACATATGTGCAAATTATGGACTTATGGGCTTGGACCTAACTGGGATTGAGATGCTTTCTTAATGTACAATTGCCCTTTATATTAAATCTCTTATACACAATATGCGTGTGTCTATGGATTTGTTTCTCTAATCTACCCAGACCAACGCATACAGTTAGGGGAAGTCAGAGTTAACCAAGACACGAATGTACTCTAGTGGAAGAGGTTAGGCTGCAGGGGCCCTCAGGACCCAGAGCACAGGTCTCAGACCGAGGAGCAGGTGCAGATGGAGCTTCACCACTGGCTTCCTGTTGTGTCTGGGGATTCTTCTCCTTCTCGGTATCCCTCAGGGAATCAGTGCATCTCCTCACGTCTTTCTCAAACACTCACCCAATCTCCCTGTGACGATAGGATGATTTTGAACTTAGTTTCTGTTTCGTTTTCCCCTTGAATCGCGCCACATTTCCCATATAATTGGTAATTCCTACATCTAGGATGAATTCTGTTCACATCATCTGCTTCATCAAGCTCTTTATGCCTTGCATTCAATACCCCTCCTGTATTCCCTCCTTCCCTGGGACAACAGTGCCTGCTGTGCAAAGGATCTCACTTTATTAGCTTGTGTGTATATATATTTTTCCAGACAACATATTACAAGAACTTATCACCAGTAGCCCAATCCTATATCAAGTCGCCTGTCTCCATTCATCCAATCGGAGACTTTCTTCTCTGAGTTCATTCATTTTATTAATTCACAGCTCCTGTCTGCCCTTGTCCACCACAGACTGATTTTAGAGTCCGTTTTTTTTTTTCTCCAAAGGCTGTTTGTTTAATTCAGTAGTTGTGAATATTGATACAAGAGTGGGAAAAGGGAGACAAGACACATTATATGCTTAGTCTCAAGGTACCTCCACAGAACTCACCTCCCTTCGTGCCCTATGTCCCCTTGTGCATGGGCTATACACGTCCTATTCTGCACAGGGCACCCACAGGTTCCCTTCAAGTCCTGTGGGTGGCTATGCCTCCACATATTATTGAGAGCAGAATATCCTTCTCTAGAGACATGACCAGGAACTGATTTTCCCTCAATTAGCAGTGTGACTGCTGTAGTTACGATCGTGTATTTCTGAGTCGGACACACAGAGGGAAAGGTTGTGGGAACCCAGACACAAACACCAATACAGGGATATGGCTGGGCTCAGGGGTCACTGAAAGCCCACAGATAAAAGGGGCCCTCAGGGGAGAAATGTAGAGGAGCCTAAGAAGGATTAGTTAAATTAGGTACCTATTTCCTCTACCTGCAGAGAAAATGTCCCTACCACAGACCTCCACATTCTTGTAGCTCAGTGTATGTTCTTGTATGCACTTTATGTCTGTGTGTTTTGTGTGTGCTAGCACATTGCCTTAAGATGTTATACAATGTGACAGAACTTGTAGTCTGTTCTGCATTTATTTTATTATTATAATTCTAGTATATTTTAGTGTGTCTTTGTGGTTTTTCTTAAGTAAATGCATGTGTATTTATTAATCTGAGGGTATTATATGAAGATTTGTTAGTTGTAGTAGATGTGCTAATTTGTTCACAATATGCATGTGTATGTTAATATGACTGTTAGAATACAAATGTCATTTTGTGAGTTTCCTGCTAGTGTGTGTTCACTCCAACTCATCTGGGCTCTTCATCAAACTTTATGAGCTCGCATCTCCTTGAATAATCTACTGAGTGTTAAGAAATGACTTAGGCTGGGGGAATCCATTAGAGGCCCATAGTAATATGCACAGCAGAGTGTGCTAATCAGTGAAACTTCTTTTTGAAGTGGACAATAAGAGACAGAGGGACATGAACAGCAAATCCTAGAGGTGAGCTGGTCAATGCAGAGACCGCCTTAACTAGGAAACAGGCCAAGGGGGATGCTTATTTTCTCCTCTCTGCAGCTCTTGTGTTTACAGATGGCAACGATAAAGCCTTTGTAAAAGGATGCATGCTATACTCAAAGAATGCCTAGTTGTAGGTAAATGGGTAATGCCAAGAGTCAAGGTGACGGCAGAAGCTTGAAGGTAAATGAGATGGGTCAAGGAAAGAGATAACTTATCTTCCGTCATCTTTGCCCAGAGCATGAGGTTCAAGCTCTCTAAATAATGTTCAACTGATGACAAACAACACAAACTGTTGGAAAGGGCTTATTCACTTGTATTCTAGGATGTCCCATCCATAGACTTGGGCTTCTAGGAAGAGGGTGGATAGCTAGTGTGTGGGCATGAGCTTGTAAAACATGCTCCACCAGGAGGCTGAAGGGGTAGGAAGACAAAATGAGTGTGGAGGGAAGAGGCTGTGCTGCGATCAAGTGGGGAGGCATTAGCCTGAGTGGCTACTTGGATATCATTACCATTGGCCTTTTGCAAGCACCAGTGAGTTTCTAAGGCAAGGAGGTGTGAAGTGGCAGTTATCTGACAGAGGTGTAGGTTAGTGCCCCTATAAAACTAATCTGCAAATCAGCCTACTAGAGAAATACACATTTCATAAAATTTCTCCTACCCACTCATCATGCATATGTGGAATATAAGGCTCACCATTCCCCTATGTTATAAGTCCAGGTTCCAATTTCAGAGCTCTGGGGCAGGCAGGTTGAAGAACAAGGTTGGATTCTAGGACCCTTGTTGAAGGCCATAAAGACTCAGCCTTGAAACGGCTGAGAAGTCTCAAGACCTATGTGTCACTGTTTGCTGATTTCTTCTGTGAGTTTACATTTAGAACAGACTGTTAAGAACAAGAACGTGTGCAAGCTCTGGGAAAATAGGTCACAAGAGTTGCTATGTGTATCAAATATGCTTGCTTAACAATGAGATAATTAACCCCAGGTTGTTTCTGCATGGTTAAAAGGAGTATGAAAAATAAACGCGAGGCTTCAGTATTCACTATTGCCCTCCCAATAAATTCTGTCTCACTCCCTCTTTCAGGACTGTTCAACTCATTGGCTGGCTTGGACAAGAGTGGCGCCCAAACCAGGGACACTGAAAACAGGGGACAAAGTGAAGGACACCGTGGATTACAAAGGTGTACACAAAGAGATTGGTGGTGACGTGAGGAGCTATTGGGAGAAAAATGGGGCAAGGAAATAGCAAACAGATTTTTGTAAATATTTTTCAAGATATGTTAAAAGCTAGAGGAGCAAATGTAAGCTACCAAAGAATAGAGAAGTTTTTAGATTTTGTGGTTAAGGTATGTCCTTGGTTTCCTGAGGAAGGGACTGTAAATATTGAAACTTGGCAAAAAGTAGGGAAATGGTTAAAAGATCACTACACCACTAATGGACATAGAAGGTTCCCATAGACACGTTTAGCTTATGGGATTTAGTGAGGGATAGCCTGTACCATAGGCATGAGGGACTCCAGCCTGAACACCAATTTGCATGCTCAAACAAAAGTGAAAGTAAACTTCCTTCTGCGCCTCTGCCTCCTCCTCAACCACTGAAGTCACTGAAAAGTTAACTGGAGGGCTTTGAAAGCAAGGATGAGGAACCCCTTGACCCAGGCGATGTGGAGCCCTTAGAGGACAAGGTGGCACATTATCATGATGAGGATTTGGGTATTTTCGCTGCCTCCGAGGCACTTCAACCTGAGAATCAAAACCTGGTGCAAGATACACAGAAGTACTGCCCAGATTAAACAAAGGTGGTAGGCTGGGAGGAAGCTTATGCATCATTAGCAGCAAAGATGAGGGAAATGCAAGTCAAGTTAATAAAAAAGCACTCTGAGATAGAGTCCCATGAATGGGTGCCAAAACTTACTGGGGCCAAGGTATTTCAGAGGCTTCAGAGTGCATTCAGTGAAAGGAATCCTTTTCTAGAAGACTTGCCAGTTGCAGCACTGGTTGTGACTGGGGCTCCAGGAAAGGATCTATGCTTAGTGCTGCCGCACATGCAGCAAAACAAGGAGAGGATATAGGGGAGTTCAGTATGCAGTTCCCTGTAACTGAGTGACAGGATGCCCAGGGTAATCAGATGAGAGATCATACTCCTATTCCTTTCAAACAGCTAAAAGAATTCAAGGTTGCTTGTGACCAATATGTCCCGAGTACCCTTTTACTCAATCTTTATTAGATACACTTTCCATCGCGGTACTTGCCCTCACAGAATGGAAACAATTGGCTTTTGAAAATGCCAGGCAGTGCTGAGACCTTTTAGATAAAAGGGCAACATGTCCGAATATATCAGACTATGCTCGGACTTGGACCTTTCTTTACTCAGGGGCTTGCGACAGCAGCTGCTTTGTAAGGAAAAACAGTAAAGGAGGGTTAATAATACTATGGAACTTATGGGAGCCCTGCAGGCTGGGCTCCCTTCCCCCTCTGCTATTCCAGCCAATACATATGAGATCATTTTAGATTTAAAAGATTGTTTTTATACCATGCCCTTGGATGCAAATGATTGTAAAAGATTTGCCTTTAGCGTCCCTTCCACCAACTTCAAAGAGCCTATGAAGAGATCTCATTGGCTTGTTTTGCCTCAAGGCTTGGCCCCGAACTGGTATTAATATGGGGACGAGGGCATGTTTGTGTTTTTACGCAGGATGCTGATGGAGCACGGTGGCTGCCTGAAGAGTTGGTGCGGTTTGCAAACCATGCAGATGGTAATTTGCCTCGGTGTGTTTCTGAGGACATTGCTCAGTGAGCAGTATAGGCTTCTGTTCCTGATTTACCCTTCTTACATCCTCCTGTCTGGGAAGGTCCGGAAATCAAGGTGTGAGTTAATGACTCATGCCCTCCCTGTACAAAGTGAAGGAAATGTAATCTCACCCACGCCCAGTCTTTTTCCCCTTGTGGACTAGAGACTCAAAAGAATAAAAGCGTATGTAGAGATTGTGTCTCACGGACAAGCCCATCAGGTATAATATCTCAAAGGAATTATATATCATAGCTTGGTCTCGCAACCAGGACAATACTAAAAAAAAAACACTGCTGAATGGGAAAGGGGGCTGTCTGCAGGACTTTGGTGGTCAGACTCGGGTTTTCCACAAATTCAATGGTGGAAAATAGGGGCTGCTTTAGTGGACACGAAGCTTATGGGCCCTTCCTCCAGACCGCAGGGAAACGTTACTGCCTGCGTACCATCGCCTTATGTACTTTTGGCAGGGAATATTACTATAGATCATGATGATTCTAAGTTTAACATGTCTTGTAATAATTGTAATTTGTCTACTTTTATTACCTGGTCCCCTGAAGATATTATCATCGCCATTTTGTATCAATCTTCTTTTGTTATGCTACCAGTGAATATTACTGGGGCTTGGTGTTCAGAAAGAGGGTTACAGGTATTAGAAGAGATTGAAAAGCATTAACCAGACCCATGTGCTTTGTAGGTTTGCTTATAGCAAGTATTTTAGATATACTAAGTTTAGGTGCTACTGCTACTACTGCAGCAATTGTACTTTCACAAATCATACAAACTACCCACTGTGTAAATGAATTATCCAAAAATGTGACTACTGTGTTGGGAACTCAAGAAGATATAGACAGGAAGTTAGAACAAAAAGTAAATGCTCTTTATGACATGGTCATGTATTTAGGAGATGGGGTGCAAGGGCTTAAGGCCAGGTCTAGTCTACAGTGCCATGCTGTACGTACATGGATCTGTGTTACACCTAAATAGTACAATAACAGTCAGTATAGCTGGATTAAAGTGAAGAACCATCTTCAAGGTATATAGCACAATACTAATGAGTCTTTAGATTTATTACAACTCCATCAAAAAATATTAGCCATAAAATATGCTAAGTCTCTTGATTTTGATGCCGCTAAACTTGCTGAGGATTGGCTCCAGCATTTTTGAGTTGCTTTCCCTTCATTAGGAAATCTCAGAGGCCTACCTCACATGCTTATGTCTCTAGTCAGAGCGGGAGTGTGTGTATTGTTGATCTCATGCATACTCCCTATGATACTGCACAGGGTTATGGTTGAATTATTGGACTTAAGAACAAAGCTTCATGAAGTACACCTGTGCACTTTTCCCCCTCCCCAAACAGGGGTGTAAGACAGAGGCTGGTTAGTCAGAGATACGTAAGATGGAGTCTGAGTTTCCCAAACTAAGACGGGTCATAGTCACCAACAGGACTGTGACTGATGACAGGTAAGGGTGATTTGAGGACTCCACAACCTAAGACAGGCACAGTCAGTTGCCGACATTTTGAGTAAAGACACCTTCAGTAAATAGAAAAGGGGGAGATGTTGAAGGCCATTAAGACTCAGCCTTGAAAGGACAGAATTCTTATGACCTATGTATCATTGTGTGCTGATTTCTTCTGCGACTTTATGTTTAGAATAGACACTTAAAAACAAGAACAAGGAAGTATGCAAATGTATCAAATGTAGTTGCTTAACAATGAGATAATTAACCCCGGTTGTATCTGCATGGATAAAAAAAATATGTAAAATAAACTCCAGGCTTCAGTATTCCCTGTTGCCCTCCCAATACTTTTTGTCTCTCCTTTTTCCTTAATCATCACTCCCCCTTTCAGGACTGTTTGACTAGTCGGCTGGCTCTGACAGCCTCTCATTTATCAAAATTCTTAATCTAAAGCTTGAGTAAATTTTAACTCCTTCCAGAAAATTGGTTAGCTTATGGAAAAAAGACCAAACAAAAACCCTGAATACTGAAAATAATAGTCAAGAGATCAATAGTTACACTGCATTAGCTAAATCTGCTGAACTATGCCTCTTTAGAGTATTGAAAGGAAAAGATATTACCTCGAGGACTCGGTTCACCTGACCAAAACATGCTATTGTCAATTGATTTCATGTGCATTTGAAAGATGGACAAAGGAAGGCTGAGGAACAATGAATGCATTAGAATTGTGGTTCTGGTCAAGAATATCTTACTTACCATGGACAGGCAAAGGACAAACAAGTCTGTCTTGGAAGAAGTAATGACAGAGTGCTACTTAGAGGTAAGGATGGTGAGAGTTCATATTATATACTTTGGACTTATTATCAGAAAACATCATTCCTTGAAAAGGATATTCTGTTTGCAAAAGACGAAGGGCAGTGAAAAACATGAATCCCTCTACTAAATGGATTAACAAAGTGACTGCGACAATTTGTTCACCCTCACATCACGGCCCACCAAACCCCAAGCATGATATTCTTGCTCAAATTGGCCAATGCACAGAGAGGACCATAGGCCCAGCCACACCACAAGACACAACATCCCTCAATGACCCATAGCACTATGAGGGACAACACTAGTGGCACAGTGTGGGAAATGTGCTCGATCTGACTCCACCACACTGGGGCAAAATGCTAAGGGCATGACACAGAGCAGCAAGGGGAGCAAAGCAATGAAGTGCCCGGGAAATAAAAAAATAGAGTGTGTGGCCAAGGCATGGTACCACATCAAACTCAACCGATAGTAAAATACTCTTAATGGTCAAAAAACAAACCTGGGACGATTTCTAGTCTTTTCTCTTTTTCTCCAATAGTTGTTTTTTGTTTGTTTTGCTCTGTCTTGTGTTTGTGCTTACTATTGTCTTTGCATGTCTATCTAGATAAGATAGGCAAGATAAACACACCAGAGGAGAAAACAATGAGGCTGATGGTTCTGGGGGGGGGATACAGGAGACGGGGAAGCGGGGGGAAAGGAAGTGGTTGTTAACCTGGGGTCAAGGACACAAGTAATCTAAAATCCTAAAATCGATGTCGAAGATAGTCTAGGATGCCTGGTAGGGCGTGATCAAGGGCAATGTAATGAGAGGAATTACTGAAAACTGATGAATGCCAAACATGATAGTGGGACAAGAGGAAAGTAAAAGGAAATAGAGGAAAGTACTAGGAGACAAAGGGCATTTATAAATTTCTAAATACAGTCATTTGCATATTTAAATATATATGATGAAATGGAAATAAATCTATGTACATATATTTAAATGTTAAGTATTAAGGTAGCAGATGGACATTGGACCTCTATTCCAGTACTCCCTCAATGAAACGAGACTTTGCTCTAATAACCTTGCATTCTGTGATGCTCAGCTTCCTGACACAATCAATTAAGACAAAATGGTGCAGAAAGTTGATGCTGTCTGCCTATCAAAATAATAGCATCTGGGGTCCTAAAGGTCATCTAGCTGAGAAGCAACAAACTCCACATGGAAGAAGCACACAAACCCGTGTGATCATGAGGTATCAATAGGATCAGGGATCAGGCATCAGAGACACAAAACAAAAAATCCTATCAATGTGAAAGAGGGGGAGTATGGAATGAGACATACAGTCCATCTGTAGGCAAGTGGACACCCCCTTACAGAAGGGTATTTTATAAACTAAACCAGGACACTTGTAAATATATATACATATATATGTATATATATTTATGTGCTGTATACATCTATTATATATATTATATATAATCATGATATATAAACACATTCTATATAATATATAATCATTATATATTATTATGTATTATATATAATGGATAGACATATAAAGCACAAAAGAATATAGCAGCTAATTAGTCCACACAGCTGTACAAAGTGCTCAGTTCATCTCACTTCCATGAAACATTTAATATACTGGAAATCCTTCAACTCATGAGAGCCCCTGGGTCCAAGGTCAAGGAAGTAGACAGGGGAGTCTTATGTAGGGCAATGCAGGCAGTGTGGACAAAGGAAGCAAACAGAAGGTCAGGTCATCAACAGTCAGCAAGACAATAGGATCCAACAGTCCCAAGCTCAAGTGATGTATAAACCAGCAACATGATGAACCACTTCTCGAAGGAATCTCAAGTTCTAGCGACATGATCCACAGGTTGGCAGTCCCACTGTTAGTGTAGCTCACAAGTTGGGGCAGAGAACTAGCAGGCACACCCTGATCTGATCAGAAGGGAGCAAGAGAGAGAGAGAGAGAGAGAGAGAGGCAGGAGTTGCCTAGCCATTTATCTATTTGCCCTCCAATCAAACTGCAACATTATTAATACCATGTTCCTATTGCCCAAGTTGGCACAATAAACCAACCTATCAGAAAAGGTGAAAGGATGAGAAGAGCCAGTTAGGGTGCAGTATAGCACCAATGAAACATACAACTTTTCTCTACATCTTTAGTGCTCCCTCCCCCCCCCCCCGCCCCACTATCATGAACCCAAACCTACCATACAATTCTGGCTAGACTAGAGAAAGCACATGGTTACCGATAAGAGCTAGAAACACAGGGAATCAAGGGCAGATAAAACCCAGCAGGACCGATAATCAGAGTAGCAATACCAGGGGGGTAAGTAGTAGGTGGGGGGTGAAGGGGGAAATAAACACAATGATCTACATATAACTCCTTCTCAGGAATGGACAACAGAAAAGGGGTGGAAGGGAGACATCGGTCAATATAAGACACGAAAAAGCAATAAAAACATAAATTATCATGGCTTCATGAGGGAGGAAAAAAACGAGGAGCTGATACCAAGGGCTCAAGTATAAAGAAAATTTTTTAAAAACAATTGATAGCAACATATGTACAAATGTGCTTAACACAATGGATGTATGCATGGATTGTAATACAAGCTGTATAAGCCCCTAATAAAATGAGTTAAAATAAATAAATTAATTAAATTTTTAAAAACATACATTCATCCTCAATTGTGAGGATGGCACAGGAGAGTGCAGTGCTTTGTTGTTGTGCAATGGGTCCCTGTGAAATCGAATTGACTCAATGACAGCTGACATAACACTCTCAGAATCCACAAATATGCATCCAGCACAAACACAAAGACATTATAGTGTGTTTACATAAGGTATTATTTCTCTCATTAAAAAAGGGAAGAGGTTTCTTCAGTTAATAAAATTGGAACAAACAAGGTGACAACGAAATCACTGAGGCATTCCTACCCCTCATTAATCCATTCTTTTGGTGAGCTGAAGGCAGTTCTCTAAGGGCCTCACAGCATGCCAGATGGCAGAGTATTTTCACAAACATGAGCTCTAGTCTAAGGGCAGCAGAGTCACTAAGTTTGTTTTTTTTTTTTTACAAACCCTTGTGTGGAGGGCTGACTTTCAATAGATCGCAGCGAGGGAGCTGCTCTGCTATGTACAAAACCCCAACCCAGAAGCAGGTCGTCTACGAATGGTTTAGCACCAGGCTCCCCACGAACGTGCGGTGCGTGACGGGCGAGGGGGCGGCCGCCTT
Source organism: Tenrec ecaudatus (assembly GCF_050624435.1). Classification (NCBI taxonomy): domain Eukaryota; kingdom Metazoa; phylum Chordata; class Mammalia; order Afrosoricida; family Tenrecidae; genus Tenrec; species Tenrec ecaudatus. The sequence goes on along the minus strand of NC_134537.1, from coordinate 63,045,750 downwards.
TCCGGCCGCGACCCGTTTCCCGGGACGTGGGGCACTCTGTACCAGACCCCGGTTCCGAAGCACAGCGGGGGCAAGCGCGCGGCCCGCCGAGGCAGATGCGCTTGTGGCCCGCCTGCCGGCGGGGACGGCAGAGCGCCAACTATCCGAGGCCAACTGAGGCTCCGCGGCACTGCCGTATCGTTCCTCCTTGGCAGGATTCTGACTTAGAGGCGTTCAGTCATAATCGCACAGATGGTAGCTTCGCCCCATTGGCTCCCCAGCCAAGCACATACACCAAAGTCACTAAGTTTTGAGTAGCTATTTGTCTTTCAAGGAAACTGTGAATCATGTAGTCCTGTACACTGAGGGTTCAGCTGGAAGATCAGAGATCTAGCAGAGCAAGAGACTGACAATAGTTAACTCACTGGATTTCAGTATGTTTAGAAGGTCTATAATCAATTGAATCAAAATAAAATGTCATGAGAAACTTCCAGCCTAACTGTATGATACATGAAAACTAAAAATTTTGGCAAAGTATTCACAAAAGATGAATAAACACTTTTTTTACTGTTTTGTTGTTTAAGTTCAACTTATTGGGTTCCAACATAACAATAGTTTTGAGAGAGTACTTAGTAACACCATCTATGAGACCAGAAGTAACCTGAGACCCATGGCAGATAATGATACTTTAAGAAAACTGTAGACCAGTGTTGATAAGGGATCTGAATGAAAAAGTTACATTAAAAGCAGGAAACTGAGACAGATAATATATTAAAATAAGTATGTATCATGATTAATTCTAATTCATCCCAGAACCGAATTAACACAAGAAAATAAACACTCAAATATGTCTACTGATGGGGGGGGGGAAAGTCAATTATCTAAATAGACACAGAATACATACTAAACAAAGTCAAAAGCTTTTCACGTTAAAAACAACTACAAATCTAACATGAAATAGGTCAAATCCAATATGCTAATACACATTCATGAAAAAAACTGCAAATTTCACATGTAGAAGAGGAAAAAATTCACACTACCTCAGAATCAGCATAAACATACGTGTCCATTTCCACCACTCATATTAAAAATTGTACTAGCTAGATTAATCAGAAAAAAAGAATTAATAAAAGGAAGAAAAACTTCCAGAAACAAATGAAAATTCCTTCTTCATCATAAATTGATGATTTCATATAAAAAGATGCCAAATAGGTGATAAATGCTATAGCTAGTAAATGTAAAAAAGTTGTAGGCTACATTTCAACACTCAAAAATAATTTGGTACTTAAATCCCTAGTGATTAACTGCTAATCTCCAACTCCCAAACTATTAACTCTTATATATTAAGATGCTGACCATCTTTCCAACACACCGATACCCTCCTAAAACACAAGAGGAGGAGGAGGTGATGCTGTTTGCTAGCGAATAGTGAGCTGGCCAGCCCGGCTGCAGGGCTAAAATGGGCACAAACAGGAATAGCGGATTTATATACGCACTTGGCAGGTAGCACACATATTTCCGAACAAGACTACTGGTCGACCTCCTTAGTGGTGATCCAAAAGGATACTACAAAAACGTGTGCATGGTACACACACATGCACATATGTACACACAAAAATCACGTAAGTAAAATAATAGAATTGAAAATAGACATTTTGTGAAACATTTTGAAACAATGATAAGATCTAAGAAACTAAAATGGAATCCAACTCAACTATTTAAAAGTTTGTGAGAACAGGAGGGAGAGCCTGGGGACCCCAGGGTTGGAGAGCGCCGACAGTGGGCCAGGGATCCAACCGGCATGCTGACACACAGTGTACAATGTGAGCATCTCCAACGTGTTTTCCTAATAGGATCTACCAGTCGACCACCTACGTAGTGTCTAGAAAAACAATTAAGTCCCCACTCAGTGGCTGGTAAACCCACCTTGTCGGGCAGGGGGCAGCCTGGGAATCCAGATTAGGGGCCATCAGGGTGTGTGGAAGCTGCTCCAATCTCTCTCTCCTCCTTCCGCTCCTCTGTCCTCCCTCCTCTCTCCTCTAACCCAGCCCTTCTCTCTCCACCCCCATCTTACAGGGGAGATCAGATCAAATCATTCCAACATTGAAGGATTAAAAAGTGACATCACTATGAACACTTGGCCACCACAAGCCAGTTATCCCTGTGGTAACTTTTCCAGCAATTCCTGCTGAAAACCCAAAAGGTCAGAGGAATCTGGAGGTCCTGCTTTCACAGTCTATATTCCTGAAAATCAAGATCCAGCAAGCTTTAGCCCTTCTGCTCCAGGGGAGGTTTCTGTCCTCCCTCAGCTCACCTTAAGACACCTACATTACCTTTGCCAGGTGTACTGTCCCAGTCAAACAACCCACTTGACCCTGATAAGTCCATGGAGACTCTAGCTAAGGCTCAGAGGGAGCACTGTAAGAAATGCCAGTGCAACAGCAGAGACTTACTCTTGTGTATGTGCACAAGGTGCTCCAGTAAGTCCCCTTGGACTTCAGCATCTCATTCAGGGCCATGGACATCGTGCACTCGTTGATCGACAACTGTGGGCTCATCGCCTACCAGGCATCTCAACTGGCACATTCCAAACTGCTCCACCATCAAAGCCTGGGACATCCTGGCAACTGTGCGCCTGCTGTTGCCCTGCAGGCAGGCTGGCCAGCTCTCGCTGCACTCTGGTAAAGTAAATTGTCCTTCAGCCTCACAACGTTCATAACCCAAGGGCCCATTTCAGGGTCACTTCCATTTTCATCCCCAAAATAGAAGTCAAGTACTTTAGCATTACATTTTTTTGTTTCTTTGTTTCAGTTTGTTTTTTTGATTCTTCTGTGCATAGTTTAGTTAGATTGCTTTTATGATGGAGAACTTTCTTTTTTTCTTTAACACTTTTTGGGGCACTGAATCCACATATCCCACAAATTCCCACAATTCCATAGTTCAGCCATCTTAAGCACTGCAAAATCATTACCACAATCGATTTCATATTGTCTATTTTCCCACCATGATTAAATCGCCTTTAAAAAGGCTTATTAGTCACTTTCAGTTCTAGTGTTCAGTCCCCTCAATCCTTCATTCTTAGTCCCCAACTCCGCCAGCCTCCCACCCCGACCCCGCCCAGACATCCTTACAAACCATCGCATGTTATTTCATCTCCAGATATCCACTCCTTCTGTGCTTCACAAACTGAACCCAACAGAAGCAATAAAGAATACCAAGGAAAGGAAATTGGAATGGTTTAAAAAACCATAGTAATATATAGATAGAATTCTAAACAAGGGGTTAAGAAAAAAAAGGGCCGCGACCAATATTTTAAAGCCAGGGAAGACGTTTCTGTCACGAACTCAGCAAGAAATCTTGTGCCTAGAACAGACTCTGATCGGGTCCAGAGGGAGGTCAGCAGAACAAGACCCCGGGGCTCACCTTTGAGCTGAGGAGGTGCAAGGAGTCTCGGGGAGCAGGCATCGCTGTGTGGAAGGAAACAAGGGAGGGGGGTTAGGAAACTCACAAAGCAACAAATCTGGGAACCCGGACCCCAAAACCCCAGCCGTGATCCCCTTTCTCCAACAGGGACTCCCACCTTGAACCCCACCCAATCCGAAAGCGGGGAAATAGGACTGGTCTTAGGGACACCCGCCCACCTCTCACCAAGAGAAGCGCTGGCAGGGTTCCTGGGGGAGAGAAAGGGCGCTTGCACCCTAGTCAGCTGGACTAAAATAGCCTCCGCCCACATACATGTCCCGGAGCCCAGAGCCTCCCACCTGGGAGCGCCGGCAACAGGGTGCTCAGGCTGTGGGCGCTTCTCTGGCACCTCAAGCAGAGTACCGACAGTGGAATCCTTGCAGTGAGTTGCAGTTCAGAATAAGACACCGCCACTTCCGGCCCTGTCTGGGCATGACCCAAGTGGGAGGAGCTGGCGGGGTCAGAGAGGGGTAGGGGTCTGCCTTCACTTCCTCTCAAGGCAGCTCTTTCCCCGCCCATTTCTGCTGAGATGCCAGCACAGGCGCCTGGTGAGGGGGTGGGCGGGGCCTGGCCAGCTTGGGGCGGGGCTCGGGGAGGAGCCAGAGAGGAGAGAGGCGGTCCACGCCAAAGGGCCCACACCTGTGGCTGAAACTCCAGCGGCAAAGACTCAGATAACAATGGCTGAGGCACCAGTAATTTGGCCCTTTGCAGAGGGAGTGCATGGGTGACATGGTTGAGATAGAACCATGTACGTTGGGTGTGGATGTGCATCCTCCTAACAAACTGGAAACACCCAACCCCCCAACTCTGCCAAAGTGTTAATGGGGCTGAAGCAAGAACTGAGGGTCCCTGCTTAACATATGAGTTCAAACAGTTACCGTACCATGGGCTCAGAAGATAAAGGGGGGCCTGGCCTCTATCACTTTCTGTTTATAAGGACAGGACTCCCTCATATGCAAATTATCTTTCAGGCACTAGGGTACAATTTCACCCTTGGGGTGGGAAAACTATCAGTTCTCTTCAGACAGGGCTGTGGGTCTCTTGGGAAACAGAGCTGTGGTCTAAAGATGCTATTGCTGTGTGTTCTGCTGTGCCTGGTGACAGTTCCCCAAGGTGAGAGATTCAGATATCCGACCTGGGTCTATGGAGATAGTTATGACTTCAAGTGACTGACATGGAATATATATATTTTTTTAATTTGCAGGCGTCCTGTCCCAGGTGCAGCTTCAGGAGTCGGGTCCAGGACTGGTGAAGCCCTCCCAGAAGCTGTCCCTCACCTGCATTGTCTCTGGTTTCTCCATAACAAGCAGTGGTTACTGTTGGAGCTGGATCCGCCAGACCTCGGGGAAGGGGCTGCAGTGGATGGGGTGCATAGATTATGGTGGTAATACAGGTTATAACCCGTCCTTCCAAAGCCGACTCTCCATCACCAGAGACACATCGAAGAATCAGTTCTCCTGGCAGCTGAGCTCCGTGACCGCTGAGGACACGGCTACGTATTACTGTGCAAGGAGCACAGTGAGGGGAAGTCAGTGTGAGCCCAGACACAAACCTCCCCTGCAGGGAAGACACTGGGCAGCAGGGGGCGCAGAGAACCCAGCCTTAGACAGGCACAGATGGATGACAGGGAGGATTTCCTGTTGGAATTAGGGCTTTCTCACTTAACTCTTAGCCTCCCCTGGCACAGGTTTTCATTTTGCCATCTTTTTATCTATTTTACATTGGGATGCAAAGTTCAATGTCAGTAGTTTGAAATCACCAGCTCCTCCAAGCGAGAAAGATGAGGCTGTTTGCTCCTCCAAAAGATTAACAGTGTCTGACACCCTACGGAGCAGTTCTACTCTGTCCTAGAATCACTGTGATTCGGGACTCAACGGTGCCAATGGCTTATAGTTATCGAATTCCTGAATTTGCATCTTGTTTTGTTTATTTATGTCCATTAATTTGTTTTCTGCGTATTCTGCATTGTGTTTAATCATACTTCATATTATTATCAGGAATTGTTCTATTTTTAAAAATTGTTCTATTTTTTCCATCATCCTGGTCTCCACAAAACTTCATATATCATATTCTCATTTTAATTATATCATCCTTTTCTGTGACATCTTTTATATTATTTTAAAAATCTTTATTAACATGTTAATGGTTTTCCTTTTAAATATATTTTTCCTGATTGTGCTTCAATTTACAAGGTTCTTTTATAAAAATAACCTTATTCTCCCTTCAAGTTGAATTACTCCCCTTCTTGTGTACTGCACACATATAACTGTTGATTTCTGTTAAACCAGTGTCGGAAGTCACTGACAAAAGCTCAGCTCACACACAGGCTCTGTGTGCAACAGTAGTTTGCTCACAGAGAAGAGACAGAGCCGGCTCACCATCAGAGTAGGCAGCAGTCCTCACAGCCAGTGGTTTCACTCTGTGGCCAGTGCAGGGAGGGAGGTTTGCAAGCATCCCTCCTTTGTGCTGCAGTTGAAGAACAGCAAACATAGAGAAATAAGGCTGTGCTGTGAGCTGAAATCTCCTTGAAGGCAGGGAGTAGGTGTTTTTTGTTGTTTCTTGCTGTATTCAATATCATGCATATGACAAGCAGTTTGCGTGTTCAGCATGAGCCACAGGGCGTGTTGCAGGACACCAGCTACTAAAGAGTGCTTTTGGATCCAGAACATCCTGAGAAAGGCAGTCAACTGACAAGATCCTCACATTCCAGTAGCCAGACTGACACATCCGAAGCACACCTAGGTCTGTTATGGATTCCGAGGAAGGGCTGCTGACTGCACTTGGACTGCCTGCTTCCTCAATTTAAATTCTTATTGGAGTTTATCTCATGTATTTTGTCATTGGGGGATAGCATTCTTGAATTTCAGCGATATGTTTTTCTTTTTGATGGTAGATGAAAGCCAGAATTGATTAACATAAAGAGACAGCAAGTAGAATAAGGGTTTCTGGGACTACAGTGGAGTGGTGGTGGTGGTGGAATAAAGGGAGATGGTGCCACTAGTTGAGAAAGGAAGATGATGTTTTCAAGCTAATTGGGGTAGCAGTTGTATAATACTGCTTGATGCACTTGAACTACGGATGGATATGACAACTGCATTTGCTCCCAATAAAACAGTTTTGGAGGAAAAGTGAGACAATAAATAAAATATTAAATAAAGAATATTTATTCCATTGCTAACACTTTTTATAAATTCAAATTTCTGGCTTATATCATAATCTCTTTTCTGATTGAATATTTTAGCTAGTCTTTTGAAATGTTGTACCAGCAACACTCTCCATCAGTTTCTAATTGAGAGTAAAAAATGAAAACTATGTCATATTCTAAGTTATTTTTATCATATATGTGCTACAAAATAATATTTTCAACATTCTTCTCATACATAATTCAATGGAGAGGTACATAGTTTATTGTGCCAACCTGGCCGATAAACACTTATGGGGTCAATTGAAGGGCCGAGGGATAAATGGCTTGGTGAGCCTCGCCTTTCTAGTTCTAGGGTCACTTGTTTTCTGATGGTCAGACAAGGGTGCAGCTGCCTTAGACAGTTCCCTGCTTCATCTGGCAAGGCTCACTTCCTGCAAGAACATCCCTTAAGAGAAGCTGCATGGACCTACCCCCATGAAGCCCTGAGTGCTAGAACAGCTGAGGGGTGACCCTGCCTGTGCTGAGATGCTTACACATTCTCTTACTTGGCTTTCTTCCTGCCATTGGCCTCATTGTGCATGTTTTGTGAGATGGAAGAAGACTTTGTGGATTGGTGTTGGGCATATGGGCTAATGTTGGAGTTGTGGGCTTGGGTACCACTGAGTTAGGATGTTTTCTTGATGTGCACTTAACCTTTATATAAAACTCTCTTATACATATGAGTTTCTGTGGATCATTTATCGAATGTACCCAGACTAACACAAATGGCATTAGATTATTATTGTGTTCAACAATTACCAACAGCTGCAAAATTCCCTCCCAAACGCATCACAGAAACCCATAAAAAGAATTCTCACTTGACAATTTCTTCCTTAACATGGAATAAATAACTCTATAACTCTCTTGCTTGAATTACTTTGAATAGAAATCTGCTTTAAGTATGGTTCCTATTTCTGTGGACAGAATGAACCCTAACCTCTGTTTAATACTTTGATTGTCTTTCAGGCAAATGTCTTTCTTGATTGATATTTTATTGTGGCATATATCTCATAACAATATCTATATAAATATCTACATGAATCGATCTCACTTCATTTCACTGCAACCAATTCAGAGTGTTCGCAACTTGTATCATTCTCTATGGCCAAAGCTTTTCACGGTGAGTGAGAGTCAGTGTGAGTCCAGACAGAAAACCAGTCTCAGGGAGAAAGCAGACTTGCATGGATGCTAAGGACCCACCAGCTCTGGACCAAGAGAAGATAGAAGTGAAGACAGGAGTCTGGGTAAGGACTGCAGTGCCTGGTCAGCTAGAACTGCGGTGCTGACCACTATGGTAGCTCTACTGCCCATGGCAGGAAACCTGCAGAGACAACTCCAGGTAATACTCCTGACCAAGAGTCTGAAAGCTCAGTACCAGAAAAGAATGTTGCTGAGGTACCCACAGATGTGGAAGACAGTGTAAGTCCAGGAAACGCCTCTCGCTGTTAGCAGGCGCCTCTCAAAATACACTGAGCCCAATGCCCACCCTCGGCACTAACTCATGAGAGGATAAATGCACTTTTTCTTATTTCTGTGGTTTCTTTTAACCACACAATAACCATATTGTTAGGAAACCTTTTATTCCAACTCTAAATCTAGAAGATAGGGTTAAAGTATTTTTACTCCTTTCTAAATATTCTGAAATATCATAGGGCCAAGGAGCTTTATGGATGACATACTCTTGTTTCCCTATGTGTTCAGATGTATGGAAAGATTCAGGTAGGCCTGGTCTTGTTACCTAAATATCGTGAGGATAGAGATTGTCTTTAATTTCAATAGAACATCTGGGTATTTTGATGGAAATGACATAAAGCTACATTAAACATGAAATCTGCACAGATGTTTGTATGATTGCTAGAGTGAAGACGTCAGGGAGAAGACTGTATTCTCCCATGGCTGTCAGGGTAGCCAGCGCCTCACAAATCATCCCAGGTCTGGTAGGCACAATTGTACAGTGATAATAATTAAAGATTATAGTAAACCCATAGAGAAATACAGGCGATAGAAGAAAGAGTAAAATGATGGAATCAGACAAATTTCATGTTAGCATGCTCACCGTAGCCCCGCTTGGTGATTCCCATAGAGATGGGAGACCTGAGGGCAGGAGAGTGAGGGGAAGGAGAACAAGGGGAGAGGGGACACGGAAGCGAGGACCGCAGAGGAGAGCACCACGGGAGAGAGATTCTTTATTTCTAACCAAGATTTATATACCTTTGAGGGTGTGCAAGCCCCCTAATTTCAGGTAAAGACACACATCACAGGGAGGGGTCATACTATAGGTAATACAGTAATGAGAGGATGAAAATCTAGGGGTATACAGGCAATAGGAAGGGGAGGGATTGGGGTATACCTGTGCCAAGATGGACGGATCTCAGATTCAGGATGGCAGCCTAACTTTGGATGTCACTGAGCAGGTTTGACCACTTCTCTGGCTCTCCATGGAAACAATTACCTCCCACAATACGCTGGCAAATAGCCTCTAATGTTTGGCATATTTTTAGGGAAGACAAAGCTGGGGAAAAGTCTTTTTAGATTACACACTTGGACACCACCATTCTGCCCTTTCCACCTTTTTACATACAACCGCACCTCCCACATGCAAATACCTAATATGCATTCAGATGAAACCACAGCATACATGTACTTAAAGTCATATGCCTTCTCACCCTGGAGAGCATTCCTTTATCATGAATCTCAGCCACATGAACATGAATTGTGTATGGCTTTTCTTGTTTCTGGTGGCAACTCTGGGAGGTGAGTGCTTCAGAGATTCGTACATGAAGTCTGAGATTACAGCATTTGAGCACACGACTCACTGTGTTTGTCTTTATACCCAGGTATCCTGGCCAAGGTGCAATTATGAGTCAGGTCTTGGACTGGTGAAGCCCTCACAGACCCTGTCTCTCACCTGTACTGTCTCTGGATTCTCTTTAACCAGCTATGGTGTGTACTGGATCTGCCAGGCCCCAGGAAAAGGACTGGAGTGAGTTGGTGATATACGGGGTGATGGGAGCACAGACTATAATCCAGCTCTCCAGGCCCAAGTCAGCATCACCTGGGCCACCTCCAAGAGCCAAGTTTATTTAAAACTGAGCTCTGTGAATCCTGAGGACACAGCCGTGTATTACTGTGCTAGAGACACAGTGATGGGAAGTCAGTGTGAGCCCAGACACAAACCTTAGTACATCAGGTCATGGTTTAAGCAGATGCAAGAGACTTAGGTCAGTGATGCTTTCCTCTCAGAAGCTGTGGTTCCCTCGCCTTGTCAGCACCTCTCTAGGGACCATTGTGCAGAGTGTGATTCTATGGAATCTCCAGGCATCTGACCATACTTCTTTTTATAGGGATGGCCTTTATTTACCATCTACCCAAAGGCAGACTTCACAACAATATGTACTCAGATCTCAATTTACAATTCAGGATACTAACTAGTGCCATTTTTTGTCAAGTTAAAAATATTAAAAGAAAACCAAACCCAAACCCACTGCCATTATTTCAATGCCAATTTATAGTGAGTTTCTGATTTTTACTGATGTAGAATCCCCTGTCTTTCTTCCATGGAGTGGCTAGTAGTTGCAAACTGGTGAATGCAAATCTTAGCACAATGCATAACCACTATGCCACCAAAACTCCTTATAAAAATATTAATGCAGTATAAAATTCTTATGTGAGCCTCAAATTTTCTCCAATCCATCAGCTGCATGTCCAATATTTTCCTTCCAGTGAATACTCACAAATATATGTTTATGTACTAATTTTAACTTACAATAACCTGCATAATATTTTGTTAGGGATCTTTAAGTTGGCTTAAGTTCACAGTGATCACATGAACAACAGTGAGGTGGTTAGTTTATTGTGCAATGTAGCGGATAAACACGTAGTGTTAATTGAAGGGCAGAGTGCTAAATGGCTCGGTGAGCCTCATCTTTCTAGTTCTCGGGTCTCTTGTTTTCTGATGGTTGGACCAAGGTGCAGCTGCCTTAGCCAGTTCCCTGCTTCAGCTGGCAAGGGTTACTTCCTGCAAGACATCCCTGAGAAGAAGCCACATGAACCCACCCCAATGCACCCTAGATACTGGAGCAGCCATGTTGAGACCTCTGCCAGAGCTGAGATGCTTACACATTAATTGACTCAGCTTTCCTCCTGCAGTCGGTGTCAATACATGTATTTTTGAGATGGAAATGGACTTTGTGGATTGGTGTTGAACGTATGGGCTAATGTTGGACTTGTGGGCCTGGGCAGCACCGGTTGGGGATGTTTTCTTGATGTGCATTTACCTTTATATAAAACTCTCTTATACATATGAGTTTCTTTGGATTTGTTTCCCTAAAGTACCCAGACTAATACAAACAGGATGAAATACTGCCCGAAAGTGCACCATCCTTACAATCATCCCTCTCTTTGGACTCATCATTGCAGCCTTATGACAATCAGTCCCATTGAAAGTCTCTCACATTTTCATTGACATTCTACTTTACCAAGTACAAGATCATTCTCTGGGTTCTGGTTCTCCTTAATGTCATGCCCAAATAAGTGAGATACAATCTTATTTGAATGATTACAAGAATTAAACAAGATGTGTTTACTCCAAGACAGACCTGCTTGTCCTTCAGGCAGCCCATGACAGATTTAATATTATTCTCTAACACCATGTGCTATTCTGGGTATACTAGAGAAACAAATCCAGGGAGAAACTCACATGTGTGTAAGAAAGAGCTTTATATCAAAGAGTATTTGTATATTAAGAAAACATCCCAGCTTAGATCAAGTCCATAAGTCCAATATTAGCCCCTATGTCTGATATCAGTCTATAAATTCTTCTTCAGATTCATGAAACACATGCAATGATGTAGATCACAGGCCGGTGGGTGGAAAGTCTTGTGGTTCTTATGGTGATGGAAGCATCTCAGCACTGTCATGGGTCGACACATGGCCCCTCCAGTTCCAGGGCTCTAGCTGCATCAGTGTAGCTCCATGTGGCTTTTTAAACAGGAATGTCTCAACAAGAAGAGATGCTATCTGGGTCTGGCTTCCAGGGAGATATTCATCTCCTTTGCACCTACAAATGAAGTCATCAAGCTGAGATCTCATTGACAGGCTAGACTCCATCCCCTCCCAAGTTGACAAGAGATGATGAAACTGCCACAACATAACCCAAATGCATCAATTCCTTGATATGTCTTATGGGGTATTTGGCCATTACAGGAGTCACTCTTAGTTTTCACAATTCTGGGAGGTGTTTCTGGCACTGAAGACGGTGCCCAGGGTTACTACTAAAATCACACAATGCATTGGACAGAATCCCATATTAAACACTCAAGGAACAAATAATAGTAATAGTATTGACCTAGAAGAACTCTACATAATGTCTTAAGAGCAGTCAACATACACATAAATATTCACCTGTAGGAAGTAAAAGTAGATACATGTAAATTATATGTAGTAGAAACTGGACCACAAAACTATGTGGGCATGATTAAATGCTCAACTTCTAGCCAAAAGGTTGGCAGTTCAAAACCACATGGTGACTCAGTTGGTTAAAGACCTGATAAGGTTATCCCATCATTATTACAGAAAAGAAAATCCTTTCAGAGAGTTCTCTTTCATGTAGGGTCACTAAGAGTCTTTATGTTCCTGCACCCAAACAACCTTGGATGCTTAATGTTCTATAAATACGAAGACAAGACTTTTGCAACCAATATTTAACCAAGGCAAAATGAAATTCCACATAAGAACAATTATAAAGAGAGTAGTCTGTTACATATTTCCTTTTGCTAAGGAAAATAAAACATATATCCTTTCCCCAGCACTGTCATTCAACTTTGGAAGAATATTGTGTCTTTTCATTTAATTTTGATGATGTTAAGTGCCACAGAATCAATTTCAAATCTCAGTGATTCAACGCAAAACAGAACTGAATAATGCCTAGTTCAGCACCATTATCACAATAAATATGTTTGAGCCCATTGTTACAGCCACTGTGTCAGTCCAGCACCTTCTTCTTTACTGATCCCCTTTACCATTGATGATGTCTTTCTCAATGGACTGGTGTCATGATAACATGTTCAAGTACATGAAACTAAGTCTCACCATCCTTCATTCTAAGGAACTCCCAGGCTATGTTTCCCTCACAAGAGATCTGCTTGTTATATTGATAGCCCAGTCCATGGTACTTTCAACATTCTTTTCCAAAAGGTAAGTGAATGGCCATAAATTTGGTTATGGACCCCCTTATTCATAGTCCAGGGCTCATATTCATATAATAATATTGAAAGTATCACCACTTGGCTTCTCAAAGTGACATTTAAAAAGCCCTTAATATGGGCTTCTTAGTATAAAGATATACAGAGATGTGGTGATGTAATGGGATAAGTATTGGGTTGCTCACCACAAACCAGCCAACCATTCCTCCTAAGTAAGATAAGGTTGTCTTTTCCTGTTATTATTTACAGTCAGAGAATTTCTATGAGCAGCTTTAATCAATCTTATAAGGTTCCCATGAATCAGGACAGGTGCACTCACAGTGGGTTTAGTTTTTGAGGAAGAGATCATTCATTTCCTAGCTCAGTTGCGTGGTTTACTGATTTTCCCTCAGTGCAGAAGAATGTCTGGCGTGTTCATAGCTCTCAGAACTCAAATGAATAAATTAATGCACACACTAGTGGATGCATTTTTTCAAATCAAACAATACAAGGTACACTGGAACTCGGATAATTTTATGATTGCAAATATTAGGATCTGGGAGGGTATAAATTCAGTTATGCCTGTGGGCCACCCCACTCTCATTGCTTACATATCACTGCCAAACAACGTGCTTCAAGAACCAGCTCTGGAGAAGCTTCCATGTGGAGCTGTGAGCCCTGTCAGTTAGCACACTCTTAATAGTCATCCTCTGACCCCCTGATAACAGCCAGTAACACTCATAAGCAAAAGCCTGGTGTGGTTTATTATTTAAATGATATGAACACCCACCCCACCCTCAAGATTCCCCTCTGGAACCAGCAGAATTCCAGAGCCTGCTGTACCAGGGAGACTCTGATACAGAAAGGTCTGCTTGCATTCTTTTTCTCATTTTGATGGTACTGTGTCTCCCATCGTGTCAGTGGCAGGGAGATACAGTAGGTCACAGCAGTTTTAATGACAGGTGGGATATTTAATACTTGTTTTGTAAGTCTCCTTGTGTCCCGTCCAAAGTGAAGCTGCAGAAGTCAGACCATGAGGTGGTGAGGGCATCACAGACCCTCACGCACACTTGCACCATCACTGGGGACTCAGGCTCCAGAACCAGCGCTATTTGGGAGCAGATCAGGCAGCCCTGGGAGAGGCCCTGGGTGGATAGGAAGGAGCTTCTACAGGTAAGAGTGGTTTAGCGAATACACACCATCCTTCAGAGATCATCTATTCATCAACCCAGACACATCCAAGAACCAGTTCTCCCTGCACCTGAGCACTGTGGCCGTGGAGGACCCGGCTGCGTATGACTGTGCAAGAAGACACAGTGAGGGAAAGTTAATGTGAGTTCCCATATAAACCACCCTGCAGCACAGGGTTGGGGTTGAACTGAAGGGAATTCAGGGTAATGGGTGTGCTCAGGCCCAAAAAGCACAGGCCCAGGATCCAGGAGTAGGTGCAAGTGAGAGCACAAATAGGATAGTCTGCTGTGGTTTTTAGTTTATTTTGTTCAAACAAAATTTGGATTTTAGCAACAGATTTAGTAGGAATTCCAGTAGGAACCATTCTATTTTCTCTTAATGTAAAAGAAAACGAAGATGAAGCAGAAGTAGTAGAATTCGTAGAACAACAACGAGAAAGGGATTGCTGTAAAGCTTTAGAAAGGAAATAGTAGCATAAGGTAAAAAGTTGTGGAAAGGGAAAACAAATATATTCCATGAAATAAGTGCTAAAAAGTGGTCAGGTGGAAAGCTGGAAAAACCAGGGGTAGAGAGTAGGGTTAGCCTCATTGGAGTTCACAATGACTGCTCTTCACTATAGTTTGCTGGGTCATTCAAGCCTGTGTCCTCAGGTTTCAATCCATTAATTTGCAAGGGGAAACTGTTTTCAAATCTCTCTTGAGTGGTTCATCTGCCTTTCCTTTATGAAGCATATTATGATTTGTGACCATTGGACTTATGTAGAAATAAATTCTTTTCAGTCTCTTCCCTAAAAACTGGTTGATTTATATTTAGAAAAATCAAATCAAGTGAGTCCATTCTGGGAGCTGTTTCCAGAGGAGAGTACCTTAGGAATTCAGACATGAGAGTGGGGAGATGCTCCTCTTGAACACATGGCTAACTGTGATTGTCCTTGTTACCTTGGGTCTATCTCAGGTGCAACGCTAGAGGCTGGACCCCAAACATACAATTCACATCTGTGCAGTCACTTAAGACTGATATAAACCCTATAGAGCACTGGTTCTCAACTTGGAGGGTCGATACCCCTTTGAAGGTCGAACTACTCAAGGTAATTAGTTTATTGTGCCTACCTGGCCGATAAACACATGTGGGATTGTTTGAAGGGCCGAGGGATAAATGACTCGGTGAGCCTTGCCTTTCTAGTTCCCAGGTCTCTTGCGTTGTGATGGTCGGACCAGGGTGCAGCGGCCTTGACCAGTTCTCTGCTTAAGCTGACAAGGTTCACTTCCTGCAAGACATCCCCAAGGAGAAGTCGCATGGACCTACCCCAATACAGCCCTGGAGCAGCCGTGGCAGACCCCTTCCAGCACTGAGATGTTTACATGTTCTCTGATTTGGCTTTCCTCCAGTCATTGTGTGTATTTTGTGAGGTGGAGGAGGACTTAATGGATTGGTGTCAGACATAAGGGTTAATCTTGGACTTGTGGGCTTGGGTACCACTGGGTTGGTATATTTTCTCGATGTGTACTTAACCTTTATATAAAGCTCTCTCTGATACACGAGTTTCTTTGGATTTGTTTCTCTAAAATACCCAGACAAACACCGTTTTGCAGGGATCGCCTAAGACCATCAGAAAACACATATTTCTGATGGTCTTAGGAACCAAGACACCAATCCTCTATCTGTCTCCAGGCAGATCCTCCCACATGCAAAAAACACCCACATATGAGTAACTGGCGTAATGATATCATAACTCCAACCCAATCACATACACCCCGTACAAATGCAAGTGTGTGTGACAGGGTTAGTGCCATAATGTGCTTTTGCTTACCAGTAACACATGTGTAGAGAGCAGCTACTTTGTAGAGAGCAGCTGCTGTGTTGAAAGTATCTAGTCTGTTAAAAGCAGCTACTGGGTTGGAAGCAGCAATACTGGAAGTAAAACAACACTTCATGAATTATAATTACAGGGTAAATGTAAAATCATGTACTGTGAAATCAACTACTGCAAAAATATGTAAACATCTGAACCATGGGAACTTAATTTGGACGCTGAATTGGAAACTCACAAGGGCAGTTCTACCCTGTCCTATAAGCATCCCTCTGAGTCCATATTGACTCGATCGCAGTGATTGATTTTTTGTTTGCTTGTTTTATTTTTTGACAATTCATGATTTATCCATGGGGGCAGAAAACCTCACATGAAAGCAGGTGTAGTAGTTATATAATTTCATATTCACCTGATAAATTAGTCTAGGGGTGAAGGTTAGCCTGTCATTCATGTCACAGCTCCATGATGCTTCCTGGTGGGCTTGACCTTCTCATGAGAATTCTGGGAACTTCCACTCTTTCTCCCTGGAAGTTGGCCAACTTCTTTCTCTCTGCTTCACCTTCACACTGTTCAGAGAGCCAAAAGAGCCACATAGAGACCTGGGCCAGCACTAAGAAAGTCTACCGCCATTGGATACACAAGAATTTTCAGCCACCGACCTGTGATCCTTCTGCATTCAGCATCATTGCATGTGGTGCATGAGTCTGAAGAGGAATATATGGACTAGTATTGGAGTTACGGGCTAATATCAGACTTATGGACTTGGTCTGGACTGGGCTGAGATGTTTTCTTGATATCCAATTACACTTTGATATAAAGCTCTTTCGTATACATTATGAGTGTCCCTGGATTTGTTTCTCTAGCCTACCCAGTCGAACAGGGCAGGTATTTCAAGAGAAGTCCCCTTTTCTTTGCAAAATCTAGTCTCTGTTTCCCAAGATTTAAGGATATGGTGAGTCCATCAGAACTGGCAACATAAATCAGTTTAATTCAGTAAATATTTGCTGATAAGTGACTTTTTTTTTGATTCCTTATAAAGTTAGGCGACAGTTTTCCATCGTCTGTGGAATGATCTCACCAAATTGGGAAATGTAACAATATTGAAATTCTTGTATCTCCATTTTCAGCCAGCAACTTTGGAATCTGACTAGAACTTTCATAATGAAATTATCTAGTATAACAGCCATAAAAGAAGCATAGTCTTTATGGATGCAAATTAATAGGGACATGCTTCACTTTGATCTGTCCCATAAGCACTTGTTGTGAGAGACCCAACAGACAAGAGTTACTTGGAGGAATTAAATTTAAATTCCAGACCTCGCAATTTGGAAGAGTCTCTACAAATATTCTGCCCATGCACGTGAAACCATTGGATTGATAGAACCTCTGGTGAGTGATAAATTAAATTAGCAGAGTGGGGAAATCATGATATGCATAATTGAATCGAACTGTCATGTTTAACTGCCCCAATAGCATTCAAGCAAAATAAAACAAGATAAAAGTACAAACTCCAACTCTAAGGACAGTCAAGTTTAACAACTCCCCTCCCCCTTCTCCCATCACGTTTTAGTGCTCCCGCTTGTTTTATATTTAAATTTTGTTACTCTGACATAAAATTTACCTAGAGCATTTGATGCCAGCTACTTCTTTTTTCCTAAAGGCAGTCTTCATACATGACAATGCTTTGGGGAGCAGAATGGCCCTTCACCTCAAAGGTCATTAGTTTCGGTTCTTGCGTCAGCACCATTAACACCGTGGCAGGGTTGAATGGCTGGATGGTTCATGTTAGTGAGGAGGATGCCCCATCTGGGGTATCTGATCACAAGCTTACACAGTCCACGTACGTTGTACATCGTTTTATGTCTCCCATGCACACTCTCGGTGCTGGGAGAAAGTACCGTTTCTGCCCGCAGGTGACTTGGCCATCATTATCAAAGTCAGAGGGCCCATAGTTGCGGGAGGACTATCACTGGCTCCTCCCCGCCCCGCCCCAGGCCCCGCCTCTGGCCCCGCCCCCAGCCTAAACAGCACCCTGGTTCTTCCCTTCCCCAGACACCTGGGTGTGTGCATCCAAGCCAATGGTCCGGTGCAGAACCGCCTCAAAGGTGAAGTGAAGGCAGAGACCAACCCCGCCGGCTCCTCCTAACCCGGGTGCTCAGAGATGGGGTGGAAGTGGCGATGTCCCAGCCGGAAGTGTGGCTTATTGGGCGCGTCCTAGCGTCCTACTTACTGTGCGCTGCATGTGGTGCGAGAGAACCTCCTGGTACCTTAGCTCTGCGTAGTAGCCAGCGCTCCCAGGTGAGGGGCGCTCTTTCCCAAGGATGTGCGTGTGGGCAGCAGCCAGTTTGGGGTACCCTGGTGCACACAGAAGTCCTGCTGGGGTGTAAGCGACCTTTCTCTTCTCCTCACCTTCCCCAGGGGACGCTCCTCTCGTGGTGAGAGGTGAGCTGGTGTCCCATCCCCCAACTTTTGGATTGGTTGGGGTTCTTGGTGGAAATCCCTGTTGGAGAAAGGTAATCCCAGGCTGGGGGTCTTGTCTTCGAGGTTCCCAGGTTCGTTGCCTTGTGGGTTTCTGCTCACCCCCCTTTTCATTGTTTCCATACATCGATACCTTCTCCCAGAGACTCCTTGCACCTCATCAGCTCAACGGTGAGCCCTGGGGTCTGTTGTTTCTCTCACTACGAAGAAGAGCACGCGTCTCCAGAAGCTAGTGGCTGCAGCTGGTGCGCAAAACATTAGGGCTTCCTCCGGAGGTTTGCTAAGACTTGTCACCTGTGCGGTACCGTCTTCTGAAGCAGGGCCTGGGGAGAACCCAAGGTCCAGTTCTAGAAACTCCCTGGCTCTTAGTGCCAGCTGTTGTGTGGCCGCAGGGAGCCTCAGCCTTGTGGGTGTAGAAGTGGTATTCCAGTGCAGCCACCATGCACTGAAACTGATTGGCATTCCCAGGTTGCTGGGCTAAGCCCTTCCAGTACTGGGGCCTCAAGGAGATGGCCCAGTTCGGTGGCTCTTAGTGAACACCTTGGCAGCTGGCAGGAGAAGAAGAGACAGGCCCCGCCCTAGAAAGATTGGGTTCAGTGACCTGGAACTCAGTCAAAGGGAGACCCAGTATTTTGGGGAAAAGCTTATAGGTCTCTAGAAGGGCCAGAACCCTTCTAGGGTTCGTTGGAAGCCTTTACTAAGGAAAGCATAGGTTTCTTATGTTTACAAAGCTTCCTCCATCTATCTTGCCACCCAGCTGTGTTGTCAGTCTGTGGAAGCTGGCAGCCAGTCCATTGGAGTTATCCAGACCACCCACAAAGATGTGGGGGAACCCTCCTATCAAAAAGAGTACAGATATCCCAAAGACTTACACACTCAAATTGGATTGGATTGGGGTCCTTCTACCCTCCTGCTGCTCTGGCCTCTTTTGCTCTCACCTCTTCTCTCTACCTGTAAGGCTGGCTCTCCCTCCCACTTAGATTCTTTCTGCAGGTTCTGCAGCAGACATTAGAGCTGTTTAACCCCTTCCTCACCAATTCTACTGTAGTTCGTTCATGTTCTCTTATGTAATAGTGGGTCTCTTGGATTTTACACATTTTAATTTAGCTAATCCTCTGGCTTTAGACGAAGGGCCAGCTCTAACCTTTCTTACTTAACTATTCTAAACCCCTATGATTTCCTGTTCCCTACAAACCACACCTCCCTCAATAAATCTATAAATTAAAGGTCTCACTCTGTCTCTTATCTCTGTAAAACCTGAGATATGGTGGCCTGCACGGGGGAGGTGGGGGGCTGTCGAGGCTAGGACTGGAGTGGCACTTTCCTTTCCCTAGCCTCTAAAGTTCCCAGCAGCCTTCCTGGACCCCCTTCAAGCCAGTGAGCCTAACAGAGGGATCTCCACATCTTCAGCTAAAGACCCTCTGACAACACATTGGTGAGTGTTAAATCCAAAGCTCCCTACTTCAAGGTCATCTGCTCATTTTCTCTTGGCCTTTCTGAAAATGTCCACGTACCAGAAAGCTTTGCTCAGTCAGATTGTCTTCCCAGCCCCGGGGGCTTAGGTGGTAATTACCCAGTGTAAGGACGCTCTCCTGTTTTACTACCTCATATAACAGAGCTCACATTTTCACTCAGCATTTTAAAATGGGTTGTAAGAATGCTCAGTGTGTTAGTCCAGGTAGGCTAGAGAAATTCATAGAAAGTCGTGTGTATAAGAGGTTTATATAAAGAGAAATTGTACATTAACAAAGCATTCCCACCCAGTCCAGTTCAAGCCCATAAGTCTGATATTAGCCCATATGTCCGATACCAATCCATGAAGTCCCCTTCAGACTTAAGAAACACATGCAATGATGCTGAATGCAGGATAATCACAGGCCAGTGGGTAGAAAGTCTGGATTCAGTGGTGGTGTAAGCATCTCAGCATTGGCAGGGGTCTCCATGTGGCTTCTCTAGTTCCCAGGGCATGGGGTCTATCAGCATAGTATCATGTGTCTGGTCAGGAGAGCGTCTCTAAGAGAGTGAGCCGAGAGAGAGAGAGAGAGAGAGAGAGAGAGAGAGAGAGAGAGAGAGAGAGAGAGAGAGACTGTCTCCTGCCTCCAAGAAGGAAATTCCGGAATTCCAAAATTGTCAGGAGAAGGCCGTACGCACACAGGGGCCATTGGTTATATTTTGATTGGCAGGCTGGACTCCACCCCTTCAGTCTTAATCATCAAATTGTCAAATGTTTATATAACTACCACACTAAGCAATGGCATAAAATACTTCTAGTTTGTGTACTGGCAAACTTCAATTCACTCGGTCTTAAATCAGTTATTCATAGGGGAAAATTGATTTTTTTATGTAATAATGCATGACTGCAGTACAAATTGGACAACAATTCAAGATGGTCACCAGGTGGTATACTTGATTTTAAATTTTTTCAAGATCTCAATAATTTCTTTTTAATCTACAAAATATATTCTGATATTCCGTATATCCAAGTTTTCTCCATTGTGCTCAACCTCATTTATTTCAGAATTGTTCCACTATGCAAGTCCTACTGGTTCAGGAGAATGTTCCTCTCTCAGACTAAGAATCAGTCTGTGATCCTTCTGTTCATGATATGCCGCCAATTTCAGTGCCTATTGTCTCTGACCAAACTGCAGCTGTGCCTTCTTTCTCCCCTCCCCTTTACAACCTCCTTCAGGTTTCTCCAACCCACAGGATGCTGCTACATTCTCCCAGTTGCCAGACTGTAACCCTATATCTCTTGCTATAGTGTCTCATTCTTCTTCAGCCTTCCTCCTCACCACCTCCTCCCACTCCTGCCTTGTTTCAACACCCTCCCACCACCTCTGAGCCCACACTCTGTAATCCAGTATCCCCTACCCTGTTACCTCATACACTTTCTACCCAAACTCCTCCCTTGTCCATACCATGATTGTCCAGTCCTCCCACCTCTCTGTCACCAGTTCCCCTCCCACCCTTGCCATGTTATGAGACATCTGACACCTGTCCCCTACTGCCAGCACCATCTCCACCTCTCGTTCTTTTATGTCCAGCCCTCTCCAGCACAAAGACAGCTCCTTCAAATCCAAAGCATCCATGCTCAATCCTATCCCCCCATCAGTACCCTCTGTGATGTTGCAGGAGCAGAGAGGCTAGTAAAAATTCAGATCCTTTTTTTGTTCAATTATTTTTCAGGCTTAGGAAAACATCTTAGATGCTATACATTGGACCCAGACACTTACATTAAAGAATTTAAATATCGGCTTTGCAGATGCTGCTGCTTGAATTTTTAGGGTTTCTGGTCCAGCCACGGTCACCCCTACTGTGTTTTTCGACATAGCTGTCAATGGTGAGCCCCTCGGCTGCATCTCTTTCAAGCTGTTTGCAGACAAGTTTCAAAGACAGCAGACAACTTCCGCACTCTGAGTACTGAGGGGAAAGGCTTTGGTTATAAAGGCTCCTTCTTTCACAGGCGCATTCCAGAGTTCATTTGCCAGGGTGGTGATTTCACATGCCATAATGGCACTGGTGCAAGTCCATCTATAGAGAGAAATTTGAAGATGAGAACTTCATCCTGAAGCACACAAGTCCTGGCACCCTGTCTATGCAAATACTGGGCCCACTACGAACGGTTCCCAGTCAGTTATCTGTCCCGCAAAGACTGAGTGGTTGGATGGCAAACACGTGGTCTTCGGTCTGGTGAAAGAAGGCATGAATATTGTGGAAGCCATGGAGCGTTTTGGTTCCACGAATGGCAAAACCAGCAAGAAGATCACCATTGCTGACTGTGGACAACTCTAATTAAATTTGATCTGAATTTTCATGTTTTATCTTAAGCACCAGACCATTCCTTTTGTAGCTTGAGAAATCACCCTTCTGTTCCCAATGTGCTTGCAGTATCGTTTAATCTTGTGCTCTCCCTCCAGTTACTCAGGTTTCCTACTTTCCTTATTTCTCCTGTGTCCAGCTGGAAAGCAGAGTTAAGTTTATGATTATGAAATAAAAGATAAACAATAAAATAATTTAAATATCTCACTCAGTCATATGATCTTACCTGTCATGACATCCATATGATTTTAACAACTACCTTGACCCCTGAAGATCGGGAGAGAATCTGGATAGCTGCACAAAGAGAGCTGATGAAGGGTATGCCCAGACTGGGTTAAGCCCGTGGACTTCAAGGCAGTTCCCAAGCACAACCCTAATTAGAATTATCAGATGATCATGAGCACCCAATTCTTCAAAATGATATGATTTTCATCTCATTGAGGGCTTGCCAAAAGCCTCAAATAAAGCAGCCAATTATGACAAAATTAGGGAAATCATTTAGGAACCAAATGAAAATTCTGCCAAATTTCTGTCACATCATCTTCCAGAAAGTTTAAATATATCAAAGTAGACCCTACTACACCAAAAGGGATCATTGTACGTCACTCAAATTTCATCTCACAATCAGCTCCAGACATTAAAAGAAACCTTAAAAAGTTAGACTGTGGACCCCAGACTTCACAGCAAGATCGCAGTGCAGCATTCAAAGTTTTCAACAGTAGCGAGGATCAGGAAAAGTTATATAAGCTATCAAGACTTAAGGTTAAATTTCAAATGTTAGCAAGTGCCCTCCAGGACCGAGTGGGTGTATCTAAACTAGTTATTGGGCCGCCCACGAGTGAACCATGAGCACCCTGCTTCAGATGCTCCCACTCGGGGCCATGGGCAAATGTATGTCCTAATTTGTTACCTCCAAGAAAGTAATGTCCATAGTATGAACAGAAAGGTTGCTGGGGAAATGACTGCCCCACTCAACACAAAGTGTGTGGTACAGTTTATTCCACTACACCTCCGGAGCAACCTGCTCAAGATGCCTCAGTAGAAGAGCTGCTTGGCTTGGCCTTGGAGGATTGATGGTACCCAGGGTATAAGGCCCCACTGAAGATCACCCACCTCAAGTCCAGGTAACTACCATTGCCTGAAGTAAGCCCATTTCTTTCCTTTTAGAACCTGCATCTGAGATACAACTTTCTCCTTGTTTCTTTCCTCCTGCAAAGGTCGAGAAGCTGTGCCTGCCCTTTCCTTTTTCCCTTGTTGAAAAATATTTTCAGCTACAAATGTCTATGTTCCTCTTGAAATGGAAGACTTCATACACAAACAAACTGAAGAGTAACTTCTGGACATAATTTCAGATTTGTTCTTATCTGTGTCAGATATAGATTTTTATGAATGTACACCTAGCCTTTCAGTGATTTTATTCTGTTGAGTTTCAGGAGAGGTAAGTTTGGTTGCATTTTGTCAGTGATTACTCTCCTGCTACCCTAGCCACCGTCAATCGATTAGAAGGAAATCAATTTTGTTTGTTACTTACCTCTTTTTTTTTTACATTTTATTAGGGGCTCATACAACTCTTATCACAGTACATACATATACAAACATCAATTGTATAAAGCACATCCGTACATTCTTTGCCCTAATCATTTTCAAAGCATTTGCTCTCCACTTAAGCCCTTTGCAACGGGTTCTCTTTTTTCCCCTCCCTCCCTGCTCCCCCTCCCTCATGAGCCCTTGATAATTTATAGATTGTTATTTTGTCATATCTTGTCCTATCTAGAGTATCCCTACCCCCCCTTCTCTGCCATCCAGCTCCCAGGGAGGAGGTCACATGTGGATCATTATAATCAGTTCCCCCTTTCCAACCCACTCACCTTCTACTCTCCTAGTATCACCTCTCACACCCCTGGTCCTGAAGGTATCATCCACCCTGGATTCCCTGTGCCTCCAGCTCCCATATGCACCAGTGTACAACCTCTGCCCAATCCAGTCCTGCAAGGTAGAATTCGGATCATGGTAGTTGGGGGAGGAAGCATGCTGGATCTGGGGAAAGCTGTGTTCTTCATCAGTACTACATCACACCGTGACTGACCCATCTCCTCTCCTAAACCCCTCTGTGAGGGGATCTCCAGTGGCCGGTAAATGGGCCTTGGGTCTCCACTCTGCACTACCCCCTTCATTCACTATGGTATGTATATATATACACACACACACATATATACACATTTTTTTTGCATGATGCCTTATACCTGGTCCCTTTGGCATCTCGTGATCACCCAGGCTGGTGTGCTTCTTCCATGTGGGCTTTGTTGCTTCTGAGCTAGATGACCGCTTGTTCACCTTCAAGCCTTTAAGACCCCAGACACTATCTCTTTCGATAGCCAGGCAACATCAGCTTTCTTCGCCACATTTGTTATCTACATCTTAAGATATGTTCTGCAATAAAACAAGTATTGTCGTAAGTCTGTGCTTCTGGGAGATCCTATTGACTTTGACACAAGAGGCTTTAAACTATTAAATATTTTAGAAAAATCTTTATGCAGTTCCAATGTCATCTAAGACATCTTCTCTAGCAAAGTTAAGACTTTGATGTGTTTCTGTCCTAATGGGAACGCTCTCACTAAAAATATGATATTTATTGTTAATATTACAATTGTGTTGAAGAAAAGTTTACTGTAAGGCCATGTCTGTTACTGTGATTTCTTGTAATATTAATGTGAATGCTTTTTTATCTTCTCTTTTATTTCAACCCAAATAGTAACTTTCATTATAAAACCAGAAATGAGAAATAACCTAAATGTCTAAAAAGAGATAAATTGTAGTATATGCGTGTTCCTTCTCTAAGATGTTAAGCATTAAAATCAATTCATGCTGACTAGATATAAACTTATGGGTCTATTGCCACATAAATGAAATAAATTGAGTGAAATATGTTAAGCAAATGAGCATACATACTGTCTTAAATCAGCTATATATAAATCGCTTATTGTGTATGAAACAATATGAACAGGACTGTATTCTGTGTATCGCAATCACATAATAAGGAACCATTTCCAAGTAATAATCCCAATGAATCCTTCTGGGACACTCATTTACGTTTAAGGTGGAACAGTGAGCATTTTGAAAATATTCAGCCATAGTTGCCACTGTATATTAGGAAGATATGCAAATACCGCCCCCCCCCCTGCTAATAAAATCCACACCATTCCCAACCATACAGCTCTGGGAAAAGATCCTCAGTACCAGAGTCCCCAGGTAAGCCCATTCAGTAGTTTGTATGAACACAGACTTGTCTCACTCAGGTATTTTAACAAGTCATTTTATTGAGAGCTAGTGTGTGGAGCAGGAGACTGGAAATATGTCATGGTTTTCATGACCAGCATATTCTGTGTTTGCAAGTGTCAACACTAATGTGCAACCGGCTGGGTCTGAAGGAGACTTGAGGGAGCTTAAGATGTCTTTGAGATTCTTTTGTGCAATCTCTGGATTCACTTTCAGTAGCACTGCTGTGACCTGTATCAGTCATGCTCCAGGCCTACAGTGGGTTTCACATATTAGTACTGTTGCTATCGCATATTATGTAGATTCCGTGAAGGCTGGTGTACCATCTCTAGAAACATTGCCAAGAACACACTGTATCAGCGAATGGACAGTCTAAAAGTCAATCACAATTCCATGTATTACGGTGGGTAAGACACACGGAGGGAAGTCAGTGTGAGTACAGATACGAACCTCCCATGCAGGGAGGGAGCAGTGTTTTGTAGGGTGCTGTAAGGGCCTGAAAAGAAGGAAGCATTCTGACTCTGGAGCATTTGGAGAGGGAGTTTCAAGTCAGGTTTCTTACTTTGATCCAGGGTTCTTCATCTCATAGTTTCCCACTTGGAAGCTATATTGTTCATGATTCAGTGCCTACCCTTAATATTTGTGGATTCAAAGTTGTAAGAAGAGAAAACATTCTGTTGGAGAGGAAAACAAACAAATGAGCTTGTTCTACAGGGAGTGTATATTACTCTGTCAGGGGTGATCAGCATATGTCTTGAGGTCAGTATGTTAGTCTGGGTGGATTGTAGAAATCAATTCATAGGCACTTCTATGTGTATAGAAAGAGCTTTATAGAAGCAGCAATTGTAAATTGAGAAAGCATACCAGCCCAGGACAGATCAAACTTATAAGTCCAATAGTAGTCCATATGTCTGACACCAATCTGTAAATTCCTCTCGATTCATGCAACATATGCAACAACGCTGAGTACAGGCAGATCACAGGCTAGTTAGTGGGTGGAAGGTCTTGTGGATCCAGTGGCCTTGAAAGCATCTTAGTGCTAACATGGGTTTCCATGGGACTCCTCCAGCTCCAAGGCTCTGGCTGCTATTTGCGTAGCTCCATGTGACTTGTGAACAGGAATGCCTCGCATGGAGAGAATGTATGTGGCCTCTAGTGAGATGTTTATCTTATTTCCACCTCCAAATTAGGTCATTTAGCTGCAAACTGATTGACAGGCTAGAGTTCATTCCTTTGCAAGTTGACAGGAAATCACTTAACTGCCACAGTCGAATAGCTTTCAGGCAGACTCAGTGAAGTTCCTGGGTAGTGCTAACTGTTAATGACTCAACTAATGGCTGTAAAGTTGGTGGTTTGAAAATTGGTGTCATTTATTCAAGTATAATATATTGAAAAAAGTTGCTTTTCACCCAAACTAAAAGTCTGCTAAAACTGATCATTTCCAACTCCTAGTAATCCTATAGGACAGATGAGAACTTCTCATATAAGAATACCAAGCCTGTAGTTCCTTATGAGGTTATTCTACCAAAAATTTCTCCCACAGAGCAGTTGCTGGGTCTGAATGATTGACTTTTCATTTAACTACTGGGCAAGTCACCACTGTACAACCATGGTAGGTAGTTCTTACCTATCCATTCAAGTGAAAATTTTAAAATATTTTATTCTGTCAAATAATCATTATAGTTTAAAATTATATATTTCCGAAAGTCTTGCTGTTTTTCTTCCTGATTCTTCCCCTAGATCAAGGATCAGCAAATTTCTTTTTTGAAAAAGGCCTGAAAATCATACTTTATGATTCCACTGGTCATATACTCTTGGAGACTATTACTGAACCCAACTGATGGAGTGTGAAAATAGCAGCAAGCAGTAGAGAAGGACATAGCCGTGTGCTGATAGAATTTTATTCACAAAGAGAGACTCTTGGCCATGAGCCTGTTAACCAAAGCCCTATCTGAAGGTCTGCACATCTGTACATTCTTTGCCCTAATCACTCTCAAAGCATTTGCTCTTCACTTAAGCCCTCTGCATCAGGTCCTCTTTTTTTTCCCCTCCCTCCCCGCTCCCCCCTCCCTCATGAGCCCTTGATAATCCACAGATTGTTATTTTGTCATCTCTTGCCCTTTCCGGAGTCTCCCTTCCCCCCTTCTCTGCCATCCATGTCCCAGGGAGGAGGTCACATATGGATCCTTGTAATCAGTTTCCCCATTCCAACCCACTCACCCTCCACTCTCCCAGTATCACCCCTCACACCCCTGGTCCTGAAGGTATCGTCCACCCTGGATTCCTTGTGCCTCCAGCTCCCATATGCACCAGTGTACAGCCTCTGCCCTGTCCATTCCTGCAAGGTAGAATTTGGATCGTGGTAGCTGGGGAGAGGAAGCATCCAGGATCTGGGGGAAAGCTGTGTTCTTCATCGGTACTACATCGCACCCTGACTGACTCATCTCCTCTCCTAAAGCCCTCTATGAGGGGATCTCCATTGGTCGACATTTGGGCCTCTGGTCTCCACTCTGCACTTCCCCCTTCATTCTCTATGTTATATATACCCATATACATATATATATATATATATATATATATATATATATATATATATATATATTCTTTTACTTTTGCATGATGCCTTATACATGGTCCCTTTGGCACCTCGTGATCGCACCGGCTGGTGTGCTTCTTCCAGGTGGGCTTTATTGCTTCTGAGCTAGATGGCCGCTTGTTCACCTCATCTATTTGCTCTTATGAAGGAGTTGGTCTCAAACAAAATAGAATACCTTCCATAATGTGGGAAGGGGTATACCTTTCAGCCAAAGGCCTTCAGGGCAGAAAGGGAGTTTCCCTAGGGTGTGTTCTGACCATTCTTATTCTTGTCTTTTCCCATCACCTAACCTTTCGATTTTAGGATGAACATCTACAGAGCTCTTTAGGCTGTTGCCTGACCTATGAATTTGGAACTTGCCATTCCCCTATGTGAACCAAATCCTAGAAATAAGCCTCACTCTCTGGGGCACTGGTGTCGTAGTGGGTGGTCCATTGGGCATCCAACAGCCAGGACAGCAGTTTGAAAACACCAAGGGCTCCTTGAGGGAAAGATGAAGCTTCATAATCTCCTGAAGAGTTACAGTCTCCAACGCCCAAAAGGTCAGTTCTATACTGTTTTACACAGTCACTTTGAGTCCACCTTGATGGCAATGAGTGGCTGGTGCAGTGGTTAACCATAGGAGCCCTGGTGGATATATAGATATCTCCAGTTACAGCTATATAACTGGTTTGGTTTCTCTAGGGAACACTGACTATGACACTCTCCATAGGCAGGGCTGAGACCTCTGTTGAGATTTCCCTCTTGTGCCCTTCCTTGATTCCCCCCACAGGTGCTTATTCCATGCGCATTCCTCAATAAATGTCAGGAATCCAGAGCTAATTCCATCACAGTGTCTCCTTCTTGCAGGGAGTCTGAATGGCTTCCGGGGAGCATGAACTGCAGTCTCCATCCAACTTCCTCCTTCTATTTCTATGATCTGGATCTTATTTGGGGCTCATTTGGTTGTAAACAGGCAAAGAGACCAACACTTGGAAGAGAGAATCCTAGGAGAATGGAAAGGTGGGGAGAACAAGAGGACAGCTGGCTCTGTCGACCGTTCCTGACCACCACTGGCATGTTCCTGTGTTCTTTGTGTCTGTCTCTCAGGGCACATGCTGTAATCTCGCAACATAGACCGCCTCCTCCACGTGGCAGGACATGTGCTTCTGAATTATGCTTCTTAGATGCCAGGCCACTTGCAAAAGCAGGACTTTCTTTTTCGTTTTTTGGTTGGAAATGTTCCAGAAAAAGCGTCTAGTTGACCCATCTTATGTCAGTGTCTCCACTGGGCCAATGAAAACAGCCTTGTGACCGTATTGAAATGTGGTGTCTTCCCCAGGAAACTGATATTTCAGCCAGTGAGGTAGTTCACAGGGACAGATAAGAAAGGGGGTTGGGACAGATTAAAATAATAATAATGTCTATTTGCAAAGAATAGGGCCTTGTTATTTTTCGGATGCCCCCCATCTGAACACCCTACCACTGAATATAGGCAGGAGGTAGGGCCCACCTGTCACTCAAGCAGCTAAAAATGTACAGCACTTGCTGTAGCAGCTGTTAATGTGCCCATGTATTAGCACTTGGCACCCACCACTCCCATAAATGCCAATGGTCTCACAGGAAGCACATGTAACTCCCCACACAGGGAACAGTCATTGAGCAGACAGGGAAGTTGACATCCTCCAGGACCTAATGCCACTTTAACCAATGACACATGAGGATAGGTGGAGCCACACTCCAGTTCCCTCAGCCGTTGGGTGGGACAACTACAAGAGGATTTATACTGTCTCTGGGAACCTACTCAATGACATTTCTTTATCGGCCCCCTCCTTTGCTCTATCAGTATTACCCTTCTCTACTGGACCTTCCTGGAGGCACCTCCCAAGGAAACAATAGCTGCCATTCCAATTCTAGTGGATTCCAATTCTTGGTGATCACATTCATGTGAGTCAATCAGAACTGTGCTTTCTGCAGATTCTTTCTCTCCCCTTTTTAAGAGTAGTTTTAAGGACACTGTGAAAGCTTCCCACCATCCAGTTCCAGAACATTTTCATCGACCCTGCAGCCATTAAGCAGTCATTCCCCATTGCCCCTCCCACCCCACCCTGGGAAACCACCAATCTACTCTATGGCTCTACGGGATTTACCTGTCCAGCATTTTTCCTCTAAACGGACTCACAATACATGGCATTTGGTGTTTGGCGTCTTTCACTTCATGTCTTGCGTTCACCTGTGTTACAGAGTCTGTCCGAATCAAAGGCCTTAGTTTTCTTGTGGCAGACTATATGTATACCCCACTCTGTGTAGATCATATTTTCTCTATTCTTCTACTGATGGGTATTGTTGGCTTATTGTTTACCTTTTGCCCATAGTGATTAGTGCAGCATCCATCTGGGTACTCGTCTTTCATTCTTTTAGATATGCACTTGGGAATGGACTCCCTGGATCAGCTGGCAAGGGTTCATGACCAAGTGGGTTATGTTGGGCTGCTAACCGTAAGGTCAGCATTTTGGACCCTTTAGCTACTGCGAGATAGAAATGCTCTCATAATGATCCACAGCACCCCAGACCCACCAGCCGCAGTTCTACTCTGTCTTTTCGGGTTGCTGTGAGTCAGAATCGACTCGATGGCAGTGGTAGTGATGAAGCCAGCGACTTGAGAGTAGAACCAGGGATCGTGGAGAATTCTGGCAGTAGCCATGGTGTCCTCACTACCCAGATGCCAGCAGCCACCAGTGAACAAAGGAGGCACAAGCAAGGTTCTCGCTGACTTCATGCTGGCGACCCGGCTGCCCCTGCTTCCTCAAATGCCATTTCCTCAGCTTTACTGGCAACGGGGTGTACTCCCGATTATCATGTCACCAACTCTTTCAATGGTCCACCTAGCCAGGTGTGATTCCAGACACTCACTTTGCAGCCACCATCAGCGAAGGTGGCTGCCCACCTCATTTGTACACATGCAAAGAATGTGATCATTCTTGGCACTGGTGTCCTTAGTCATCCTGGTTGGTATATTTACATCCTTGGGGAGCTGGGTCAGTGAGCAAGCGCTTCTCAAGGTGCCCATATGATCTGTTTACTGAGAGTGCCAGCCCAAGGATCTGACTTGCCACCCACAGTGAACGCACCTCTGAGGCAAAGGGGAAGGCTTCTTTCTAACTGGGAGACCAGCAGGTCTTCTGCAGACATCACTCCCCTGCAGCACTCTGATCCAAGACCTTTCATATTCCAAAGAGCAGCATTAAGATTCCCATCTGCCACCCAGTCAGACTCACATGTGCGAATTCTCTTTTCAGAGCAAGACAGCCAATGCAGTGAGCTGGGTAAAGGGGCAGTCTCACTCTGAGGAGACTCAGCCAGGAGTGTAGGGACAGGGAGTGAAATGTGCAGCTTCCAGCTGCCACCCAAGCCTCCTTAGTGCAGTGGCATGAGAGCAAAGAGATAGTCCTTTGTGACTCTTTGACCTCCTTCCTGGCCTTGGTGGAATTAACACTGCTCAGTGCCAGTCTCTTCTGAATATACGGAAAAGATAGCTCAGAAAAGAATAGAGTTAAATAAGAGCAGGACAGAGTAAGGTGGCTTCATGGTGTTGCATTTGTGTGTCTCAGAGCCCATCCTGGCTCACAGTGACCCTCTGTGACAGAGAAGAACTGTTCCACAGATTTTTCTAGGCAGAATTTTAAGGAAATGTACCTAGCAGCACAGTGGTTGCATGTGCGACTGTAACAGAGAGACTGGCAGTT
Source organism: Tenrec ecaudatus (assembly GCF_050624435.1). Lineage (NCBI taxonomy): Eukaryota > Metazoa > Chordata > Mammalia > Afrosoricida > Tenrecidae > Tenrec > Tenrec ecaudatus. The sequence goes on along the minus strand of NC_134537.1, from coordinate 63,014,048 downwards.
TGAACTCGCTGATCCCCATCGAGAGAGTGAAGACATGACTGCCTGCTCCCATGAAGACTCCTAGCCAGTTGTTGTCTGTCCATTTGTGGTGCTGTGGTGAGTTGTGTGTTACTGTGATGCTGGAAGCCACGTGACTGGTATTTCAAATGCCAGCAGGGTTACCCCAAGTGAAGAGGTGTCAGGGAAACTTCCAGGCTAAGAACAGAATACAAAGAAGGGTCCCACTGCCCACTTCAGAGGAAGTAGCCGCTGAAAACCCTAACACTATAGCACAGTGTGCCTTTCCTTCCCGTCACAGGGAGTCAGAATCGCCTCAATGGCACATAACAACCAACAACACCTTTGAGGAGGGAAATCTCCTTCAGTAGGGCTGGGTGAGTTTAAACTGGGTGGCTTCTTGGTTAGCACTTGAGCTCTGAATCATCTCACCACCAGGCTACCATCTTCATGATGCAGGCAAATAAAACCATCTTGGTCCTGCTCGGTATTGCCAGCTTCACCATGCTCTTTCTCCCATAAGCACATGTCTGGTGGTTGGACCACAGCAAACCCGGTTGACACTCTTTCCTCATCACCCCGTGTGTGTCAGAGTAGAAGTGAACCATGAAGTTTTCTTTGATTAAAAACATTTTTATTGTGATTTGGGTGAAGGTTAAAGAGCAGCTCATCTGTCCATTGAGCAATGCATACACATTTTGTTTCATGTCATTGACAGCAATTCCCACAATGTACCATCACTTCCCCCACATCTTCTTGTTTCTTGTCTCCAAGCTGCCTTCATTCTCAACTTTTTTGAACTTCGTTCTTGGGGGAATGCTGTCTTTTGATCTCATGTGATCTATTATTCTACGGTATTTGTATGTCTCTAATGCCATTGTTCCCATTATAGACCTGTCTATTGTTTGGTTGAACATCGAGCCATGATGAGTTCAGTTGCAGACCTGCATGGTAACTAAGCACCATAGTCTTGCAATTTCACCAGCCTTTATCCAAACAGTAAGCTTGGTGTTTTGTCATGATTTTGAGTTTTGCCCCACATTTCCCTTCTAGTCTAATCAAGCCCTTCTAATGTGATCTCTTTCATAGCAGTCGATAGTGGGAGCTAGGCACCATCTAGTTCTTCTGGTCTCCAGTGGTGGAGGGTGATCGTTGCTTGAGTCACTAGTCATTAATTCATTGTGCTCAATCAGTTCTCCTCTTCTGCTGTCCTCTGGATGGGGAGAGACCAACTGTTGCCCCTTTCCTGATTGCTCAGGAACTTTGAAAATCCCAGAGACGATGGTCCTGATCCCCCAGGCTCAACAACTCATTCCCTCACAGTTTTTGCATCTGTCTCAGAGATTTTTTCCACCCCCACCCAGTTTTATGACATTGGTCCCTGTATGCTCCACCATATACCTGGATCTATTTAACAACCAAGGCCAATACATTCTATAAACTTTTCAATGGCCGAGGATTCTGAAGAAGATTGCCAGGCTTCTCTTTCACAGCTCCTCTAAGTGGGTTGGGAATGACAACTTTTCCCTTAATAGCAGAGCTCATTAACTGTTTACACCCCTAGATACTCCTTACTCTTAGAAAACTCATTGCCATCGAATCCATGCTGACTCACAGCCAACTTATAGGACAGAGTAGAACTGCCCCTGTAAGTTTGCCCCTGTGAATGTCTGAAACTCGAACTCTTTATGGGAGCAGAATGCCTTATCTTTCTCCCACAAAGCAGCTGGTAGTTTCAAACTGCTGATATAGCAATTAGCAGCCCAAACTGTAGCCACTAGGCCACAAAGGCTCTTTTTCTTCTTAGCAAAGAGAGGGAAAATAAGCAAACGGAACATTCCCCTGGTGCTTCCCGTGGATGCTGTGATGGGAGCTGGATCCTGAAGGCCCGGATTGGCAGAAGCTCCATTTACACAGGAACACATGCCTCCCTTGTTAGTATTTGCATTGGGCAAGCAATTTCCTGCGCTGACATTTTGCATCTAGTTAAATGCCAGCAACTCCAGAGAGACATAGCTTTTACCTGTGGCTCTGCCCTTCTGGACAAGCCTTTGGTGCTCGAGGGGGCTACTTTCAGTCTATGATCTTACATGTCCTTTTGGATCCCTTCGTCTCTTGTTTTTGTTTTGATTAACACAAACTGGATGAACAGCTTCAGGCTTAATATAATCGCTGCTGAATATTTCATTGGGAAATGTTCTTAAGAAGGCAGTTGGCATCCATGATCTAAGTGTATGCATAGAGATTTCTTTTCAGATGGTAAAGTGGCTTTGAATAAGTATTGTTATTATTAGTGAATTAAAGACAAATGTGCCTCAAAATGTGAACATCAGGTGTGTGTGTATGTGTGTGTGTGTGTGTGTGTGTGTGCATGTTTTAAAGAGCACATGGCTTGGTGATAGAGAGGGCGAAGCACTGGTGAGGAGCACATGACAGTGTTCAGAGAGATGACAAAGGGTAGTGATGAAACAAAACCGATTCCAACCTCACATCCTCTGCTCCCTGCCTCAGAGGGAGGTCGCAACAAGGAGCAGAAAAGCCAAGGGCATTTCCTGCCCTCTCACAGCTGGCAAGCGCCACAGAAGGCACGGGGTTTTAATGCCGAGGCTTTGCTGCTGTGAGGCAGGGAGGGGGGCTTGCCATAGTTTCCACACGCTGACATCACAAACATACCGCAAGTGGGTGCCTTTAACACACCAAAGTCAATGTTCTCACAGCACCGGAGGCTGACAGCATCATGCCAGTGCACCAGCTTGATGGGCAGGCTCTCTTTGTCCATCCCTGGGGCCTGAGGGCTCGTGGGCGGTATTCTTGTTTTGACTTCAAAAACCTCCATGGTTGGTGGTCCTTGGAGCTCTCTGCCTTCTTCCCTTGGAGTTGGTTTGCTTCAGTGTTGAATTGAATCCTTTTGTATCAGCCAAGTGATTGGTGTAAGGTACAGCCTCTTTAATGTCACAAAGAAAATCTCGGCCCAGGTGGGATTACATCCACAGTAAAAAATCCCACTCCTGTAGAGCTCACTCCAGCTCATCATGGCCCTCTCCAGGGGGGTTCCATGGCTGGGCATCTTTATGGAAGCACACAGCCACAGTTTTTCTCCAGAGAAACAGCTAGTGGGTTCTGAACTACCGACTTTGTTGTGAATAGCCCCCTTCTTAATATGTGCGCCAGAAGCCCTGCTCTGCGGTTTGATGAGCAGCCCTTCTGGCCATTGCTAAGGGCTACATGGCAAAGCCATTTGGTACAAGCAACGTTGTCATCAGCAAAGAATGAGTTTAGCTGGCCTCAGTAGGATGCTCAGCAGGAAAGTGATAAACTGCTTGGCTTGGGTTTTATGAAGGAGAACCATGGGAGCTGAGATGTGCAGTCTCTTGATTTGAACCCAGACACTCTATCTCCCAGCCTGAACTCTCACCATCACACTCAACTTTTGGGGGGTCAAATGTTTGACTCACCTGAGAGATGTGCAGGTGAAAGCGTGCCCCAGAAACATCTCTCTCCCATCCCTGTCATCTCGGAGAGTTCTCCAGATAAGGATTGGTGGTTCATATGAAGGGACAGATTGTAGCATTTCCCTTGCACTCCTCAAAGGCAAGAAAATGACCCACAGCACCTCTAGTTGCCAGCAGTGTCAAAGGGGATGTGCTCCTTGAGACTCAAGCTGAGTCCCCAGGAGACGAGCTCTCAACTATGGAATTAGCGCTTTTGAAAAGGGGCAAATCTTCCAGCAGTTCTCTCTTCAGAGGCCTGGCTGTACGCTCTGCAGACTTGTGGGCACGCTCACTCTGGTGAACCCAAATTCTTGGGAGAGGCTGATCTGTCCCTAGAAAACTGGCCACATGCAAAAGCATAGAGACCAATATCTGCCTCCTGCTGGAAGGATCTGGAAGGAGAAGGGTGGCTGGAGTCCTCTAGGAGGGAAGTTGAGAGCCAGGAGAGGCAGCAAAGCCACAGTTCCAGCAGGTGGTGTCCTAAGGCTAAGGGAGCTTGCCAAGGATCAAGTGAGTCCTGGAGGTGTCTGCAGCCCATCTTGCTGAGGGCCTCCATTTATTTCAAATATCTATGGATAATGGGAAGGGCCCCCAAGGCCCGCTGGCTGACCTCATATGATACACCGTGAACTATCCACCTTGGCATCCTCCAAAGTCTCTGAAAGCTGCAGCCCCTCCCACCCACTGGCAGCCTTCTTGGACAGGATTTCCTCAACACTGCTGCAACCATGGGCTCACACACAAGGACCATTGTGAGGACGGTGCAGGACCAGGTGGTGCTTCAATCTCTTGTGTGTACTTTTGCTATGAGTCAGGAGCTCACTCAATGGTATCTAACAAGTTATTGTGAGATGACATAAGAGGAGTTCGTGGAGGCCCTTCCAAGAGAGGGTTGGAACATAGCATGGTAAGAGGCCTGGTCAGGAATGTGCTCATTGTTTCCATCACCTTCTCCCGGAAGCCACTGCTCTAGGGAGGAAAGGCAGGCCCAGAGACAGGGAAGGGCTAGGGAAGAGGGAGCGATAGGAGAGCAATAGAAAAGACAAGTTACTCTCCCTCATTCCCAGTATAGCTCCTCAAACCTCAGGTAAAGCCTCTGATTCTGAGGCTTATAATAGGATCAGACTGAACATTTAATCCCTCAAGCTGCCTGGAAAGTGTGGGAGCTGATTAAGATGGCAAGAGGTGAAGAAGGAAGGAATCTACTGGTTACAGATGTGAAAGCATCTGTTAGTGAAGCCTTCTCAGTTTCTTATTGCCTTATCAATGTCATCAGTTCACTTAATGTACTCACTTTCCAAATGCCTATGAACCAATTGTACATACCTTGAGTTCTTTCTAGGAGGCAATATTAATATTCTCATTTCCGAGTTGAGGCCACAGAAGTTTGGACAACTTCTGGTTGTTGTTGTTGCTGGCAGGTGCTCATCAAGTTGGTTCCAACTCATAGCAACCCCTGTGCATACCGGAAGGGAGCATGGCCCCGTCCTGTGTCCCCCTCTCTGAAGGGCACTTGCCTCAAATCTTTAAATTCAAAGCTTCTTGTTTTGTCAAATGAAATCATTTCTTCAGTCAATCTCAGAAATCTTTATGTAAAAACGTTGGAAACGCCTTTCACTCAAGGTCTTGGGAGGCTGAGTAAGGTGGGAGGGGCTCCAGGACAGATGGTGGGAATCACTCCTGCAGGTGGGTGGTAGGTTGGCGAGGCCAGTCTGACTTACCTCCCTGGTGACTGACCTCAACCAGCAATGGGCAGCTGGACACATGGCATGAAGTGACCTCTGGTCTTCGTGGTGGTGGATGCCAGTAGACCGTCAGGTATGGGAGACCCATGAGAAAATAGGTTACTTTTCTCTTTCTCTCCAAGTTTCTCTGTGATCTCTTTATGCTGCCTGAGCCCGCATGCATACTGACAAAGGCAGACATGTGCACACACATGGCAAAGTAAATAGAGACGCCCACATTCACAGACGTATCCATCCACGTGCAAATAGGCACATATGTGCACATGCATGCCAAAGCAGACACAGACATCCATGAATGCACATGTATTCGTGCAAACTGATTTTCATGGGGAAAAAGATCAGATCTATCACTGTCAAGTCCACTCCAACTCAAAGCAACTGTAGAGCACAGAGGAGAACTGCCCCATTGGGTTTCCAAAGCTGTCATCTTGTCAGACACAGTCAGCCACCACTTTCTCCTGCAGAGCAGCTGGGGTTTTCCAACTGCCGAACTTTCACTTAGCAGCTGAGCACTTGCTGATTTTCATAGGACTCTGGAAATCAGTTTCATTGCCTGCTACTCACACCTCCTCTGTTAGCACAGCCTGGTAAGCTGGAAGGAGAAAAATCTTCCTTCCCGAGGTAGTTGAGTGGTTTTCCCCTGAGGAAATGGTTCAGAAAAAGATTTCCTTCAAGAAATCAGAACACTCTTGAAGAGAAATTTCCTGCCAAAACATTTGTTTGCTTGACAATGAGACAAGTGAAGCAGCCCCCTGACTTCCCCCTTGGGTCCTCTTTCTCATCATGACTGCTCTGCTCAGCTACAAGGCTCCAGGTCCTAGGATCAAGGGTGCCCTTCTATCTGGAACCTCACAGGGCTCCACTGTGAGTCAGGGAAAGACCTGGAAACTTGAGCATCCTGAAACGGGGCCTGCATAGCAATATCATCTGTCATCAGGCTCATCGTTTCTCTCATTTTTTGTAAGATCATTGAGCCCTTGGAGCCTGAGAAGTTCTCTCAGAGGAAGCCATCCTCCTCCCATGAATCCAAGAGGGACTGCTTAAAGATTGTTGTCTTCTACTTACAGGAATACCAGCAATCAATTGCCATTGAGTCAACTCGGACTCATGGAGAGCCCAAGTGTGTTAGAGAAGTCCGGTCCCTAGAATTTTCCATGGCTGGGGTGGGTTTTTTTCCAGAGGCATATCACCAGGCCCTTCTTGGAAGGCACCTCTGGGTGAACTCAAACCTTTAACCCGTAGTTCGCAGCCTAGCTCATGAACAATACCATCCAAGGATGGTACAGTTCCTTGCAAATGGTCACCTGCAGTAGATGAACCAAGGTCAAGTAACTGCCTGAGAAACATCAACCAGAGGAAAGCAGAGTGAACCCCAGGGTTCTTGGGAAGAGGGCCAGAGAGAGAAAAAGGAGAAAACAGCTTTCTCGGGACATCAGAAAGGAAAGGACTCCACTTAGTGGATGCCATAGAACAATCCCAAGCCAAGCATGGGTGAGAAACAGACCCCACCCAAACCCAGCGGGCTGGATTCTGTCGCCAAGTGTTGAACACCAGACATGGATATGACAGAGCCGCTAGTCGTCCGTGGAAAGAAACTGTTTGCCCATTGTCTGGTAGTTTTGCAGCATTTGAACAACCAGGCCTCTGCTGCCTCTTCTGGCCTGAAATATAATTGCAGCCATAACCGCCCAGCGTTTCAATGGGTAGAACTCCCTGGGGAGGGCTAACTACCCAAATCATTTGGGAGATCATTTTAGGATTGTCCAGGAGATCTTTCTTTGGCTGTGTCTATTATATGAACGATGGTGTCTTTTTTTTTTAAAAAGAAACTTTTTATTGTAAGGTGGGTTAAGATTTACAGAGAAAATCAGCTTTGCATGTAACAATTTATACACGTTTTGTTATGTGACATTGATGACAATCTCCTGCAATGTAATATCACTCATGCCATTGAAACTCTGCTTCCTGTTTTCATTCACCCTTCTCCCCTAACCTTGCCTGTCTTTTGAATTTGGCCTTGGGCAAATACTGCCTATTTGCTTTTGAATGGTTGATGGTTCTGAGGAATGTGTGCTCCTCAGTGCTATGATTCATTTTGGTGTAGTTGTTCTTATCAGGTGCCATTGAGCCAGTTGCAACCCACATTGACCCTATGCCAAACATTCAGAAACACTACCTAGCCCTGAATAATTCTCCTAATTGTTCGCAAGCTTGAGCCCCTTGTTTCAGTCACTGTCAATCCATCTCCTTAAGGGGCTTCCTCTCTTTCACTGTCCCTCTACTTCACCTGGCATGATGTCCTTCTCCAGGGACTAGTCTCTCTTAATAACATGACCAAAGTATGTGAGAGGAAGTCTCACCATCCTTGCTTTTAAGGAGCCTTCTGACCATACTTCTTCTAAGACAGATTTGTTTGTTCCCTTGGCAGTCCATGTTACTTTCAATATTCTTCACCAGCACCACAGTTCAAACATATTAATTCTTCTTCAGCCTTCCTTATTCAATGTCTGACTTTCACATACTTATGAGGCAATTTAAATTACTATGGCTTGGGTAAGGTGCACCTTAGTCCTCAAAGTAACATCCTTGCTTTTTAGCACTCTACAGACGTATTGTGCACCAAATGTATCCATATGCAATGCGTCATTTGATCTCATGATTGCAGCTTCCAAGAGCATTGATTATAGACCTCATCAAGACAAAAATCCGTGACAACTTCAACAAATAACAACAAATAAAACAACAACAACAAACTTCTCTATTTATCATGGTACCTATTGATCAAGTTGTGAGCATGTGTGTCTTCTTGACATTGAGTTGTAATCCGTACTGAGGGCTGCAATCTTTTCTCATAAGGTTCACTTTATAAACCTGTCTATTTTTCAGGGGGTTGAATTCAGTTCCAGATCTGAAGGGTGATGAAGGACCATAGTAGTGGGGATCTCACTAGTCTATCTAACCAATAAACCTCATCTTTTATCATTATTATTATTACTATTGGTAGTAGTAGTATGACTTTCAGTTTTCTTACACATTACTCCCCACTCTATCTAGGATCATGTACCATGATCCCTTTCAGAGCAGCTGTTTGTGATAGGCAGGCACCATTTAGTTCTTCTGACCTTAGCATCATAGAGGCTGAGGTACGCATAGTCCATTACTGATTTGGACTAATTGTTGCCAGGCATCTTGAGCTTCTTCAACGTTATTTGCTCCAGACAGGGTGCAATAGTTTATTGTGCCAGCCTGGCCGATAAACACAAGTAGGATTAATCGAAGGGCAGAGGGATAAATGGCTTCTTGAGCCTCGCCTTGCTTGTTCTGTGCCTCAATTTAAAGGGGTACACTGCCTGTGGGATGCCTAGCTTGTGGACTGTGTCGCTGTAAGTTGAGGTCCATTTAATCCCACAGGATTGGAATGTTCGTCTCTGGAGCTGGGGACCGACAGTTGGTGACAGTTGGTGACTTGCCTTGCTGTTTGCTGCCTGGGTATATATAGCCCAGCTCTCTCTACAGAAAGGGACTGGCAACTGGCGGCTCTCAAGCCTTAAAGGACTGCTAGTGTCTCACTGTTTTATAATTTAACTGTTAGTTTCTTGTGTTATCTATCTGTATATAATTTAGTGGTTCATTTCTTGTATTGTATATCTAGCTTTATAAATATATTTATATATAATTACTAGCAATATGGTTTTGTCTCTCTAGAGAACCCTGTCCAACACATAGGGTGAGACCAAGAACCGACTTTTAGTTTGCTACTCACTAGCTTTTGAAGACCCCAGTCACTTCCCTGATGGATACAGAACATTGTCTTTGTGAGCTAGTTTGTACCAATTGATCTTGAGGTCTCTCAGAGCTATGTTCCTGATCCCCCATATTTAGGACACGCTCCCTCAAGGGGTTTTGTTCTAGCTAAGACATTTTCATAACTATGCCTCCTGGATGCACTATTATATTCATGGTCATATTTGTAGTATATGCTAATATGTATATAGAACTATTCTCTGGCAAACCTATATTTATTCATGGGGCTAGTCCCATTCTCCTTCCCACAACTGATAAGATTTTGTGGTTTTTCTATCTATCTATTTATCTCTTTAGCTATCCTTGTATGTTATTGTTATTATTGGAGTATTTATCTCTGTTGCCTTTAATGCTTGCAGTCTACTGAGAAAGGATACTGTTTTGATGTTCCAAATGTTTCCCCATTTTCTGGGTTACATGACACAAACCAATAGAAGAAGAGAAAAGAAAAAAAAATTAACCCAAGTAATAACACCAACAATAAAACCAATTTAGTCTTTTGGTTAAGAATTAGTCAGACTTTCCCACTCCTAGGCTAACCCTTGAAAGAAAAAGAATGAGATAAAAGACCATAGGGAGGAAGAAAGGAGAGTGGGAGGCAAGGGAATAAAGAAAGAAGGTGTCAGGGTTGTGTGAACAATTAATGTGGACCTTCTTTGATGTGTATTAAAAATAATATTGACTGGTTTTTCAATACTCACCAAAAATTATGTATGTCAATCAAGAAAACCTCACTACCCTGGAATGAATTCTGACATATAGCAACCCTTTGGACAGAGTATAGAACTGCCCCTGTGGGTTTCCAAGGCTGTAAATCTTTATAGGAGTAGAAAGTCTCATCTTTCTCTTGTGGAGTGGGGGTGGGGGAAGTTTCGAACTTCTGATCTTGCCGTTAGAAGTCCAACTCATAATCTACTTCACCAACAGGGCTCCTCCTTTCATCATTAATCTAGACTGTTTGACCTTCTTGGCTTACTGGGTTTTATTTTCTCGCTTTGGAAGACATGGTACCAAAATACACACCATTTCCTAGCCCCCCAAAAATCAAAAGTAAGCAAAAACAAAACAGGAAAAACTAGCAACCCAATCCAAACCAACTAACCTTTTTAGCCATATAGATAAAGGATACTTGTAGCCAACCTCTGTGTTGGGGGCAATAGGGATGGATGGGGACTGTGGTTAACAAGCACGTGTCAGCTCATCCACAGGGGACATTCAAATTCTAGCGCCAGACTGTTGTTGCCTTGGGGAAATGCAAGGATTTTAAGGCCTGATTTTCTGTTTGTAACTGAGATGCTGAGAATATAAAATTCGATGTGAAATCGTCAACTTTTCAAATATTGGATCACATTAGTTAAAACCACTTTTCAGGCTGCTCATCATCATACTAGCACGTCATTAGGCTAAAATCATATCAAAGACATCTGGTTTATCCCCTGTGCCCTTTAAGGACAGCTGAAACATGAGGACTGGCATTTGACATTCATTCTTCCTCTAGACCCTCACCCTTTGCCTCCATCGGCTGGCGTTCATAGAAGAGGCAGACGGTTTTGTTCAACTTCAGCATAATCAGAGTCCTGAGAGTTAAACACAATACATATATCATTTCATACTAGTCATTTTAATATTAGCCCAAAAAAAACCAACAAAAACCCAACCCGTTGCTGTTATGTTGGTTCTGGCTCCCGAGGACCCCCTGGGTGCCAGGGAGAAACTACACATCACAGGATTCTCAAGCCTGTGGGCTTCTAGAAGCAGGCCATTAGTTATTTCTTCTGAGGGGTGCAACTGCCCAACTCTTGATACATTGAGTCCTTAACCATTTGTGCCACCCAGGGTCTCCCAGTCTTCGTATGTGACCCCCAAATTCCTTGACAGGCTACCTAAAGGAAGGTAGAGTCTATGTCCTTTCCCCATAAATTGGGATGTTTCATGACCTCTGTGACCAATAGATTATGGAGAAGATGACACTGTGACATCTAGTTTGGGCAACCCCCTTCCTTCCCCCAAAGTGCTTCACGGCTTCTGAAAAATCCCTTCAAATACTTCTTCTTGAGTGCTCACCCTTAGAATGTCCAGCCTCCACGTGCTACCTCTCAGGACACTTCTCAGCACCCGAACACTATGCTGAAAGAAGCCTGAGCCACCTGGAAAGGCCACGTGTAGACACTCCAACCAACAACCCAGCTAAGCACCCAGCTAACGGCCAGCTTCAGCTGCCAGCCCTCTGAGTGCATGTGTAGGCACTGGAGTCACCAGAGGCCCCTGCCCCAGCTCCCATGTGACTGCCAACTCATGGGAGACTCCAAGCACGAACCAGTGGCCTCCCAGCAACAACACGATGATGGTCCTTGTTTGAAGCCACTGCGTTTGGGGAGTAGGCGTTTCTTGCCCAGCCACAGGGATGAGAACCTGCATCTCAACAACATGCAGGTGGGTGAGGGGGCCGTCTCTCGAGCAAGGCAGCCTCCCTTCTTGTCAACTGCTGGGGATTTTTGTTGTTCTTGCCACTGCTGCCCCAATTCCCCAGGAGCTAGAGGAAGGCAGGCAGCAGGCCTCAGGTGGCCAGGAGGCAGGAGCCTTTGTGGGATGCAGTTACAATGGGAGACATAACCTTAAAGGCAGGAGCCTGACTTTACCTTTGCCTCCGGAACATTTGGGATGCAGAACACCTGTCAAATCCCATCTTCTGTCCAACCCTGATCATATGTCTGTCTTATGTTTGCACACAGGACGCAGACTTGTGAACACCCAAAGAACAGGCTCTGGCGCCAAGAAACCAGCGCCACAAGGAACTGATGTTTCTCCACAATGGGGATGGGTGGGATGAGAGGAAGAAAGGAGTACAAATCACTGGATCAAAACAAGGTGGGGAAAGGAAGGAGCAAAGGGAGAGAGTGAAGGAGGGAGACTGGGAGGCTGAAGGGAAAAGGCAGGGAAGGAAAGGAGAAAGGTGGGGGTAGGGAGAGAGGAGCGATGAACAAATGGAGGAGTGCGGGAGGGAAGATGGAAGGTGAAGGCAGGCAGCAAGACGTGAGCAAAGGGAGGGAAGGAAGAAAAGAGAAAGAGAAGGGCAAGAAGAAGAAAGGAAGGTAGGGAAGAAAGGAAGAAAACGAGAAACCTAATGTCAATGGCACCCTCTATGTTTTTATTTCCTGTTTTTCTGAGGTAGCCTCTTCAGCAGAAGCAAATGGGCTGAATCGCCACAAACTCCACCTAGGTAGAAAGCACGGGTTTCATTTCGCCAGGGCCTGTGTAAATGTTTGAACTGAGCAGCATTAACATGGAGACAGCGATTACCCCACGTGGCTGTTGCGCTCTGATGATGTCAAGGCAACGGGAATGGGGGCTCATTATTTCACCAGGTGACAAAAAAATTGTATTTTGACATTTAACCCTGAACGTGGGGAAGGGGGGCCGTGGTGGAGGAAGCAGAGGCCCTTTGTGGAGTCTCCTCTTGCCATTGTGATGCCCCTTGGCCTGCCAACAACCTGAGGTCCTGCACGCTGCCAGTGAGGGGCTTGGCTGCAGGCCCTAGCCCAGCATTTCTTATCAGATTTACTGTGACAAGTGATGGGAGAAAAGCAAGATGCTGTTAACAGCGCATCCGTTCAGACCCTGCTATTTAGAAATTTGGATTTATATTTTGTCAGAGAGAAGTAGCACTGATGTTAATCTTTGCACTACCCTTGGAAAAAAATCATTCATAATCTTATAACAATAATCCAGAGCATTTGTGGAGCTCTGAGAACCAAGGGATGGTCAGAAGCATTTTTAGACAGATGTCTCATTTCATCTTCAAAGCAACCCAGTGAGGAATAAGAAAAGTTGGCTTATGATTTACCTTCTGGAAAGTGAGTCTTTGGAAGCACAGAGAGGTCCAGGTTTGCCCAAGGTCACATAGTCAATAAGTTAGAGAGCCTGGATTTGAACCTGAGCGGTCTGCTGCCAGAGGTACTTTTTTTGCTCGTGTTTATTAAGGCAACTTGCAGCTCTGCCAAGGATTCAGATAAAATTGAGGATCACTTTTTTAAACAATTTATTAGGGGCTCATACAACTCTTATCACATGTTCATACATATACATACATCAATTGTATAAAGCACATCTGTACAGTCTTTGCCCTAATCATTTTTTTCTCCTCTTTTCTTTTTTTACATTTTATTAGGGACTCATACAACTCTTATCACAATCCATATATATTCATACATCAATTGTATAAAGCACATCCATACATTCCCTACCCCAATCATTCTCAAAGCATTTGCTCTCCACTTAAGCCCTTTGCATCAGGTAATCTTTTTTTCCCCCTCCCTCCCCTTTCCCCCCTCCCTCATGTGCCCTTGGTAATTTATACATCGTTATTTTGTCATATCTTGCCCTATCCGGAGTCTCCCTTCCCCGGTTCTCTGCTGTCCCTCTCCCAGGGAAGAGGTCACATGTGGATCCTTGTAATCAGTTCCCCCTTTCCAACCCACTCACCTTCCACTCTCCCTGCATCGCCCCTCACACCCTTGGTCCTGAAGGTATCATCCACCCTGGATTCCCTGTACCTCCAGCCCTCATATATACCAGTGTACAGCCTCTGCCCTATCCAGTCCTAACAGTGCTTCTCTCTATCCTTGTGGAGCCCTGGTGATGGGCTGGGCTGCTAAGTAGTAGCTTAAAGAGGCTTTCCCCTCCTGTGAAAAGTTACACTCTCGGGAAACTCACGGGTTGCTCTGAATCAAGGTCAACTCCATGGCAGTGAGTTTGGCTTTTTAATGTCTCTCCCTATTGTTGTTTTTGTTGTTGTTAGTTTGTCATCCAGTTGGTTCTGGTCCATGGCAAACCTATTCACAGCAGAATGTAACAATAACAGCTCCTCCTCCATCCACCCAAGTGTTCCTATGCTCAGTCCTCTTGTTGTAGTCACTGTGTCAATCCAGCTCTTCAAGGGCCTTCAACCTTTTTTCACAGCCCTTCCATTTTTCTAAGCATGATGCCTCTCCAGGGACTGGTCTCCACTGACAACATGTCCAAAGTCTCACCATATTTACTTCTAATGGGAATTCTGGCCGTACTTCCAAGACAGATTTTGTTTGTTCTTTTGGCAGTCCATGGTACTGTCAATATTCTTTGCCAGTACCATGGTTCAAATTCATACAGTTTACCTGGGTCTTCTTCACTCAATGGCAAGCTTTTCACATGCAGATGAGGCCAATGAAAATACCATGGTTTGGATCAGGTGTACTTCCTGCTTAAAGTAACATCCTAACTTTTCAACATTCGAAAGAACTCTTATGCAGCAGATCTACCCAGTGCAATGTATCTTTTCATCTCTTGACTGTTGCTTCCAGGAGCATTGCTTGTGGATCCAGACAAGACAAAATCCTTGACAACTTCAAGTTTTTCTCGATTTATCATCATGTTACCTATTGGTTCAGTTGTGAGGATTTTGGTTTTCTTTGTGTTGAGTTGTATCCCACATTGAAGGCTGCAATCCTTGATCTTCACCAGCAAGTGCTTCAAGTCCCCCATCCTTGTCAGCAAGCCAAACTGTGTCGTCTGCATATAGCAGGTTGTTAATAATATTTCCTCCAAATCTGATTCTGTGTTCTTCTTCATATAATTTGGCTTCTCTGATTATTTTCTCACCATACAGATTGAAAAAGTTTAATAAGCGGGTGCAACCTGGATGCACACCTTTCTTGATTCTTAAACCGTGCAATCTACCCTTGTTCTATTTGTGCTACTGCTTCTTAAACCATGTACAAGTTTCACATGAGCAAGACAAAGTGTTCTGGAATTCCCTTCTCAAAACTATCCATGTTTTCTTATGATCCACACAGTCAGATAGCTTGGGTGTTAATAAAACATAAGTAAACATCTTTAGGGTATTCACTGCTTTCAGGCAAGATCCATCTGATATCTGATATCCTTTGTTCCACATCCTCTTCTGAATCTGGCTTAAATCGCTGGGAAACCAAACTCACTGCCTTGTAGTTGATGACAACTCATCCTGACCCTATAGTATAGGGTAGAACTAACTGCCCCTGTGAGTTTCTGAGACTGTAACTCATTATGGGAGTAGAAAACCTTGCCTTTCTCCCACGGAGTGACTGGTGGTTTTGAACTTCTGACCTTGGGGTTTGCAATCCAACCTGTAACCACTGTGCCACGATGGCTCTTGAATGCTGAATATGGTAACTTTCTGTCAATGAATTAATGCAACTGTTGTTGTATTAGCTTCAGTACAATTTGACTCACAAGTGTTACATAATTTGACCATTCCGTTGGTCTCCCTTCTTTGGTATGTATACACATATGGATCTCTTCCAGACTGTAAGCCAAGTAGCTGTATTCCAAATTTCCTGACATAGATGAGTGAGAGTGAGTGCTGCCAGTGCTTTATCAGCTTGTGGAAACATTTCAATAGATATTCCAGCAATTCCTGGCAACTTGTTTTGGGCTAGTGCTTTCCATGCATCTTGAATTTCTTCTTTCCTGACCATTGGTTCTTGCTCATATGTTACCTCCTGAAATGGTTGAATGTTGGTCTATTCTTTTTGATACAGTGACTCCATATTGTTTCCATCTTCCTCAGATGTTTCCTTCATCATTCAATATTTTGCCCATAGAATTTTTTAATATTGCACCTCGAGAATTGACATTTTTCTTCAGTTCTTTCAGTTTAAGATATGCTGAATATGTTCTGTTTTGGTTTTCTAACTCTAGGCCTTTGCACATTTTGTGATAATATTTTACTTTGTATTCTCGAGTTGTCCTTTGAAATTTTATATTTAGCTCTTTACTTCATCATTTCTTCCATTTGCCTTAGCTACTCTCTGATTAAGAGTAACTTTCAGAGTCTCTTCTGACATGCACTTGTATCTTTTCTTTATTTCCATTTTTTTAAGTGACACTGTGCTTTATTCAGAGATGTTCTCAAAATTTGGTGGGTTATTATCAAGGTTGTATATTGACTCTCGTGTACTTGTTTGCGTTTTCTTGAACTTCAACTTGAGCTCACATATGAACAATTGCTGATCTGTTCCACAATCAGTCCCTGGACTGGTTTCAGTTGCTGATATTGAGCTTCTTTTATTGTCTCTTCCCACAGGTGTAGTCAATTTGATTTCCATGTATTCCATCTGGAGAAGTCCACATTCATGGTCACCTTTTTAGTTGTTGATCAAATGTTTGAAGAAATCATTAATCATGCAAAATTCTAACATACAATCAAGATAAATTGGTAATTATTGGTGATTGGGGTGCAAATGTTGGAACCAAAGAGGAAAGAACAGAAGTTGGAAAATATAGTATATGCTATCAGCAATTTATTGGTCTTGCAAACTCTGTCATGCGATCTCCAGCTTGGTTTCTATCACCAAGACCATATTTTTCAACTACTGATCCTTCCTCTTTGTTTTCAACTTTTGCATTCCAATAGCATTTTGATAGCAAGTCTGACAAATTTGGGACTGAATATGGTGGTAGAATTATTCAATTTCTGCATCACCAGCTTTGGGTGGTTGGTGCATAAATTTGAACAAAAGTTGTCTTGATTGTTTCTCCTTGAAGGGGGCAGGATAGCATGCTATCAAAGATAGCATTGTACATTAAAATAGATCTTAAAATGTCCTTTTGATGATGAATGCAATGTTGTTTCTCTTGATTGTGTCATTCCCATCAGAGTAAACCATAAGATTTTCTGTTTCAAAATGGTCAATATCAGTCCATTTCAGCAAACTAATGCTTGCAATATCAATCTTTGTGTATTCCATTTCATTTTTAATGACTTCCAAGGTCCCTAGATTCATATTTCATACATCCCAAGTTTCAATTCTTAATGACGATTTGAACTGTTTCTCCTCATTTTGAGTTGTGCCCCATCAGCAAATGAAGGTCCTGTTGGCTATCCTCGATTTGCATCATTATGGTCGACTTGCCTATGAAAATTCAGCTCTTCCTCTTCCTCAGCCGTATTTTGAGTACTTTCCAAGTTGAAGAGATCATCTTCTGGCACACGTTCTGACAATGTTCTTTTGTTGTTCATGGGGGGTCTAGTAACTGACAGTGTTGCTGCTATCCATAGGGTTTTCAATGGCTCATTCTTCCCATGCAGGCAGCCAATTCCTTCTTCATTGTCTGTTCTTTGTCTGTAAGCTCTTTGGGTGACCCTGCTGGTATATGAAATGCCAATCACATGGCTCCCAGTATCACACAAAACAAAAGTCACCACAGTACCACAAAATGCCAGACAAGTGATGGACCTCTATTCTTAGTGAGGCATGGCCTGTTGGGAGGAGTGGGCTCTTAGGTGGTTCTGATCCACTTACTGGAACAAATACTGTTAGTTCTTATTTCATAAATGTGAAATGCATAAAAGAGACCCCCCAAAATATCCTCCAATTCAGACTTTCTGCCTTTTAAAAGAGGATAACCCACTCTGATACAAAGTCATTGAGGTGTTTTGTTTTCCCCTCCTTCTGAGTCTACAGAGACTAGACTAATCACAGCTGAGGTGGAGCGACTGAAATGACTTAAAGCACCAGCTAGACTGGCTGTCAGAATCAGCTACAGTCAACAGCTACAGACTGACAGAGCTGCTCAGCCAAGAGCTGAGGGTTCTCAACTCCCACTTCTACTGATGGGCACAGCCAGTGGCCTCTGGGAGTTGACTGGAACCCAGCAGCCAGCTGTGAGGAGCAAGCCAATTCATCTCACCTGGCCCAGGTCATCAAGTCACTGAAGGAGTATCGGGAAAGAGGGAAGAAATTTGGGGTCCCACATTTGTCCACAGACAAAAGTTGTTCTGTGTTTAGACAGTAGATCTGGGCCTGAGTTTGGGGCAGGTGTGATGAAGGGAAGTCGGCTCCCTCCCTGCATCTGGGAACAGATGGTGGGGCTGCCCTGGAAACAGCAGGCCAGTCAGCTGGAGCAAAAAAGGCTCGGACTCCAAAGCCCTGGCAGGGCAGACTGAAGCTACCTGGACTGTTTTTTCTTAACCCAATGGCTCCTGCTACCCTCACCACCCCCAACTAGGTAAAAGGGAAGAAAGATGCATTTTCTTTACAGAGGCAACTTTCTAGAAAGGAGACCAGCCCACCAGCTGTGAAAGGTCCCCTTAAACCATTTTACTTTGAGCAGGGGGAAGAAATGTTGAGATTCCTAGAGCCACGTGGAATTGTGGATCCTCTAGTTTAGGTTCCAGTGATGCCAGATGGAGTTTTCTAGAGAAAGTCAAAATTCCTGTTTTCTTAAAAACCTCCTGATTTTTTCAAAGGCGATTCGATAACATTGGATAGAAGCCAGGTAGGCCAAAGAGCCCTGGTGGCACAGTGGGTTATGTGTTGGACAGCTAACTAGAAGGTCAGTAGTTTGAAACCACCAGTCACACTGGGGGAGCTGGGGGTGAAGTATAGGGTGGGGGGCTGTGCTGAGATGAGACTTTCTAGTCCATATAGAATTTCAGCCTCGGAAACACACAGGGGCAGTTCTGCTCGGTCTTACAGGGTCACTGTGAGTTGGAATTTTCTAGATGGCAGTGAATAAGCAGGCCAACCAGAGTCCACACAGGTCCTCATTTGGCCATGGGAGTCCCCAGTCTGTGACCCTCACAGAATCGACCTTTGTGTATCGATGTTAAAAATGAGATCCAGAGAGGGGAGCGCCTGTCCCCTTGAGGAGCACCGAGTTGACGTTCCAGTCTCCAATCTGTAGCAGACACTCCCGGTGCTCCTTCTCTTCACTCCCAAATTCCTGATTCCGTGTACTCACCTCAGTCACCAAGGCCCAGCTCTGAAGGTCCCTTTGCTGGTGCTGGCTGAATGTAATGAGGAACATATGCCCCTGGGAACAGCCCTGACCAGGCCCCTCACTCCTTGGATGGCAAAACTCTGAGAGGCGTGTGCTACACCTACCCCTGGAGACTTCCTAAGTGATTAAGCAGCAGGTTCCCAGGTTTGTAATTGGATTCACAATCTATTTGTTATCGGTGGCCTTCCCTCCACTGGCTCACAATGCCACATCATTACCTGCATGCTCAGAGTTTCCTAAATAAGCTCATTGCCTTTAAGTCTTTGGCCAGGGTCTGCTTCAGTGACAACCCAAACTAAGCCCAGGTCTGAATCGTTATGTGTCCTTCCTGCCATCCAGTTGATGCCGACTCATGGAGACTCTATAGGATGGGGTAGAACGGCACCTGTGAGTTTCTGAGACTGGAAGTCTTTTTTTTTTTTAATATTTTATTAGGGGCTCATACAACTCTTATTACAATCCATACATATACATACATCAATTGTATAAAGCATATCCGTACATTCTTTGCCCTAATCACTCTCAAAGCATTTGCTCTCCACTTAAGCCCTTTGAATCAGGTCCTCTTTTTTTTTACCCTCCCTCCCCGCTCCCCATTCCCTCATGAGCCCTTGATAATCCACAGATTGTTATTTTGTTATATCTTGCCCTCTCCGGAGTCTACCTCGGCCCCTTCTCTGCCGTCTGTCTCCCAGGGAGGAGGTTACATGTGGTTCCTTGTAATCTGTTTCCCTTTTCCAACCCACTCACCCTGTACTCTCCCAGTATCGCCCCTCACACTCCTGGTCCTGAAGGTATCATCCACCCTGGATTCCCTGTGACTCCAGCTCCTATATGTACCAGTGTACAACCTCTGCCCTATCCAGTCCTGCAAGGTAGAATACGGATCATGGTAGTTGGGGGGAGGAAGCATCCAGGATATGGCGGAAAGCTGTGTTTTTCATCGGTACTACATCGCACCCTGACTGACCCGTCTCCTCTCCTAAACCCCTTTGTGAGGGGATCTCCAGTGGCCAGCAAATGGGCTTTGGGTCTCCACTCTGCACTTCCCCCTTCATTCACTATGATATATATATATATATATATTTTTTTTTTGCTTAATGCCTTATACCTGGTCCCTTTGGCACCTTGTGATCGCACCGGCTGGTGTGCTTCTACCATGGGGGCTTTTTTGCTTCTGAGCTAGATGGCCGCTTGTTCACCTTCAAGCCTTTAAGACCCCAGACACTATCTCTTTTGATAGCCGGGCACCATCACCTTATAGCCACATTTGCTTATGCACCCGTTTGTCTTCGGCAATCGTATCATGGAGGTGTGCAGCCAATGCTGTGATTTTTTTGTTCTTTGATGCCTCATAACTGATCCCTTCCGGACCTCGTGATCACACAGGCTGGTGTGCTCTTCCATGTGGGCTTTGTTGCTTCTGAGCTAGATGGCCGCTTGTTTATCTTCAAGTCTTTAAGATCCCAGACACTATCTCTTTTGATAGCCGGGCACCATCAGCTTTCTTCACCACATTTACTTGTTCACCAGCTTTGGCTTCAGCAGTTGTGTCGAGAGGATGAGCATTGAAGAGTAGCAGTTTAATAAAAGAAAGTATTCATGCATTGAGGGAGTGCTTGAGTTAAGGCCCAAGGTCCTGCCGCTACCTTAATACTAAACATATAAATATAGACACATAGATCTATATCCCCATCCATATATATATATATATATTTGCATGTACATGTCTTTGTCTAGACCTCTATAAATTCACTTTGACTCCTAGCTCTTTCCTCCGTCTCCCTTGACTTTCCTCCTGTCCCACTACCATGCTCCGTCCCCACCTGGGTTACAGCTATACCTCTTCTTTACGGAACCTTACTCTTGATCATTCCCTACCAGACCTGCCACTTCCCCCTCACTACCATTTTGAGTCCCATGTTGTTCCCTTGTCCCTGTGTTTGTTAACACCACTTCCTTACCCCCCCCCTCCGGACCTCCCCATATCCCAAGTGCCCCCGGAACTGTCGGTCCTGTTGTTTTCCCTCCAGATAGTTCATCCAGCCTGTCTTATTTAGACAGACCTGTGGAGACACTAACATGCACGAAAACAAGACAGAGGAAAACAGAGCAACAGTATACAACCAGACAACAAAACAACAAAAACAAACCACTGACAAAGAACAAAACAAAACACATCAAGAAAGAAGAGCTTATAGTTAGTTCAAGGATCATTTGTTGGACCTTAGGAGTGTTTTCCAATCCAATCTGTTGAGGCACCACAACCTGGCCCCAAAGTCCACTTTCAGCATTCCCTGGGGACCTTGCCACTCCATTCCCTTGCTGTTCCACTGCACTCCACCACATTTTGCTCGGTGTGGTGGAATCAGGTTAGGGGCAATTCGCACACTGTGTCTCCAGTGCTGTCCCCTGTATCACCCTTGGTCACTGAGGGGCATCATGTCTCATAGTGGGGCCAGCCATGTTGTTCTCTTTGTGGACTGGCTGCTCTGAGACTGGAACTCTTTAGGGGAGTAGAAAGCCTCATCTTTCTCCCTTGGAGTGGCTGGGGATTTCAAATTTGCCATTTCAGACATTGCGTGTAGCAGCCCAACACATAACCCCTATACCCCACCATAACTACAGAAAACAATAAAGAAACAAAATCCAACAACACTCATTGCCATTGGGTGCATAACAATCCTATCGAGAGAAAATACTCCGGCCTCCTGGGTTTCCAAGGCAATAACTCTTTGTAAAAATAAAATTGTGTTATGTTTTCAGTGAAAGTTTACATAACCGAGTAGATTCTCATTTACCAAATTCTCTACTTGTTTAGTGACATTAGCTACTTTTTTCAATAAAAAGGAAAGCAGAAAATCAAAAAAAGAACAAATGAAAAACGTGTTAAGAGTAAAAACAAATGATAAGATGTTAATTTTTAACCTAATCATATCTGCAACAATACACTTTCTGATGTACTGACGGTGAGCAGGGTTTAATCCCATCCCTGGTGAATAGTCCCAGGGGATTTAATGGAGGCTTATTCTCTGTGGAATCTCTGCCAATGCATTTTGAGTTTTTATACTCATCTAAGGCTATAACTCTTTATGGGAGAAGAAAGCCTCATCTTTCTCCAAAGGAGCGACTGGTGAATTCCAACTGCTGACCTTGCAGTTAATAGCCCAACATATAACCCATTATGCCACCAGAAGAGAGATTTGTCTCTGGGTGCCTTCCAATGCAAGCACTACAGGTCAAGTCACAACCAGTGTGTCCATGGTTTGCAGCGAAGTCAGAGGAAGAAGAGGGTAGACTGTCTATAACTTCTCATAGCCCAGGGAAATGCTAGGCCTGGAAGGGGCCATGCTGGCTCAACAATATTCAGAAAATCTGCACACTAACCACCCCGGCTCAAATAATTACCAGCACCATGTCTCTGAATATCACCCAAAAGCAAAATAGTGAAAGCACCATTTCCATTTCTTTTTTATTTATTTATTTATTTTATTTTATTTTTTTTAACAATTTATTGGGGCTGATACAATTCTTTTCACAGTTCATACATATACATACATCAATTGTATAAAGCACATCCATACATTCCCTGCCCCAATCATTCTCAAGGCATTTGCTCTCCACTTAAGCCCCTTGCATCAGGTCCTCTTTTTCCCCCCCCCTCCCTCCCCTTTCCCCCCTCCCTCATATGCCCTTGGTAATTTATACATCGTTATTTTGTCATATCTTGCCCTATCCAGAGTCTCCCTTCCCCCCTTCTCTGCTGTCCCTCTCCCAGGGAAGAGGTCACATGTAGATCCTTGTAATCAGTTCCCCCTTTCCAACCCACTCACCCTCCACTCTCCCAGCATCGTCCCTCACACCCTTGGTCCTGAAGGTATCATCCACCCTGGATTCCCTGTACCTCCAACCCTCATATGTACCAGTGTACAGCCTCTGTCCTATCCAGCCCTGCAAGGTAGAGTTTGGATCATGGTAGTTGGGGGGAGGAAGCATCCAGGATCTGGGGGATAGCTGTGTTCTTCATCGATACTACCTCACACCCTAATTAACCCATCTCCTCTCCTAAACCCCTCTATGAGGGGATCTCCATTGGCCGACACTTGGGCCTTGGGTCTCCACTCTGCACTTCCCCCTTCATTTAATATAATATATATATATATACATACATATATACATATACACATATATCCAAATACATACACACACTTATATCTTTTTTTTTGCATGATGCCTTATATCTGGTCCCTTGGGCACCTCGTGATCGCACTGGCCGGTGTGCTTCTTCCATGTGGGCTTATTTGCTTCTGAGCGAGATGGCCGCTTGTTCACCTTCAAGCCTTTAAGACCCCAGACACTATCTCTTTTGATAGCTGGGCACCATCAGCTTTCTTCACCACATTTACTTGTGCACCCATTTGTCTTCAGCGATCCTATCTTGGAGGTGTGCAGTCAATGATATGATTTTTTGTTCTTTGATGCCTGGTAACTGATCCCTTTGGGACCACTCGATCACACAGGCTGGTGTGTTCTTCCATGTGGACTTTGTTGCTTCTGAGCTAGATGGCCGCTTGTTTATCTTCAAGCCTTTAAGACCCCAGTCATTATCTCTTTTGATACCCGGGCACCATCAGCTTTCTTCACCACATTTACTTGTTCACCCACTTTGGCTCCAGCCGTTGTGTCGGGAGAGTGAGCATCATAGAGTTCCAATTTCATAAAAGAAGGTATTCATGCATTGAGGGAGTGTTTCAGTAGAGGCCCAAGGTCCTTCCGCCACCTTAATACTTGACCTATAAATATAGACACAAAGATCTATTTCCCCATCCTCCTATATATATTTGCATGTACATGTCTTTGTCTAGACCTCCATGAATGCCCTTTGACTCCTAGCTCTTTCCTCCATCTCCCTTGACCTTCCTCCTGCCCTACTACCATGCTTCATCGCCACCTGGGCTAGAGTATACCTCTTCTCTAAGCAACCTTACCCTTGATCATTTCCCACCAGGCCTGCCACTCCCCCTTCTCTACCATTTGGCGTCCCATGTTTTTCCCTTGTCCCTGGGTTTGTTAACACCACTTCCTTAACCCCCCACCCCCCCCAAGTCCCCCCGGAACTGTCGGTCCTGTTGTTTTTCATCCAGATAGTTCATCCAGCCTGTCCTATTCAGACAGACCTGTGGAGTCACTAACATGCACGAAAACTAGACAGAGGAACACAAAGCAACAGTATACAACCAGACAACAAAACAACAAAAACAAACCACTGACAAAGAACAGAACAAAACAGTTCACAAGAGAAAAGCTTGTAGTTAGTTCAGGGATCGTTTGCTGGCCCTTAGGAGCGTTTTCCAGTCCAGTCTGTTGGGGCACCACGCCCTGGCCCCAAAGTCCACTTTCAGCATTCCCTGGGGACCTTGCCACTCCATTCCCTTGCTGTTCCGCTGCACTCCCCCAGTGATTTGCCTCGGTGTGGTGGGATCAGGTCAGGTGCAATTCCCACACTGTGTCTCCGGTGCTGTCCCCTGTATCGCCCTAAGTCACTGAGGGGCATCATGTCTCATAGTAGGGCCAGCCATGTTGTTCTCTCTGTGGACTGGCTGCTCTACTCAGGAACATCATCATCCCGGCCTAGTGGGCCAGGCTGTGCTCCACTCTCTCCTCCTGCCCCTTCATCTGCTCCCGTGTGCTCTGATCAAATATGTCCATCTCCCATAGCTGCAGAGTCAATGTCGTCCTTTGGAACAAATTCTTTTCGGGGGAGGGGCAGGAATCCACTTAATTTATGGTGCTGGGGCCAGCCTCCCAGACCTCTCCACCGGTTCCCTCCTCCACGCCGGGATATTGCATTCACACCTTGCGACACTGGGTTGAAGTCTGGTCCCGCTTTCCCTGTGGAGATATAAACCATACCCTCCCCTTGGGTGGATTAATGCCCCATTTCTGTCATGCTGATTGTACTTACCTCAGGGGACTCATGTTGTACCTGTCCCTTTGGGTCTGGCTTACCTCGCTTAACATAATTCCTTCCAGCTCTTCCCATGAGATAACGTGTTTCATGTGCTCATCGGTGCTTTTTAGTGCTGCATAATACTCCATTGTGTGTCTGTGCCAAAGTTTGCTAATCCACTCGTCTATCGATGGAAACTTAGGCTGTTTCCAAGTCTTTGCTATTGTGAATTGTGCCGCAATAAACATTGGAGCGCATATGACTGGTCGTGTTTTATTTGCTGCTTCAACCGGGTATATGCCCAGTAGAGGGATGGCTGGGTCGTAAGGTAGATCAATTTCCATTTTCTTTAGGTATCGCCAGATTGCTTTCCACAGTGTCTGTACAAATCTGCACGACCACCAGCAGTGGAGGAGGGTTCCTACTTCACCACAGCCCCTCCAACACTTGTTGCTCTCTGATTTACTGATCTGGGCTAGCCTCAGGGGTGTTAGGTGGTATCTCATGGTTGTTTTGATTTGCATTTCTCTTATGGCAAGGGACTTCGAGCACTTTCTCATATATTTATTGGCCATATTGATCTCCTCTCTAGTGAAAGTTCTTCTCATTTCTTTTGCCCACTTCCTTAGGGGGTTAACTGTTTTCCTCTTTTTGCAGGTCATGATGGTGTTGTAGATTTTAGTAATGAGCCCTTTGTCTGACGTGTCATTACTAAAAATCTTCTCCCAGTCTGTGGGTTGCCTTGTCACCCTCTTGGCAAAGTCTTTCGAGGTGCACAGGTGTTTTATTCTTATTAGATCCCATTTGTTGATTTCCAGATCACCTGTGTGTGTCCCCTTCCCTGTTGCAGTGAGCCTATGTGCTCCCTGGGCCAGTGCTCTGAGATTAGTCCCGATTCCCTCCTTAATGGTCCTGATGGTTTGGGGGTTGACTTCTAGATCTGTGATCCACCTTGAGTGTATTCTTGTGCATGGGGTGAGGTAGACGTCTTGTTTCAACTTTCTACATGTGGATATCCATTGTTTCCAGCACCACTTATTAAAGAGGGCATCTGCTTCCCACTTGACGTTTTTGGGACCCTTGTCGAAGATCAGTTGTCTATATGCTGATGATTTTACTCCTGGGCTTTCTATTCTTTTCCACTGGTCTGAGTGTCTATCATTGTGCCAGTACCATGCTGTTTTGACCACTGTAGCTGTGTAGTAGGCATTAAAATCAGGTAGGGCGAGTCCTCCAATTGTGTCCTTCTTCTTGAGGAGTTCTCTGCTAATTCTGGGTTTCTTCCCTCTCCATATGAAGTTGGTGGTCAGTTTTTCCAATTCTTTGAAGAAGGTTGATGGTAATTGGATTGGTATAGCATTGAACTTGTAGAGTGCTTTAGGAAGAACTGTCATCTTTACTATGTTCAGCCTACCTAACCATGAGCAGGGGAGCTTCATCCATTTGTGAAGGTCACTTTTGGTTTCCTGTAATAGGGTTTTATAATTATGCTTATAAAGGTCTTTAGTATTTTTTGTTAAGTATATTCCTAGGTATTTCAGTTTGTTCTTGGCTACTGTGAAGGGTACTTCCCTCTTAATCGCCTCTTCCATGGCCCTGTCCGATGTGTATAGAAACCCTACCGACTTCTGTTTATTGATCTTGTATCCTGCTACTCTTCCGTATTCCTCTATTGCTGTAAGTATTCCAATTGTGGAGTTTTGGGGGTCTTCAATGTATAGGATCATGTCATCTGCAAATAACGATAGTTTCACCTCCTCCTCTCCCAACTGGATCCCTTTGATGTCCTTCCGCTGTCTTATGTTGTTAGCCAGAACCTCCAAAACGATATTGAATAGAAGAGGGGACAGGGGGCATCCTTGTCTTGTACCCTTTTTCAGTGGTATTGTTCTTGTCTTTTCTCCATTGACTATGATGTTGGCTGTTGGTCTTTCATAGATAGCTTGTATGAGCTTGAGGAACTTACCTTCCAATCCTATCTTCATGAGTGTTTTGATTAGGAATGGATGCTGGATGTTGTCAAATGCTTTTTCTGCATCTATGGATATTATCATATGTTTTTTATCCTTTTTCTTCTCGATGTGGTGTATGATATTGATGGATTTTCGGATGTTAAACCATCCCTGCATCGCTGGGATGAATCCTACTTGGTCGTGGTGAATGATATGTTTGATGTTCCTTTGTATTCTATTGGCCAATATTTTGTTAAGGATTTTTGCATCTATGTTCATTAGAGATATTGGTCTATAATTCTCTACACCTGTGGGGTCTTTTCCCTGTTTGGGTATCAAAGTAATGCTGGCTTCGTAAAATGAGTTTGGGAGCTTGCCGTTCTTTTCTATGTTATGGAATACTTTGTGGAGGATCGGTGTCAGCTCTTCCCTGAATGTTTGGTAAAATTCTGCTGTGTAGCCATCTGGCCCTGGGGCCTTTTTCCTTGGTAGGTTTTTGATGACACTCTCTATTTCTTCCTTCGCTATGGGTTTGTTGAGGTTCTTGATCTCTGTCTCAGATAATCTAGGGATAGATTGTTTTTCTAAATATTTATCCATGTCTTCCAGGTTTCTGAATTCATTAGAATACAAACCTTCATAGTACTTTGTGATTATCCTTTTTATCTCATTGGGGTCTGTTGTTATTGCCCCCGATTCATCCCTCATCCTGGCTATTGATGATTGTTCCTTTCTGTCTTTGGTAAGCTTTGCCAGGGGAGTGTCAATTTTATTAATTCGTTCATAAAACCAGCTTCTAGTTGCGTTAATCCTTTGCATTGTTCTTTTGTCTTCCCACTGGTTTAACTCCGCCCTGATTTTTATTATTTCTTTTCTCTTGCTATTGGAGGGGTAGTTCTGTTGACTCTGTTCTAGTTGTTGGAGGTTTTGTGTTAACATATCTGTCATACGCCTTTCTTCTTTTTTCATGTATGCATTCAGTGATATCAAGCTACCTCTAATAACTGCCTTTGCAGTGTCCCATAAGTTTTGATATGTTGTATGCTCGTTCTCATTAGTTTCTAGAAATTTCCTGATATCCTCTCTGATCTGGACCTTAACCCATTCATGTTGCAGGAGACCGTTGTTTATTCTCCAATTGGTGGCCCTTGCTTTTCTGGGTGCCCTCCTATTAATCTCCAGCTTTATGGCATGGTGGTCTGAGAAAGACGTCTGGATAATATCTATGTGTTTGAATTTACTCAGGCTGGCCTTGTGCCCCAGCATGTGATCTATTCTTGAGAAAGATCCGTGTGGATTGGAGAAGAATGTGAAATCTTTTGCTTTTGGATGAAAGGCTCTATAGATGTCTATCAGGCCCTGTTGCCTAATTACATTGTTTAGCTCTCTGGCCTCTTTGCTGAGCTTCTTTCCCTGTGACCTGTCTTTCTCTGATAGTGGAGTGTTGAAGTCCCCCACTATTATTGTTGTTTCCGTGATTTCTTCTGTCATTTTTTTAATAGTTTGTTTGACGAAATTTGCCGCGCCATTATTAGGTGCGTAAATATTCAGTATGCTTATTGCTTCCTGGTTTACTGAGCCTTTGAGCATTATGTAATGTCCCTCTTTGTCTCTTTTTATGTTTTGGATCTTGAGATCCATTTTGTCGGAGATTAAGATAGCCACTCCTGCCTTCTTGGAGTTACCATTTGCTTGGTAAACTTTCTGCCAGCCCTTTATTCTCAGCATATGCTTGTCTGCTTGCTTAAGGTGTGTCTCTTGCAGGCAGCAGATTGATGGGTTATGTTTTCTAATCCATTCCTCCAGCCTCTTTCTTTTAACATATGAATTGAGCCCATTTGTATTCAGAGTGATTATTACAATATCTGGCTTCATGGTTGCCATATTCTGTTTTGTGTTTTGGGTCTTTGCCTATCTTTCTTCATATCAGTGTACTGCGTTTGAGTGGAGGGTTTCTATCCTGTCCTCTTTTCCATCTGAGACCGTGTTGTCCTGGTACGTGTTGCTGGCATGTTGGCTTCTAGATGGAGATGGGCTATATGGTGGTCTCCTGGTGGTTCTAGTTGGAGCTTGATCTTCTGGCCATAGTGAGTCAGCCAGTATGTTCTGCAGGGTCGGGTGAATTGCAGTATATTTTTTGAGTTCTTCCTTGTCCTGGAAGACCCTTATCTTACCCTCTATCTTAATGGATAACTTGGCAGGGTATAGGATTCTGGGGGAGGCATTTTCATCTTTCAGTTTTTGGAAGATGTTGCTCCATTCTCTCCTCCTCTTCATGGTTTCTGCTGATAAGTCTGAGCATATCCTTACCTGCGCTCCTTTGTATGTGACTGTCTTCCTTTCTCTTGATGCTCGTAGAATTTTCTCTTTTTCCTCTAAGTTGGATAATTTTACTATTATATGTCTTGGCGTGTTCTTCTTGGTGTTTAGCTTAGCCGGCGTCCTCTCTGCTTCCTGTATGAGAGTCGGATTCTCCTTTGTTAGGTTGGGGAAATTTTCTTCCAGGAATTCCTTTGCTATCTTGGCGGTCGATTTGTGTGTTATGTTGTGTTCCGGTAGACCGATTATTCGAATATTATTCCTCTTCATAGCATCTGTCATTGATCTCAGGCTGTCTTCTGTTTCTTTAATTTTCCTATCTGATTGTTTTTCTCGCTTGCTTCGTTTGGTTTGAGCGTCCTCGAGTTCACTGATACGGTTCTCAGCCTCCTCAAGCCTAGATATAGCTTCTGTGACCTTTTGTGTGGCCTCTGCTACCTCCTCTGTTCGTTTCTGCAGTTCCTTTTGGTGGATAGTATTCATCCCCTCTATTGTGGACTTCATCCCCTGTATTGTGCATTTCATCCCTTCTATCGTTGCATCCTTATTTTGGTTTGCTTCTCTTAGCTCCTGTATTACTGCAAGCAGAGTTCTGAAGATTTCCTTTTGTGGCTGATCTATATCTGTTTCTTCTATGAGTGACGTTAGGTCTGTTAAAGTGCCTCGTTTCTCTGATTTTTATGTTGGGAGTGATGTGGTCTGTTGATTTTTCCTTGATTCTTTCATAGGCCCCATGCTTCTGGGAGACAGGAGTAACCTTATTGTGTGGAGGCTCAGGCCACTGTGCCGTCTCCTGGGGTGGCTGGGGCGGGCTGCGGCAGGCTTAGGGCTGGCACTGGGGACCCAACAGGGCCCCAGGTGGTGAGAGCTGGCTGGAGCTCACTGACGGCTCCTCAGGGACTGCAAAGCCGAGTCCCAGGCTCCACTGCAGGTGGAATGTTTGATCTGCCCGGGCTGTGAGCGGGGGCGGGGAGGCCCCTCGGATAGCTGCGCAGGCAGCTGGGCGACACTGCAGGGAACAATGGTGTTCGCTCTCCGCCCTTTTGGCGCGAAACTGCAGGGGGTAAGGGCGCCGGCAAAGGAGGCTTGGCGCGAAACCGCAGGGGGCAATGGCGCCCTTCCTCCGCTCAGGCTCAGAGTCGCCGCCGCCGGGGTCCCCGCAGCACCCTGGGGAGGGCACCTACTCTTGTGCCTTGCGCAGGGAGGGTCCCTTGGTGGGCAGACTCAGCAGCGTGGGGCGCGGCGCTCCGCGGAAGCTCAGGGTCCGGGACAGGCGCAGGTTGGGCTATGGCTCCTGTTGGCGGGAAGTGCTCAGCGCAGGGTCCCCGCCAAGAGTGGAGCTGGCGCTAGGCTGCCAGGGGCTGGCGGGGCCGGCGGGGGTGGGAGGCCGGCGCACGGAGGGCAGGTGGAGAGGTCCGCGCCAGCGGTGCGGGTGGATGGTCCCCCGTGGGGGTCGCCAGACAACCCGCGGGTCCGCTCCCCTGAGCTTGGATGAATGGAGGGAGGGATGTGGGCCCGAGGGCAGATCGCTGCCCTGCGGGGAGAGGGGAACTGCGGGAGAGGAAAGCTTCTCTCCCAGTGGGGATCCGCGAGTGGGGAGTGGGCCGTGGGGAGTGGGCCGCTGGAGTAGGGGAGCGTGACCTGCTGCGCCTGTCTAGGCAGGGTAGGCAAGCGGCTCTGGGCTGGCGTCCGGTTTGGGGATGGAGCCTAGGCCGGTCGCCAGTGAGCTCACGGCAGCTTAGTGGCCAGAGATGTCCCACTAGTCCGGTCCTCTTTCACCTAGACCCCTGCTCAGGACAAATACGTGGGGGAGGACTGAGGTGCTGTCCCAGGGGGATATTTCACTCACCAGACTCTTACTATTCAGCTACCTGGTCGCCAATCCCGCTTTGTTTGGAGGAGCTCTCAGAGTATGCCGGTGTCCCTGTCGGCCATCTTCCCCCTCTGTCTCTCGCACCATTTCCATTTCATAATAATTTTATTAAAAGTAAAGTTCAATTCAGTGATGTGAAGAAGCTGGGAAAATTATCTTTTCATTTCTTTCTTTTTCTTTCCCTCCCTTTCCCCTTCTTCTCCACAGAACTGGGAGACAGAGGGAATAAAGGCAGCATGACACCAGCTGGAGGACACCGTGGGGTCAGTGTCGCCATTTAACTCATGCTTCTCCAGTTTGGAGGGGCAACTGGATGTCCTCATTTGTGAATTTGCTTATTAATCTTTTTGAGTTAACAAGGTCATGGTAAAAAATGATTGTTGGTGTTTTTGTTAGGAACCTTCTAGTCCAGTACAACTCATAGTGACTCAATGCATCAGTGCAGAGCTCTCTAGACCAATGGTTCTCAACCTGTGGGACCCTTGCACAGGGTGACTGTAACAAAATTACAATTATGAAGTAGCAATGAGAATATTTTTATGGTTGTGGAGGTCACCACAACATGAGGAACTGTATGAAAGGGTTGTGGCATTAGGAAGTTTGAGAACCACTGCTCTAGGTTTTCTATGCTGTAATCTTTACAAGAATGAGTTGCCTGGTTTTTCTTCCAAGAACAGAGTTAAGGCGAATTCTCATTATCCTTGCCCTGAGGAACATTCTGGCTGTACTTCATCCAAGTTAGATAGGTTTGTTCTTTTGGCAGTCCATGGTACATTCATTACTCTTTTACATCACTACTAATCAAATATATCTATTCTTCTTTGGTCTTCCTTATTCAGTGTTCAACTTTCACATGAATATGAGACAGTTGAAAATACCATGGCCTGGGTCAACCCGCCCCAGTCCTCAAAGTAATCTCTTGCTTTTCAACACTTTAAAGAGGTCTCGTGTAGCAGATTTGACTAGTGAAATGTGTCATTTGTTCTCTTCTCTGCTGCTTCCATGAGAATTGATTGTGGATTCAAGCAAGACAAAATCCTTGACAATTTCGATCTTTCCTCCATTTATCATGATGTTATCAATAGGTCCAGTTGTGAGGGTCTGGGCTTTCTTTACATTGAGTCATAATCCAAACTGAAGGCTTTAATCAATCCTTCATCTTCATCAGCAAGTGAATCAAGTCCTTCTCATTTTCAGCAAAATTGTGTCATCTGTATAATGCAGGTTGTTAATAGGCCTTCCTCCAACCTGATGCTCCATCAGGCACTGCCCCTTAATGAGTTTAGGTCATGAAGGATAGTCCTCTATAGGCACATTGATTATTACACTACCACCCTCACATAATAAATTCAGAGAGAGAAAATTTCCCCAAAGCAATGGAAAGCTTACTAGAGAAGTGGAGGGTGCTAAAGCCAAAGGTGACACAAACCGGAAATCAATACTAGTTTTCAATACCTGCAGTCATCTAATAGTTCACTGCACTATCTAAGGAAAGGTGAGGAGAACTGGGGCAATTCCATTAAAAAAAGACAATGCAGGGTATATAAGTCCGTCATTCCTCTGGAGAAGAAAAACACATAGTTGGGTTGTAGAGCTTTGTTTGCTAATCAACCGAATGTAGTTGTAAGGCAGGGGTGTGCGTGTACGCGTGTGTGTGTGTGTGCGTGCACGTGTGTGTGTGTTGAAGGGAGGGGCTTGCCATTCTATTTCATAGCCAGGAGAAAGATGAGCCTCTTCCCATATCTTTTGCTCTGTGGCAAGTTACTGATCTACAAGGAACTTTTATTTGACAAGGACATTGCCGAGAAAAAAACGGGAAGCTTGTGTTCATCTCTGCTGAGAGGTGGAGCCAAAGAGATGGGCTTTATGACAGACACCCTGATCGTGCAACCAAACTATGAAATGGCCTCATACATTCAACACACATTTGCTGCACCTCCCCAGTGTCTGCCCAGATATTACCAGGCAGAGTGTTTTATGGGCAGCATTTTAGAGTTAGGCAGGCAGAGGGAGTGTCTTTGTGGGTGTTGCCTTTACCAGTCCTTGGATTGTTCTGGGACAGGCATGTCTTTTTCCTCTAAAGTAACTGATCGCGTGTAAAGAAGGAGTCTCCTCAGTAAGACGGGTTGAACCAAACCCAACCTATGACAGTCATCTCAATTGGAACACATAGCGACCCTATACAAATACCCGTAGGGTTTCCAAGTTTGTAACTCTTTTGGGGAGTCAACTACCATATCCTTCTCTTGCAGAACCACTACAGAGTTGAGCGTTGTGTTAGCAGCTGAATGCTTAATCACTGTGCCCATTTTGTTTGCTGAGCCGCCCTTAAAACACTGAACAGTTTTTCTGGGTACCAAGTATGTCCACTTCTATATCTGGCCTAGGGTGTTTTCTCCAAGTTGATAGGAGGTGCAAATCAGTTACTAGGGGTTTGGCAGAGTCAGTATGGAAACTGGGAGGGTGTGTGAAATTTGAACCAGAGTAGAACAATTCCAAGACACTTCCTAGGGATTCCTGGCATATAATATGCAAATGATAGTCAAGATATATAACTGTGTCTCTGTTCTTGGTTCTGTCAGTACCTGGTGTGGCCACAAAGGAGAAACCTGGTCTCCTGCTATTTTGAGCATCTAGTGTGAATGACAGGAGATAAGTCACATGCTAATGAACCCTGGTGGTGTAGTAGTTAAGCACCATGGTGCCCGGCTATCAAAGCATATAGCGTCTGGGGTCTTAAAGGCTGGAAGATAAACAGGGGGCCATGTAGCTAAGAAACAACAAAGTCCACATGGAAAAAGCACACCAGCCTACACCAACATGATCGCTGAAGACAAAGCGGGTGCATAAGCACATGTGAGCATATTTTCTTGATGTGCACTCACCCTTTATATACAACTCTCTTATACATACGTGTTTCTGTGGATTTGTTTCTCGAATGCACCCAGACTAACATAAGCAGCGTGGAACGCATTTAAGAAGCCTAGACAAGGGCAGGGCAGGATATTCGGAGGGACTGGATCCAGAATTTGAGAGGAAGGAGCCCTGGTGGCAAAACGGGCTGCTAGCTCGCTGTCCCAAGGGGGACAATGAGACTGCTGGCTCCCATGAAAATTTACAGTCTTGAAAACTCCATATAGGGTCACTGTGGTTGGAATCCACTGGACGGCAGTGACCTTTTGGGATTGAAGGTGGAAGCCACCAATGACTTCCTGCCATTGATCCAAGGAGCCTCAGGAGAGTGTGTGAACTTCTGGAATGCATTGAACAACCTCTGCACATCTGCTTTTCGTGCTGCCCAAGTCATGCCCTTGGCCTTTGCTTAAACATATTCATCCAGAAGTGAACCATCACAGCTGCTCCCTCGGGAAGCTGGGGGCTGAGCTCTCTGGTTCCACTCTGTCAGCATTTCTGGTCCGGGTACCTCCCCTCTTCCCCGGCACAGGCAATGTGCTTTTGGAAGCAGTGCTCCCTGGGTAGTGGGTGTGATTTGCCTCCTCTGGCCTAACATGATGAATGCTGAGAGGGGGTGGATACTAGGGGGTTAAACTCCCTGAACTTTACCTAGCCCAGGGGAAAACTTATTATTTAAAGTAAGCTTTAGACAGAATCTTTAGAAAGAGAAATGGTTAACTTTATGTACACAATTACTCCCCAACACATAGGCTCAACCTCATAGGCTGTGGATGACCTTGAGCAGGTGCTCAGTCACAATGGTTTTCTATCAGGATTGAGAGTTCAGCTCTCTCAACTCTCCAACTGGTTATTAGCACCATAGTCTCGTTTCTATTTTTGTATTTACTTTGTTTTTAGGGGAAAAAGACTCCCAATCCAACTATATTTTATTAGGAACTCCTTTGCTAAGTTTTACACAAGAAAAAGGCACAAACTGCTGTTCTGGATGAAGGAGAGCATCCGCATGAGGCCACAATGGTGTTGGAAGGACCCACAGCCACAGTGACTTAAATAAAATGACACCCATTCTGTCCTGCTGACTCTGACTCATAGTGACTCTGTGTAGGGATCCTGAAGTTGCTACCTTTACAGGAAGCAATAACCTCATCTTTCTCCTGTGGAATGACTAGTGGCTTTGAACCAGCGACCTTGCTCTTAATAGTCCAACACTATCCAGCATTACCACCTGGGCTCCTGAAAACTTAAATAAGACATAGAAAACAAACAACTTTGTCACAAAATTGTGACTGAAGACAGATCAATTCCTGGAGTTTCAGGAGGGCCTGTGAGAGCATGAGCGGGACCTTCATTGGGATGTGCACACTACCGTATATCATTGAGTGTGGCGCGGGGAGTGGACGCAAGCACACTGCCTGAGGGACAAGCTTTCCACTGCCAGTCAGAGTAGGAAAGAACTCAATGGCGGCTGAATCTGTGGCCCCTCAAAATGGATGTAGGGTCTCCACATAGACTCTCACTGTGAGCCACAGCCTATTGCTCAAAATTTAAGCTCAAATACGACTTAAACGCCAAACATTCTGTTTCCTTAAAATAGGGTACTGCCAGGATCAGCTAGAAGTCTGCATGACCTATCAGATCTCAACGCCGATCTCAAATCACTTCACATGATCCATTCTACCAGTC
Organism: Tenrec ecaudatus; assembly: GCF_050624435.1. Classification (NCBI taxonomy): domain Eukaryota; kingdom Metazoa; phylum Chordata; class Mammalia; order Afrosoricida; family Tenrecidae; genus Tenrec; species Tenrec ecaudatus. Next base: position 62,978,517 of record NC_134537.1, on the reverse strand, counting down.
ATGTCAAGGACAACTAGAGGTCTGCATGAGCGAGCCCAAATCGCCTCCTCACTTACCCATTCCAGAGGCTGTGCCTGTATAACCTATCGACTAACACATTCCCATATGCCGTGGTTATGAAACCAACCATCATGCTGGAATAAGGACCAATCACGATGCAAGGGTCAGGATCAATGGGAAAGCAAAATAGGGGCTGAGGGGAGCCAAGAGGGGTCGCTTCACTCAATCCCTAAACCTGATCTAATGTCACTAGACTGGAGTCTTCCTCACATCTCAAGGGCAGCTGATTCATGATTGAAGTGAATTGTGCTTATTCAATCTTTGTTCTGCTTGCTGTCCTGCTGTGCTGCATCCTCTTCTTGCTTTTTTGTGCATGGCTCCCTCTGTTGTGGTGACAACTGGCTTGAGAGGGATTTGACATAGGGAGAAAGCCCACCCACATCAACTGTCACCAGAAGCAGACACTAAGTCCATTTCTCTCACCTCACAGAACTATGCACACCAGACACTGGTAGGGCTGCCTGGGAGGGGAACCCTTAGTGCAGTGGTTCTCAACCTGTGGGTTGCGACCCCTTTGGGAGTCATATGACCCTTTCACAGGGCTCACCCAATTCATAACTGTAGCAAAATTACAGTGATGAAGTAGCAAGAAAATCATTTAATGGTTGGGGGAGGGGGGCATCACCACAACAAGAGGACCTGTATTAGGAAGGTTGAGAACCACTGCCTGAGTGTGTTTAGGACTTTGCTGCCCTCAAGGTCATCAGACATTCCTGAAGGCAGAGCCACTGCAGGAAGCCCTTCTGGGAAATGCCCTGAAGACAGGTCTCAACCAACTCCACCCTCACCCTCTGAGATCCTAATCATAGGACGCATGGAAATGCTCCCTGCCACTTCGAAGGCTGTAAGTCCATGGGAGCAGAAAGCCTCCTCTTTCTCCCTTGGAGTGTTGGCCGGTGAGTTCAAACTGCTCACTTTCTGGCTAACATAACCCACAGACCAGCTCCCCCTGAGCTCAGTTTGGTTTGCCGCACAGCACACATTGTTTGGAACCTTCTGAAATAGCTATGCACATGTGCAGGTTGGGGGGATTTCGCACAAGATGCAGTTTTCCACCCTCTCTTGGCAAAAATAATTTTTGCAAAAGGCTTGTATTCTCTTCTGGATCTGAGTAGCAGCTAGTCTCATGAAATCATAGCACATACATTCATGCTACAGTCCTCCCAACTCCCTAATATCTTACTCCGAGTCTGCTCCATGCTTTTCTGTGTCCTACATGGCAGCTGTAGGCACCCAAGGCATGGGCTCTGCAGCCTGGGTCCAAATCTCTCCTTCCCACTTCCTCACTGTGTGGTCCTAGGCTCATGACTTTATCATTCTGTGCCACTGATTTTTCATCTGTAAAAGGAGGCCAAATAGAGTCCACACATAGGCTTGTTAAGTGGAATAATTGAATTATTATACACAAAAAGCTTAGAACGGTGCTTGGCATCTTGCAAATACTATTAGGTGGTTTAACATAGGGACTGGGTCATCCATTACATATGCTCAGGTTCAAACTTCCGGCCAGGAAGGGGTGGTACACCTAGGTGGGCATTACACCTGGATTGGCCCATCTGGGCCAGGTGAATTCAATCCAGCCATTGGGGTTGACCATGACCGTCAACCATGCCTCCCTATGGAGGAATTGAAAAGGCAGGATCTTGACCGCTCCGATGTCTCCCTTCACCCACTTTTCTGTTGTCCGTCCCCCAGAGAGGAGGTCACATGTAGATACCTGTAATCAGTTCCCTCTTTCCAATCCACCCTCCCACAACCCTCTCAGTATCACCACTCACAAATTATCAAGGTTTCTTGAGGGATGGGGGAGCGGGGAGGGAGGGGAGAAATGAGGACTTGATGCCAGGGGCTTAAGTGGAGAGCAAATGTTTTGAGAATAATGAGGGCAATGAATGTACAAATGTGCTTTACACAATTGATGTATATATGGATTGTGATAAGAGTTGTATGAGCCCCTAATAAAACGATTTTTTAAAAAAGAAAAAAAGGCAGGATCCCGGAGCCCACTGAGTGACTTTCTCTCCAGCAGCTTCTAGGTAGGCTGTGCCCCGTGAGGGGCCCCGAGGTGCCTGTGTAAACCTGAAACTTCTTCTCTCAAAAAAGCCACTTGGATCACAATCCAGGCTTCGAATTGAATTCTTTCTCGCGCGAAGCCAAGGCCTGAGGTATATCTCTCCCAGGAGAGATCTAACAATAGTATCTCTTATTATAGCATTAGGAGCCCAGGTGGTGTAGTGGACTGTGCATTAAGCTGCTAATCGCAAGGTCGGGGGTTTGAACTGACTAGCCCGTCCGTGGGAAAAATATGAGGTTTTCTATTTCTGTAAGGCAGTGGTTCTCAACCTTCATAATGCCCCCACCCTTTAATACAGTTCATGTTGTGGTCACCTGCAACCATAAAATTATTTTCATTGCTACTTCATAACTGTAATTTTGCTATTGTTATGAAATGGTTGACCCCTGTGAAAGGGTTATTTGATCCCCAGAGGGGTCGCGACCCACAGGTTGAGAACCGCTACTGTAAGGATTTAAAGTCTCAAAACCCCAAAGGGGCAGTTCTTTGTCCTATTGGGCCGGTATGAGTGGGAGTCAATAAAATGGTAGTTAGGTTTTTTTCTGCATCAGTATCAGATTCTGGTGGCAATCTCAGTCATCATGCATTGTGGTCTGGTTTGAACTCTGGTAGATCTGTGGGAAATGACTGCCCTGGTTTGAGGTGAGGGCCACGGTGCTTCAGTGGTAGATCTCTCATCGTCTTTCACCGGGAAGACCTGGGTTCGATTTGCAGCCAATGTGCCCCAGACTGTCAGTGAAAGTTTGTGTGTTGCTATGACACTGAGCAGGCTTCAGGGATGTTTCCAGACTGAAATAGAATAAGGACGAAAGACCTGATTATCTCCATCCACACATCGACCTATGGCCCTCCACGGTTGGCTTCCCTTCCCAGCCCTGGTGATAGCACAGACTGGCATAGTTTGCTCCGCTTCCCATGAGGTGTCCATGAGAGGCTGACTCAACAACCACGGTCAAGATCAACAGCTTGAACTCCTTTCTGGGTCTACAGAAACAAGAACAACCTTCTGAAAGGAGGTCGCATTGCTATTTGGGACTGGGAGAATGCCTTTGTGACAAGGATTGTGCTCTGGATCCCAAAGGCGACTTTTAAACACAGCCACATAGCAACTCCGGAAATTGCCATAGCAGAAGCCAGGTTTAAAAAAAAAAAAAAAAAGTTCTACTGGCTTGCTCAAAGGAGGCCAGAGTTGGATGGGGGTGGGGTGGGGTGGGAGACTCCTCTAAAAATGAACAAATTTGTTTGCTTACATATTTGTCATGTCTTTTGGGCCTGAAAGAAAGGGGGGGAAAAGCAGACGAGAGGAGGAAACGGCGACTGACAGTCATCTTGTTGGTATTCCCACAGCATCCCCTCCTTAGGCACTTGCTGCCATCTCATCCAACTCCACTCAGTATATTTTCACCCAGCAATGATGCAGAAATGTCTGTGTACTCCAGTGTTATTGTAGTCGGGCAGCGTTTACGGGTTTGACTTTCAACTCAGCGTGGCAGGACGTCTAGAAGCAATTATAACCAGCACCTGCTCTGTCTGTGCTGTGGGCAGGCAGTGACGGATCCCCAGCTTCCAGAACACTAGTGCCCCCTCCCAGCTCAGGATAATGACGGTGACACTCGGCCTCCTTGTTGTCTGGGGGAGCTCTAGGAGCTCTCCTCTGAAACCTCATATTATTGGCATTTCTTTGAGTGAACACATCAAATTAGTGACTGTAAAGGAAGGTGTAGGAGATGATTATTGGTGACAAGACAAGCCTCAACCACTTCCAGAGAGCATGTCTCCTAAGTGAAAAGTATGGAGAGGGAGGAAACAATTGACCACAAATGGAACAGGCTCTGAGTCTCGCCACACAATGTATGTGCATGGTCACTGAGGCGCCAACATTATGACTGGAGGACGGATATGGTTTGTGCAGCCGTGATTGCCATCCAGAACGTGCCGTGCTATTGTGAAAAACGATTTTTTTATTCTGAGCAAATCTCTGCTTCCACTTGCTTTAATGCTTCGCCAGAGAGCCAGGGACTCTGGGAGGGGTGGGGACGCACAGGGCTGGGCTGACCTCAGGAACTCATGTGTAAAGGGCTTTTTCTCACTTGGAAGCAGGCTGGGTTCACAGCTGTTCTTTCTGGTAAAGCTTGTTTCTGAACCTTGCCACGTCTGAGTCTGAAGAGGGAAATGAAGGTGACAAATGCTGCGAGGAGCCCTGGGCACATCTTGGCTATGGTCCTGCTTAAGTCTGTTTCATTTGAATCCCAGTTTTACCTTTCCTCCTTTCTGGGTTCCGAAGCATCAGATGGGTGCCAAACGCTTCCACGGACAACTAAAGCTGAACAAGGTGCAGGCAGATGAAGAGCAACGGGAGGTTGGTGTGTGGGAGAATGAATACTTGGGCTTCCTAGGCCAGTCCAGCTGGTGGTTAGAGCCCTGTTTCAGATTCCACTGAAATCTCCTAGTGTCCAAGGACCAAGTGGCTCCTAAGTCCAGAATTTCTGTTACATGTCTCACCAAGGAGAAGCTGGGCCAAAATGCATTGAAGAATAAAGCAGGAGCTTGGCTTGTGAATCCACTCTCTGATTCTGAAATTTCAAAGGCTCCGTGCACAGACTTTTCAACACTGAAAGCACAGCAGGGAAAATCAAAGACTTGGGCTTCCTCCTTGCCCCTCTTTTAGGGCTTTTATGGTTTTCCAAGGCGCCTCCCAGAGCCGAGTGTTGTATAGGTCATGTTTAAAAATGTCGTAGTTCTGAGGGACTTGCTGTTCTGCTTTCTTTTGCAAGGAGACCCGGTTTCTTGTCTTGTGGCCAAACACAGAGCACAGATGTCTGTGGGCCCCCTCCCTTTCCCCTGACCTTTGCTCTCTTCTCTGGATACCCTACTGACCTGTTCTCCCTCACAAGATCTGAACTGCTCACACACTTCGTTAAATTCTCATCCTAGCGAGAAGCATCTGAGCATCTTATTAGAGCCTGTATGAGTTCTGTTCTGGATGCCTATTTGTGTAACTTCAGGTCTCTGGCATGGAAACGTCCCATGCCCACAGACCCACACAGGTAATATAAACTCCAACAGTAGTTTAAGGTTTAAGGTGGTCACAGGGAACACTGGGGCCCGTGTCTCCTGGTGAACCCCTCAGTCTGTCTAAAGAGGCTAGTTCCATCTCAATGTAGCCATGCAGGAATGTAGACCGGTTAGGTAGCAAGACAAGGGGTTGTTCCTCTCCATGCTTAGGGGGCCCCCTACAGGAGGTTGGAAGCCAATGCGGGCTAAGCCCAAGCCAGGAGAGCTTAATTGATGCCTCCCAGCTGAAAGCCCTTACAAGGCTGGAATCTGGAGACCACCGCCCCTTCCCTTCAGCTGCTTCTCTGCCTTCCACTCAGCAGGGCTGAGTGTGCAGTGTCATGAGGGTGCCTGTGTTCAGTTTAGTGTAACGCCGGAACCTTCTTCTCTCATGTCTATAAACCCACTCGGATTACCACCCAGGCTTTGGTGTGAATTTCTTTCCAGTGTGTAGCCAAGGACCGAGACATTTCCCACCCGAGAAACCTAACAGACCCAGACTTACAATAAACCCATATTTGTATTTATAAGGCAAGAGGTGACCAGGTCTAGACAATAATGGTGAAGAGGGCCCTGGGTTTGAGAAAGATTCTGAAGTAGAATCCATAACCCTTAGAAATGTATTGGCCTTAGGGGAGGGGCAAAGAGGGCTGGATTGAGAAAGTCTCTGGCATCCAGTTCTGACTTGACTTCTGGATCCTGAATCCTTCAGGGCCATGACCTTGCCCTCCAGCCAGACCTTCCAATAGCCATCTTCTCAGAACCTTGTTAAGTTCTCATAATACATTACACCTGCCATCCTGTGAGCAGCTACCAAACCCAGGCACTTTTTTCAAAGACAAGCTCGCTCTCTCTACCCCTAAGAGCAGGTAGTTTGGGGATGATGGATATGAGATACCACAGAAGACAAATCTGTTATCTTCCATGGTGCACAGAACATGCTGTCACAACCAGGACTCGTGACAATCCCTCAGTTTCCTAAATTGCTTCACTGCTACTTTTAATTAAGCCTCATTAGATTGTCATATCTTGATAAGAGGGATGACCCTGAACTAGATGCATAAATTAAACCTATCCTCATCCTGTGCTTTTATATGAATGTGTTAATTATTTTTGTGATTAGGGAGAATAATGGAGGGATGGAGCAATACCAAACGGAGTTTGACAAAGTGTTGGTGTTTGCTGCGGCAAACGTGGTGCGTGTCAGATACAATCCGTCACCCAGTGAGTCTGCCATTAACACCAAGGGACAAAGGTAGGATTCCCTGTAATAAATAACCTTCCTCCCAGATGCTAATGGAGACCCAGCAGGACCCACTGTTGTGTTGTCGCAGTTGTACACGGGCCCTTAGAGGAGACAGAGCTGGTGTTTGAAACGAGTCTTGTTTGCCCCCAGTTGGCTCACACATTTGTTTTTTAAATGGCATAATCACTAACATTTAAACACAGGGTGATGTCACCTAACAATCTGCAGCTTCTGAGAAATGGAGAGGCCCGACTTTGCTGGTTGACAGTGCAGAGGGACTGGGGGAGCAGTCAGATATGGTGATCAGAGTTTGGAATCCTTGCTTTCCAAGTACATGTGTCACGGAGTTCTAGGGTTCAGAAATTTAGGAGGGAAGTTCCAGAAGACAAGTTTGTGTGGTCGATAATAAACCAATATAGGGGTTGAGATTTCAATCTGTTGGCTATTTATTTTGTGCTTGGTAGACAACCAGCCCAGAATTCCTGACCTCGCCGACCTGTGAAACAAGGACCATTCGAGAATGAACTAGAAGCAAGCACGGAAGCGAGGGCATCCATTACCCCGAATGCATAGGGGTCAGGAACTAAGTGCTTTCTGTAGAACAGTTCCAGAAGGTAGACCTTTGGCTGGAAAACCTGTTAGGGAGCTAGCATAGGGACTGGCAGGCCTATTACACATGCTCAGAGGTCCGAGCTACCGGCTCATGAAGCAGTGGCTCACTGCATGCTCAGCAGTTCAGGTTTCCAGCCAGGAGGGGGAGCTATGCCTGGGTGGGGCTGTACCTGCATTGGCTCACCTAGGCCAGGTGAATTCAATTCAACAATTCAGCCAATGGGGTCAACCCACGTCATCGACCACGCCTCCCTAACCGCTCATAAAACTCACGGGGATCCCAAACCAGGCCTCGCCGTGAGCTGTTTCTCGCGTGGAGTCATGGACCGAGGCACACCTGTCCCCGGAGAGGTCGAAAAGAAGCGGTGCTGTGTGATTTGGAGCTATGAGGTAAGCCGGCCCCAGGAGTGGGCCCTCCCATGTTGGTCTCACGGATTGGGGGCCCCTCTGGGCTCCTTTTACCTCACCACCCTCGGGAGAATTGTTGGGTTGAATTCACGGTGTCCGTCTTTGCGCCGTTTCTTGCTGGTGTCCGTCTTTGCGCCGTTTCTTGCTGGTGTCCGTCTTTGCGCCGTTTCTTGCTGGTGTCCGTCTTTGTGCCGTTTCTTGCTGGTGTCCGTCTTTGTGCCGTTTCTTGCTGGTGTCCGTCTTTGTGCCGTTTCTTGCTGGTGTCCGTCTTTGCGCCGTTTCTTGCTGGTGTGCGGGACTTGACATGCCTGCTTTCCTAGGCACTCGCCTGCCTTCCCGGGCTGCATTTGTGAGGGGGCTGGGACACTGCTGCCTGGAGGCTGGGAGGATTTTGACTCCAAAAGCCTTCTCGAGGCTCAGTGTATAAGGTTTATTTGGACATGAAAACAGAATCAAAGATGCAATTAACGAAGTTTTAGAAGCAGGCTTTATTGAGAAGCTTGCGGGCAGGTTCAGCAACTCAGGGTATTGAGCTATTGAAGCCGCGCAGGGGGAAAAAATCCTGGCAGCGTTTTTATGCCCACTGCTGGCAGGCACAGCTGGGGAGGATCAAAGCTGGGGAGGATCTGCGCACACAGGTGCTTCAGAAGGGAGAAGGTCGTTAATCTTACCTATATGTCAGGGACGCGTGGAGTGACCATATCTTCAGAAAACATTCTGGCTTTGTGACGAGCTGGTTCAAGGAATTTGGGGTTGAGCTGGGGAGGGGAGGTCGGTTAGGGGTCAGCCTTGAGAGCTAAGATGGAGGTGCAGGACTCAAATTGGAGTCTGTTGTGCCAAGACTGGGAAACAGTGTTGTGCCGCTGCTCCGGCAAGCAGCAGGCCTGGGGGCGCCTGCATCCACCCTGTTGGTTTGGGCAGGACTCTGGCTGGGTGGCCGGCTCCAGGCTGGCTTTCGGCTAGGCCGCAACCTGGGGCCTCCATTTTCCCAGCCACGTGACTCCACTCACAGGCAGAATGGTGCCACCTGTGTCTGTTGTAGCTACACTCCATTCCCAGACAGCAAACCGCCCAGACTGCCGGAAAGTTCGGCAGAACAAGTTTCATTTCCTGCGCAGGGACCAGACCATCAGCTCTCTTGAGGGGAGACTGAGCGGCCCCCCAGTCTAATTTTCCAAAGGTTTTTATACTTTTGCAATGTGCAGGTGTGCAAGCAGGCAGACCTCAGAAGCGGGGTATTGTGGTTAGCCATTCTTAGTTGAACCAAAACTGCTCTGGTCGTTCTCACAAGCCTTCTGAACATCCATTTCCTTCTGTACGTTCCCTTGGGCTACGTCTGCACAGCCTAACTCCACAGTATCAGCTAGTTCATTGGCAGTTCATAGCTAGTTTATTTACCATTCATAATGGCTTCTGAAAGCTCAAAATGACTTCTCTTGTCAAGGCTACTTAAGCTTTGCCCAGAGCTGCTATATACTCTCCTGTTCTTAGCCAAGTTCAAATCATTGAATCTTCGGTAGCCAGCCCAGTGTATGGTGGGCTCAGCACTAAGAGTTTTGTGGCTTGTACTTTCTGTGTAAGGAATGCCACTAGCTTATTGGTTATTACTGGGCCAAATGTGAGGCTTAGCAGGAGGAGGATTAGGGGCCGGCTAGGGCCGTTCATAGGGTAGTTAGCCAGGCTGACCAATTAAGTAGCTTTTCAAACCAATTTGTTCCTCCATTTCTTTTCTTGACTCTTTGTTCTAATCCTTTCCTAACCAGAGCTCATCTATCTTTATTGATTCCCGAATGCTTTGCATAGAATTAGTTTCTCCCAATGCTGTGCACAGCATTCCTTGTTTCCAAAAGAGCAAGTCAAGCCCTCGGCGGGTTTGCAACACAACTGCTACAAGGGAGTCTAGGGATCTTTCTAAATGGGAGACAGGTTTTTTTTAATCCCTGTAGATCTAAAGCAATTTGCTGACTAAGAGTCTGATAGTTTAAGTTTCCTTGTATTAAAGCAACTGACCCGACTGCAGCTAATCCCATAATCGCAAGCCCTGTTACCAGTGGGACCAATACTGGGGCTCTTTGAACTCATCCGGAAATTCCAAAGTTATCCCTACACCTCCTTCACCAGAACACAGGTACACTTGAGGAGTAACATGCACTAGCACACAAATACCCGGGGAAAAGAGACAGGGTGTTCGTCCTGTGGAACAAGTAAAGCAAGTACTCATTGGAGCAGATAACAAATTAGGATCAACATTTGGTTCAATGGGAACAGCTTGAAGGCAAAAATCTCGATATCTTGATATATTAAAGGGATACTTAGATGAATAAAAACACAGTCTTGCCCTTGCAAATCTTTTAAAGTGAGCTTAGACTTGAGTCCATACTAACATCACCTATAGACTGCTGCTTCGTGTAATCCTTTTTACTAACATTTCTAATTGGATTACAATCTGTACCAATAGTGCTATTTGTACCTGTGCCTACATAGTAAGGGGAAGCAGGGTTCAGACAAAGCCAACAATCAGCTGTGAGGTGAGGATTTGAGTTCATAAATTGGAATACAGCATCCCGAGAATCAAACACAGAACCTTGAGGTGGCTCCTGAATGAGAAGGGCCCTGTGAGTTGGGCTGGCAGTGAACGGGAAAGTTACTGGAGAATCTGGAGGGTGCGGCAAAGGAATCTTAATGACACCAGCTGTGGCTCTTCAGGATTTATCCCGAGGTGTGGGCCTTTGTACGGATGGCAGGTTGCCATATTTTACTTTGCTGGATAGAAAAGGTTGTCCGGGATCTCTATCATTTACATAATGTTGAATTCCCCATGTTTTCCCAGTGAACCCAATAACGCTTGAATCCAATTCTTATTGGGTTATATTTGGAAACCATACACGTAGTGGGATCAAACCCTTCTGACTTGAGTCTCATTCTTGTAAAAAAAAATAATAGGGTCATCTTTAACAAGTTTCCACCCTGAAAATGATGGTTTCACAACCCCAAGCTGCGCAATGGTAATGTCCCTCCCCTTGGCAGTTAGGGAGTCCATGAGCCGGGCATATATAGACATGGTTTGTTTGGAGCCTTCTTTCTATAGAGGGTATTCCGCACCCATAGGACGGGATTCGAGTATAGGTCCCATGGTGCTCTTTACCTTTAAAGGATCCAGAATGCCAATTCTTTCCTAGCAAATCAAACAAATCAAAATGAAAACAAGGGGTCATACCCAGTATAAGAGGTTACATATGCACTGCTGGAGGTTAGAATAGCAGTCCACAGATGTGTTTGTGCTTGGGGGAAACACTGGGTGTTGTCAGCAATACTCAGAGAAAAACAATTAAGTTCTGTAAAGCCTTAATTTTGAGGGATTTTCCGTCTTTCTGGGTGTCCATCTTTCCAGGATATGCTCAGGGAGGGCTTTTTTTTTTTACTTATGACTGAGGAATCCACGGCCCCCTCCCCACTATTTTAACTGCAGTTGGTGTTGTAAGTATCACTTGGTATGGGCCAGTCCACCTAGGTTCTATGGTGTCAGGTTGGAGTTTCTTTACCCATGTCCAGTTTCCTGGTTGCACGTTGTTGGCTGCCTGTTCCCTTTCCCTTGGTTAGGCCCAAAATGAAGGTGTCAGAGCAGATGATTTGTCTCTCACCTGTTGCACAGCCTGCAGGCACTCGATGAGGGAACGATTAGTGACTTCCATTATTTCTACTTCTTTCAATCTTGGGAGGATTTGGTGAAGGTCTGCCAAACATAAATTCAAATGGGGATATGCTTTTCACATAGGGAGTGCATCGGACTTGAAGTAGGGCAAAAGGTAAAGTAAGGATCAACCCAGTTCTCACCAGGTCCTAAATGCAACTTAACGAACAATTCCTTTAGGGTTCTGTTTATTTTTTTCTACTTGCCCTGAAGAGCTTCCAGTTAATATTTAGAAGCATTGCTAAGACTTTAGTAATTTGAGCAATAAATGTTGGCCCATTGTTGGACCCCAAGGTGGTGGGAAGGCCAAATCTAGGGACAATTTTAGTTACTAATAATTTACACACAGTGGCAGCAGTTTCCTTCTTGGTTGGGAAGGCTTCCACCCATCCAGAACAGGTGTCTACGAACACCAGCAAATATCGGTAGTCATACTTTCTAAATTTGATATCCATAAAGTCCACCTCCCAGAATTCTCCAGGACTACTACCTCAAGCTCGTGGTTGGGGTTGCTCCTTTTCTTTCTGGGGTTGTTTACCCGAGCACAGTGCAATCAACGGTGGGTGACATCTGCCACCCAGTGTCCAAGCCTGGGTATGTAAAAGTGCCTGAGAAGCAACTGAGACAGTTTAGAGAGGATCCCAAATGCATACTTTCATGTAGTCCTTGAATCAGATCTCTCCCAGAGCTTCTGGCATGAATCTTCTTCCATCAGGATGGACCAGCCACCCTGGATGCTCCCAGCCTTTTTGGCAGGCCAGCTCTTGGCTTATCTTTAGATCATTTTCTGAGTATGTAGGTTGTGGCTGTAACACTGGGGATGGCATGGTCACAGCCACTACCTTGGGGATTTGTGGTATAGTCTTGGCATTCGAGATCCACCGGTCCGGGGACTGGTTAGGAGTGGTTCAACCATAGGTCCCCCTACCACAGCAATATCCTGTCCCAGTGTAAGCTTCCTAGCTTCTATGACTAGGATGGCCGTGGCAGCCTCAGCTCGCATGCAGCTCAGCCATCCTGCAGCTACAGAGTCCAGTTTCTTTGAAAGATAGGTCATAGGTCTCATCCATGGCCGCAAGTTCTCAGTTAGCACTTCTTTTGCTGTGCCTCTGGCCTCACATAGACAATTGGAAGGGCTTTACTATGTCTAGTAGGGCAAGGGAGGTTGCCCATATGAGCGACTTTTTAAAGGATTCAAACGCTTGTTCTACTTCAGTCCATTTAAGTTCTTTTTCCTTTCACCAGTACTTGCACATAGGGGTTTCGTTGTTTTTGCAAATCCCAAATTCCACAATGGACAGTACCCCACAGTTCCTAGAAACTCTTGCAACTGCTTCTTAGTCTCAGGGACTGGGATTTTGAGGATCGCCTCAGTGCGGCTGGGGGACAAGGTCCGTTTTCCCTCCTCCAGTTGGTAGCCTAGGTGTACAGTCTTATGAACACACAGTTGAGCCTTTCTTGCAGATACCCTGTACCCCAATGGGCCAAGGACTATTATCAGGTCCTTGGTAGCCCGTTGGCATTCCTCCAGGGTTTTGGAGGCCAGGAAGAGGTCATCTGCATACTGGAGCAAGGTGGTTTGGGGGTGTTCCTCCTTGTGTCCCTGTAAGTCTTCACTGGGTTGATGTGCAGGGGACACGGGTATGGAGAACAAAGCATCTTTATTTCCAAAACAGTATAACAAATTCAGTTTGATGGGATAGTACTCAGGAGGATCTCAGGGTTTGGCACGTGGGGTGGCCAGTTTCTATCCTCTCATTTGCCCCTCTGAGATACTGCACCGGTTGGAAGTCCTCAGTTCCCGGCTTCTGCATGGGCAGCAGGGGAGCATTCCATGTGGACTTGCAGAGGACCCAAATGCCTGTCCTCTTTAGTCTGCAAATGGGAACAGAAATACCCACTTTTGCTATCCAGGGAGTAGGGTTAGCTTGACACACCAGTGTAGCTGAGCTCAGAAGTTGTACGACCCCAGGCACCTGAAGTTCAGAAAGGACTGGCAGGTTGTTCTCTGCCCAAACAAAAGGAATATCTTTTACTGAATTATCAAGAAGTTCCTTTGAGGAGGTCTCTTCTGCTCCTTGATAAAACACATATCACTCTGACATTGGAGCGGTGAGCAAAACTTTTGGCTTTTCAAGTTCAAGGTTTAAGGTGGTTGTAGCAGATGAGAAAGTAATTATGGCTGCCATTTTTCATAAGTCACGATCAATTAGGGGAAAGGGGCATTGAGGCATTACCAGGATGAGCGTGTAACTGTCTCTTATGCTAAATCTGTTATTCTGGCCGTTGTCCATGGGTGTGCTTGGGTCTGCCCTGGGGCCCCTGTAATGAAAGCCTTTCCTTTTGACAAGGCACCTGTAGTCTTTTCTGAAACCAAGAAGGTGACCCCTTTGTCCACCTAGAAATTTACTGGCTGGCTCCCTACATGGAGAGTGAGCATGGGCTCTTTGGGGTCAAGTGAAACAGAGCCTGGACACCTTTATTCAGCTTCGAGCATTATTGTCTGTAGCTTCGATTTTTCTAGGCGAGGACTAGGCCCGTTCTCTCTAGTGGTGGCTCATCTGCCTCTCCTGGGCTTTTCAAGGCACTGATTTTTCCAATGTCACTGTTTTGTATAGTAAGTACATGGATACTTCCTCAGGACTAGGCGAGTGAGAAGCGGGGTATTAGGGTTAGCCATTCTTAGTTGAACCAAAACTGCTCTGGTCGTTCTCGCAAGCCTTCTGAACACCCATATCCTTCATGACATTCCCTTGGGCGACGTCTGCACAGCCTACCTACCCAATATCAGCTAGTTCATTTACACTTCCTAGCTACTTTATTTTCTTTTCATGGTGGCTTCTGTCAGCCCCAAATGGCTTCACTCTTGTCAAAGCTGTTTCAGCTTTTCCCAGAGATCCTACACAGTCGCCATTGTAGCCGAGAGGTAACAGGATCTGTGACCATGGCCAAGATGGCACCCACCAGTCCACATGTGGAAGGGCGCTGCCTAGGGAGCTGGGTGAAGAGGCCTGGGAGTTAGCCCTGCCTGGTCCCGGGAGCCCAAAGTTTCCCTTTTCCCCTCCATTCCCTTTGCCTTTCTCCTGGTTTTTCAAACAAGCTGCTCTAGCCCTATAACGCCAAGCACAAAATTGTCATAATTCTTAATGAAAACGTATCTGGTACCCAAATTATAAATGTGACAATTTGGTCACATTTCAAAAACACTGAAAGTTTTATGCTTTTAAAATATATTTTGAATGTCATATATATTGATAACTATGAAAGTAAATAATAAAAACCAAAAAAAATATTTCCAAAATTTAAAACTTGAGGCGTTGTAGGGCTAGTGTTCTTCCAGATTTGGTTTGTTCCTTCTTACAGGCTGCTTTTCCGTGGCCCAGGCTTAGGCCAATGGCGTTCGGAAGCCTAGGCGGAGTCACTGTTATTTAGGCTTTCAGCGATGCTGCTTCAGGCACTTTTGGGGACAGCTCTTACTTAATACACAGCTCCTCTGCCATGATGTTCCAGCCAGAAATTCCAATTTCCCTTAAGGTTCCCTGAGCTGCCACGTGTCCCTTCCCTTGAGAGATTTGAGCATCAGACCCGCCAGCAGGCGTCTTGGAGGGCCTTGGGGCCATCCCAAGCAGTGGTCCTCCTAGCCTGTTGGCCAGACAAATGGTTGGACCTAAAGGTCGCCCTCGGCGACTAGTCCTTGACCCCTTCCCTTGGGCTGAGGCATGAGATTCAGGGCAACCCAGGGGTGTGCTCTCAAGTGGGGGTTATTGACCTGGAGGCAGCAAGCTGTCAATCGCCTCCTTGTTTTGTGCTTTCTAGATGGGACTTAGCAGCTTGATGCTCAGGAATTGCCCCCTTGCATGAATCGTGTCCAATTGGGATAGAGTTGATACAGAGAGGCTGGGCAAACAAAAGCTGATAGATTCACTTTGCAACTCTATTTGGCCACAGTATCGTTTTGAGAAAGGAGAATGGTGGGCAGAGAAGGGTACGCTTTCCCTTCCAACCGTGATTCACCGGGAACAGTTCGGTAGAGTGCCGGGAAAGTGGGCGGAGATGACAGAACTTAGAGCATTTCTCCTCTCGAGGAGCAGTAGGAGACCTTCATCCCCAGTGCACCCAGGAACCCCTAAGGCTGGCGTCCTCAAACTGTGATCCATGGGGCACATGTGGCGCGATGCCATTTATCCCTCCCTCGGGGTGTTTTTGCTGCCACTGCCTGTCCTGCTTAGCAGCCGACTCATGCAGTGTGCATAGGAATTCGTCCATAGGTTTTTGAAAACCATAGTCTGGCCCTCCAACGGTCGGAGACACAATGAACTGGCCCCCGTGTAAACAATTTGAGGACCCCTGCCCTAAGGGATCCTGGATTTCAGGTCACTATTGTCCCACCCCTGAACCCTCCCTGAACATTCTACCCCTAGTAGAGGCACCAGGGGCATTTGGTCCCCGGGTAACCACAAGCCTTTTACTCAAATGGAACCCGAGAAAATTAAAAGCGACACAGGCAGTTACTCTACTTTTGATCCCTGTTGAATCCGCCTGTAGCATCCCAATATTACAATTTAACCCTATTACGCCAGGCATGACCTTTCCCTAACATTTAATGAAATGAATATAAATGTATATATATTGATAACTATGAAAGTAATGAATGAAAACGAAATTTTTTTGCCCAAAAATTTAAAAGTGAGGCGTTATAGGGTTAAAAAGAAGGATGGTTCTTATCAGAGGGACCAATGCCTTAGGATCATAAGTGAAGCGGTGATCCCACTGCACCCAGTAGTGCCCAAACCCTGGACCCCGCTAGGGGAAATTGTGAATGCTTTTACCCCTGTGCCGGTACTTAGAATGAACAAACACACACGCCTGATAATCCTAAAATTTTTTACTTACTTCCTGTGATACTCACCTACTTTCAAGGGCACTCCCACCTCACAATCCTAGCCTTGTCTCAGTTAAACTGTTCATCCTTTTGTGCGTTTGTTGGTTTTTCCAGAAGTTCTCAAGTTACCAAATCCCCTAATCCAAGTGTGCCAACTCCAGGATCACCATATCCTGGACCACTTCAACCTTATCCAATCCAGCGCTGAATGGACAACCCCTCCCAGTAGAGCAGGAAGGGTGTGGACCCAAAGCCCCACTTCGCCCCTTTTGCCAGCAGGAAGTAGCTAGAGATGTCGTCGCCCAGTACCCCAAAGATTTGGGTCCACATCTCTTCAGGATGGAAATGTTAGGTAGCTAGCATAGGGACTGGGGTGTCCATTACACATGCTCAGATGGCCCAGTTAGCGGCCCAGGAAGGAGTGGCACACTGTGCGTGCTCAGAGGTCCAGGTTTCCGGCCAGGAAGGGTAGGTCCACCTGGGTGGGCGCTGCACCTGCATCGACCCACCTAGGCCAAGTATATTCAATTCAGCCACTAGGATCGACCAGGGTTGCCCACCACACCTCCCGAACGCTCCTAAACCTCCCTTGGATCACAAACCAGGCTTTGGCATGAATTCTTTCTCACGCAGAACCAAGGACTGAGGGATATCTGTCCCCAGAGAGATCTGACCAACCCAGGAAAGCTCTTTGGAGGCAGCAGGAGTGGACGTGAGTGGCTGGTGGATACTGTCCAGATGCATGGCTTTCTGCTTGGAAGGGTTTTTAGTCTTGGCTGACAGGATCAGAGGAGGTAGTATGTCTGGATCACATAGTATCCATGTCCACAAATGAGCTGCCCATTCCAAAGTCCTGACAGTGCCTTTGGAAAACACTGTGTTTTGGAATGTCACTCCTTGCAGAGGGCAGTGGGAGGGGCTGGGACCCAGGTATGCTGCCCCTTGCTCCCAGTTGCCGGATTCTGGGTCCTGATTATATCTCTCACATGATCAGTTAGTGGGCTTGTTGTCTGCCTCAAGGTTTGTTCACCGAGGTCCTCCAGCTAGGTGGTGGTGTGTGTGCATGAGCAGAGGCTTCCTGCCAATCCCCCATGAGTTGAAGTGCTCCCCTGGTGTGGGCTCCGTGAAAGAGGTGCCCCAGACAGCAGGACTACCCAGGAGGGTGGGCCCTGCAGGAACCGGAGGGCCATTCCCCCTGTGGAATGACCTCAGAGCCCCGCCTCTCTCACTGTCCAGCTGCCGGTGCTGTGGACCCTAAGCTTCATGCCTCACACAGGAATAGACACAGGGTGAGGTGACTGCAGCACCTGCTTTTGCTGGTCTAATCCAGCCTGAGATCATCCTAGCATCAACCCTCTGCCAGGGTCTTTTTTTTTCTCTCCTTTTATAGGGGCTCATACAACAATAACCACAATACGTGCAAACATCACTGATATAAGGCACATTTGTACATTCATTGCCCTCATTATTCTCAAAATATCTTCTCTCCACCCAAGCCCCTGGCCTCAGCTCCTCATTCCCCTCGCCCCCATTCTCACTACCCCTCCTCATCAATCCTTCATCATTTACTAATTATTATTTTGTCATATCTTGCACTGTCTGATGTCCCCCGTCACCCCCTTTTCTTTTGAGGTTTTATGTAGATACATGTCATCGGTTCCCCGGTGCCAACCTACCCTCCCTCCACCCTCCCAGCATACCCATTCATAACACTGGTCCTAAAGGGCTCATCCACCTTGAATTCCCTGTGTGTCTAGTTCCTATCTGTCCCAGTGTACATTCTCTGGTCTAGTCAGATTTGTAAGTTATAATTGGGATCTTGATAGTGAGGGGAGAGGAAGCATTGAGGAGCTAGAGGAAAGTTGTGTTTCACCGTTGCTGTCTAGTACCCTGTGTAGGCTTGTCTCTTCCCCAAGACCTTACTTAAGGGAATGTCCAGTGTACTGCGAATGGGCTTTGGCTCTCTACCCAGCATTCCCTGCTCATTCGCAATGAGATTTTTTTGTGCTGATGATGCCTGATCCCTTTGATACCTCGTGATCGCACAGGCTGGTATGCTTATTCCATGTGGGCTCTGTTGTTTCTGAGCTACATGGCCGCTTGCTTACCCTTCAGGCCTTTAATACCTCAGACGCCATATCTTTTGATAGCAGGGCACCATCAGCTTTCTTGACCACATTTGCTTTTGCAACCGCTTAGACTTCAAGGAACGTGTCGGTAAGGTGAGCATCATAGAATGCCAATGTAATAGAACAAGGTATTCTTGCAATGAGAGAGTCTTTGAGTGGAGGCCCAAATGCCATCTGTACCTTAATAGGACAACTATAAAGATATGGACATAGGTGTATTTCCCCATGCTCACAGATAAATATATTTACATCTGTGCGTGTCTTTCTTTAGACCTGTATAACTGGCCCGTGCTTCCTAGGTCGCTCTGCTATTCCCTTTCATTTCCCTCTTGTGCCCACTGCCATGCTCAGTCTTCATTTGGGTTTCAGTAAATCCTCTTGGTTCCTTGACCCTTGATCACGCCCTACCAGGATTCCTACATCGCCCTCACCACGGATTTGCATCCACTTGTTGTTCCCTTGTCTCTGGGTTTCTTGACATCACTCCCTTTTCCCCCAACTCCCTCTTTCCCGTGGCTCTCCCGCGAAGCATTTGTCCCCTTTTCCTCTCCTGCAGATTGTGCATCCAGCATCTCTTTTTAGACATACAGTAGAGGTAATAACATGCACAAAAACAAGACAGAGCGAAAGCAAGCACCAAAAGAAAGAAAACAGCCAAAATCCAATGACCATCAAAGAAAACACAACTCCTCAAGAAAAGAAAGCTCGTAGTTAGTTCACGGACTGTTTGTTGGCCCTTAGCAGTGTTTTCCAGTCCAGTCTGTGCGGGCACCAAGTCCTGCCCCCAAAGTCCTCCTTTGGCATTCCCTGGGGACCTTGTTGCTCCACTTCCTTGCTCTTCTGCTGCACCCACTTAGTGCTATGCCTCGGTGTGGCGGGATCCGTTCCCGCACTGTCTCCAGTGTTGTCCCTTCTAGGGCTATGGGTCTTTGAGGGACGTCGTGTCTCATGTTGGGCTGGCCATGTGGTCTTCTTGTGGACTGTCTTCTCTGAGTGGGAACATCATCCCAAAGGCAGGATCCCGTAGCCCACTGAGTGACTTTCTCTCCAGCAGCTTCTAGGTAGGCTGTGCCCCATGGGGGCCCTGAGGTGCCTGTGTAAACCTGAGTCTGCTGGAGGTTAGAATAGCAGTCCACAGATGTGTTTGTGCTTGGGGGAAACAGTGGGTGCTGTCAGCAATACTCGGAGAAAAACAATTAAGTTCTGTAAAGCCTTAATTTTGAGGGATTTTCCGTCTTTCTCGGTGTCCATCTTTTCAGGATATGCTCAGGGAGGGCTTTTTTTTTTTTTTTTTTACTTCTGACTGATGAATCTACGGCCCCCTCCCCACTATTTTAACAGCAGTTGGTGTTGTAAGTATCACTTGGTATGGGCCAGTCCACCTAGGTTCTAAGGTGTCAGGTTGGTGCTTCTTTACCCATGTCCAGTTTCCTGGTTGCACGTTGTTGGCTGCCTGTTCCCTTTCCCTTGGTTAGGCCCAAAAAGAAGGTGTCAGAGCAGATGATTTGTCTCTCACCTGTTGCACAGCCTGCAGGCACTCGATGAGGGAACGATTAGTGACTTCCATTATTTCTACTTCTTTCAATCTTGGGAGGATTTGGGGAAGGTCTGCCAAACATAAATTCAAATGGGGTCATGCTATTCACATAGGGAGTGCATCGGACTTGAAGTAGGGCAAAAGGTAAAGTAAGGATCAACCCAGTTCTCGCCAGGTCCTAAATGCAACTTAACGAACAATTCCTTTAGGGTTCTGTTTATTTTTTTCTACTTGCCCTGAAGAGCTTCCAGTTAATATTTAGAAGCATTGCTAAGACTTTAGTAATTTGAGCAATAAATGTTGGCCCATTGTTGGACCCCAAGGTGGTGGGAAGGCCAAATCTAGGGACAATTTTAGTTACTAATAATTTACACACAGTGGCAGCAGTTTCCTTCTTGGTTGGGAAGGCTTCCACCCATCCAGAACAGGTGTCTACGAACACCAGCAAATATCGGTAGCCATACTTTCTAAGTTTGATATCCATAAAGTCCACCTCCCAGAATTCTCCGGGACTACTACCTCGAGCTCATGGTTGGGGTTGCTCCTTTTCTTTCTGGGGTTGTTTACCCGAGCACAGTGCAATCAACGGTGGGTGACATCTGCCACCCATTGTCCAAGCCTGGGTATGTAAAAGTGCCTGAGAAGCAACTGAGACAGTTTAGAGAGGATCCCTAATGCATACCTTCATGTAGTCCTTGAATCAGATCTCTCCCAGAGCTTCTGGCATGAATCTTCTTCCATCAGGATGGACCAGCCACCCTGGATGCTCCCAGTCTTTTTGGCAGGCCAGCTCTTGGCTTATCTTTAGATCATTTTCTGAGTATGTAGGTTGTGGCTGTAACACTGGGGATGGAATGGTCACAGCCACTACCTTGGGGATTTGTGGTATAGTCCTGGCATTCGAGATCCACCGGTCCTGGGGACTGGTTAGGAGTAGTTCAACCATAGGTCCCCCTACCACAGCAATATCCTGTCCCAGTGTAAGCTTCCTAGCTTCTATGACTAGGATGGCCGTGGCAGCCTCAGCTCGCATGCAGCTCAGCCATCCTGCAGCTACAGAGACCAGTTTCTTTGAAAGATAGGTCACAGGTCTCTTCCATGGCCGCAAGTTCTCAGTTAGCACTTCTTTTGCTGTGCCTCTGGCCTCACATAGACAATTGGAAGGGCTTTACTATGTCTAGTAGGGCAAGAGAGGTTGCCCATATGAGCGACTTTTTAAAGGATTCAAACGCTTGTTGTTCTACTTCAGTCCATTTAAGTTCTTTTGCCTTTCCCCAGTACTTACATATAGGGTTTTCGTTGTTTTTGAAAATCCCAAATTCCACAATGGACAGTACCCCACAGCTCCTAGAAACTCTTGCAACTGCCTCTTAGTCTCAGGGACTGGGATTTTGAGGATCGCCTCAGTGCGGCTGGGGGACAAGGTCCGTTTTCCCTACTCCAGTTGGTAGCCTAGGTATACAACTTTATGGACACACAGTTGAGCCTTTCTTGCAGATACCCTGTACCCCAATGGGCCAAGGACTATTATCAGGTCCTTGGTAGCCCGTTGGCATTCCTCCAGGGTTTCGGAGGCCAGGAGGAGGTCATCTGCATACTGGAGCAAGGTGGTTTGGGGGTGTTCCTCCTTGTTTCCCTGTAAGTCTTCACTGGGTTGATGTGCAGGGGACACGGGTATGGAGAACAAAGCATCCTTTAAGTCCAAAACAGTATAACAAATTCAGTTTGACGGGATAGTACTCAGGAGGGTCTCGGGGTTTGGCACGTGGGGTGGCCAGTTTCTATCCTCTCATTTGCCTCTCTGAGATCCTGCCCCGGTTGGAAGTACTCAGTTCCCGGCTTCTGCATTGGCAGCAAGGGAGCATTCCATGTGGACTTGCAGAAGACCCAAATGCCTGTCCTCTTTAGTCTGCAAATGGGAACAGAAATACCCACTTTTGCTATCCAGGGAGTAGGGTTAGCTTGACACACCAGTGTAGCTGAGCTCAGAAGTTGTACGACCCCAGGCACCTGAAGTTCAGAAAGCTCTGGCAGGTTGTTCTCTGCCCAAACATAAGGAATATCTTTTAGTAATTTATCAAGAAGTTCCTTTGAGGAGGTCTCTTCTGCTCCTTGATAAAACACATATCACTCTGACATTGGAGCGGTGAGCAAAGCTTTTGGCTTTTCAAGTTCAAGGGTTAAGGAGGTGGTAGCAGATGAGAAAGTAATTATGGCTGCCATTTTTCATAATAAGTCACGATCAATTAGAGGAAAGGGGCATTGAGGCATTACCAGGGTGAGCGTGTAACTGTCTCTTGTGCTAAATCTGTTATTCTGGCCATTGTCCATGGGTGTGCTTGGGTCTGCCCTGGGGCCCCTGTAATGAAAGCCTTTCCTTTTGACAAAGCACCTGTAGTCTTTTCTGAAACCAAGAAGGTGACCCCTTTGTCCACCTAGAAATTTACTGGCTGGCTCCCTACATGGAGAGTGAGCATGGGCTCTTTGGGGTCAAGTGAAACAGAGCCTGGACACCTTTATTCAGCTTCGAGCATTATTGTCTGTAGCTTCGATTTTTCTAGGCGAGGACTAGGCCCGTTCTCTCTAGTGGTGGTTCGTCCGCCTCTCCTGGGCTTTTCCAGGCACTGATTTTACCAATGTCACTGTTTTGTATAGTAGGTACATGGATACTTCCTCAGGACTAGGCGAGTGAGAAGTGGGGTATTAGGGTTAGCCATTCTTAGTTGAACCAAAACTGCTCTGGTCGTTCTCGCAAGCCTTCTGAACACCCATTTCCTTCATGACATTCCCTTGGGCGACGTCTGCACAGCCTACCTCCCCAATATCAGCTAGTTCATTTACACTTCCTAGCTACTTTATTTTCTTTTCATGGTGGCTTCTGTCAGCCCCAAATGGCTTCACTCTTGTCAAAGCTGTTTCAGCTTTTCCCAGAGATCCTACACAGTCGCCATTGTAGCCGAGAGGTAACAGGATCTGTGACCATGGCCAAGATGGCACCCACCAGTCCACATGTGGAAGGGCGCTGCCTAGGGAGCTGGGTGAAGAGGCCTGGGAGTTAGCCCTGCCTGGTCCCGGGAGCCCAAAGTTTCCCTTTTCCCCTCCATTCCCTTTGCCTTTCTCCTGGTTTTTCAAACAAGCTGCTCTAGCCCTATAACGCCAAGCACAAAATTGTCATAATTCTTAATGAAAACGTATCTGGTACCCAAATTATAAATGTGACAATTTGGTCACATTTCAAAAACACTGAAAGTTTTATGCTTTTAAAATATATTTTGAATGTCATATATATTGATAACTATGAAAGTAAATAATAAAAACCAAAAAAAATATTTCCAAAATTTAAAACTTGAGGCGTTGTAGGGCTAGTGTTCTTCCAGATTTGGTTTGTTCCTTCTTACAGGCTGCTTTTCCGTGGCCCAGGCTTAGGCCAATGGCGTTCGGAAGCCTAGGCGGAGTCACTGTTATTTAGGCTTTCAGCGATGCTGCTTCAGGCACTTTTGGGGACAGCTCTTACTTAATACACAGCTCCTCTGCCATGATGTTCCAGCCAGAAATTCCAATTTCCCTTAAGGTTCCCTGAGCTGCCACGTGTCCCTTCCCTTGAGAGATTTGAGCATCAGACCCGCCAGCAGGCGTCTTGGAGGGCCTTGGGGCCATCCCAAGCAGTGGTCCTCCTAGCCTGTTGGCCAGACAAATGGTTGGACCTAAAGGTCGCCCTCGGCGACTAGTCCTTGACCCCTTCCCTTGGGCTGAGGCATGAGATTCAGGGCAACCCAGGGGTGTGCTCTCAAGTGGGGGTTATTGACCTGGAGGCAGCAAGCTGTCAATCGCCTCCTTGTTTTGTGCTTTCTAGATGGGACTTAGCAGCTTGATGCTCAGGAATTGCCCCCTTGCATGAATCGTGTCCAATTGGGATAGAGTTGATACAGAGAGGCTGGGCAAACAAAAGCTGATAGATTCACTTTGCAACTCTATTTGGCCACAGTATCGTTTTGAGAAAGGAGAATGGTGGGCAGAGAAGGGTACGCTTTCCCTTCCAACCGTGATTCACCGGGAACAGTTCGGTAGAGTGCCGGGAAAGTGGGCGGAGATGACAGAACTTAGAGCATTTCTCCTCTCGAGGAGCAGTAGGAGACCTTCATCCCCAGTGCACCCAGGAACCCCTAAGGCTGGCGTCCTCAAACTGTGATCCATGGGGCACATGTGGCGCGATGCCATTTATCCCTCCCTCGGGGTGTTTTTGCTGCCACTGCCTGTCCTGCTTAGCAGCCGACTCATGCAGTGTGCATAGGAATTCGTCCATAGGTTTTTGAAAACCATAGTCTGGCCCTCCAACGGTCGGAGACACAATGAACTGGCCCCCGTGTAAACAATTTGAGGACCCCTGCCCTAAGGGATCCTGGATTTCAGGTCACTATTGTCCCACCCCTGAACCCTCCCTGAACATTCTACCCCTAGTAGAGGCACCAGGGGCATTTGGTCCCCGGGTAACCACAAGCCTTTTACTCAAATGGAACCCGAGAAAATTAAAAGCGACACAGGCAGTTACTCTACTTTTGATCCCTGTTGAATCCGCCTGTAGCATCCCAATATTACAATTTAACCCTATTACGCCAGGCATGACCTTTCCCTAACATTTAATGAAATGAATATAAATGTATATATATTGATAACTATGAAAGTAATGAATCAAAACGAAATTTTTTTTGCCCAAAATTTAAAAGTGAGGCGTTATAGGGTTAAAAAGAAGGATAGTTCTTATCAGAGGGGCCAATGCCTTAGGATCATAAGTGAAGCGGTGATCCCACTGCACCCAGTAGTGCCCAAACCCGGGACCCCGCTAGGGGAAATTGTGAATGCTTTTACCCCCGTGCCGGTACTTAGAATGAGCAAACACACACGCCTGATAATCCTAAGATTTTTACTTACATCTGTGATACTCACCTACTTTCAAGGGCACTCCCACCTCACAATCCTAGCCTTGTCTCAGTTAAACTGTTCACCATTTTGTGCATTTGTTGGTTTTTCCAGAAGTTCTCAAGTTACCAAAGCCCCTAATCCAAGTGTGCAAGCTCCAGGACCACCATCTCCTGGACCACTTCAACCTTATCCATCCTAGCGCTGAATGGACAACCCCTCCCAGCAGAGCAGGAAGGGTTTGGACCCAAAGCCCCACTTTGCCCCTTTTTCCAGCAGGAAGTAGCTAGAGATGTCGTCGCCCAGTACCCCAAAGATTTGGGTCCACATCTCTTCAGGATGGAAATGTTAGGTAGCTAGCATTGGGACTGGGGTGTCCATTACACATGCTCAGAGGGCCCAGTTAATGGCCCAGGAAGGAGTGGCACACTGTGCGTGCTCAGAGGTCCAGGTTTACGGCCAGGAAGGGCAGGTCCACCTGGGTGGGCGCTGCACCTATATCGACCCTCCTAGGCCAAGTATATTCAATTCAGCCACTAGGATCGACCAGGGTTGCCCACCACACCTCCCTAACTCTCCCAAACCTCACTTGGATCACAAACCAGGCTTTGGCATGAATTCTTTCTCAGGCAGAACCAAGGACCGAGGGATATCTGTCCCCAGAGAGATCTGACCAACCCAGGAAAGCTCTTTGGAGGCAGCAGGAGTGGACGTGAGTGGCTGGTGGATACTGTCCAGATGCATGGCTTTCTGCTTGGAAGGGTTTTTAGTCTCGGCTGACAGGATCAGAGGAGGTAGTATGTCTGGATCACATAGTATTCATGTCCACAAATGAGCTGCCCATTCCAAGGTCCTGACAGTGCTTTTGGAAAACACTGTGCTTTGGAATGTCACCCCTTGCAGAGGGCAGTGGGAGGGGCTGGGACCCAGGTATGCTGCCCCTTGCTCCCAGATGCCGGTTTCTGGTTCCTGATTATATCTCTCACAGGATCAGTTAGTGGGCTTGTTGTCTGCCTCAAGGTTTGTTCACCGAGGTCCTCCAGCTAGGTGGTGGTGTGTGTGCATGAGCAGAGGCTTCCTGCCAATCCCCCATGAGTTGAAGTGCTCCCCTGGTGTGGGCTCCGTGAAAGAGGTGCCCCAGACAGCAGGACTACCCAGGAGGGTGGGCCCTGCAGGAACCGGAGGGCCATTCCCCCTGTGGAATGACCTCAGAGCCCCGCCTCTCTCACTGTCCAGCTTCCGGGGCTGTAGACCCTAAGCTTCATGCCTCACATAGGAATAGACACAGGGTGAGGTGACTGCAGCACCTGCTTTTGCTGGTCTAATCCAGCCTGAGATCATCCTAGCATCAACCCTCTGCCAGGGTCTTTTTTTTCTCTGCTTTTATAGGGGCTCATACAACAATAACCACAATACGTGCAAACATCACTGATATAAGGCACATTTGTACATTCATTGCCCTCATTATTCTCAAAATATCTTCTCTCCACCCAAGCCCCTGGCCTCAGCTCCCCATTCCCCCCGCCCCCATTCTCAGTACCCCTCCTCAGCAATCCTTCATTATATACTAATTATTATTTTGTCATATCTTGCACTGTCTGATGTCCCCCGTCACCCCCTTTTCTTTTGAGGTTTTATGTAGATCCTTGTCATCGGTTCCCTGGTGCCAGCCTACCCTCCCTCCACCCTCCCAGCATACCCATTCATAACACTGGTCCTAAAGGGCTCATCCACCTTGAATTCCCTGTGTGTCTAGTTCCTATCTGTCCCAGTGTACATTCTCTGGTCTAGTCAGATTTGTAAGTTATAATTGGGATCTTGATAGTGAGGGGAGAGGAAGCATTGAGGAGCTAGAGGAAAGTTGTGTTTCACCGTTGCTGTCTAGTACCCTGTGTAGGCTTGTCTCTTCCCCAAGACCTTACTTAAGGGAATGTCCAGTGTACTGCGAATGGGCTTTGGCTCTCTACCCAGCATTCCCTGCTCATTCGCAATGAGATTTTTTTGTGCTGATGATGCCTGATCCCTTTGATACCTCGTGATCGCACAGGCTGGTATGCTTATTCCATGTGGGCTCTGTTGTTTCTGAGCTACATGGCCGCTTGCTTACCCTTCAGGCCTTTAATACCTCAGACGCCATATCTTTTGATAGCAGGGCACCATCAGCTTTCTTGACCACATTTGCTTTTGCAACCGCTTAGACTTCAAGGAACGTGTCGGTAAGGTGAGCATCATAGAATGCCAATGTAATAGAACAAGGTATTCTTGCAATGAGAGAGTCCTTGAGTGGAGGCCCAAAGGCCATCTGTACCTTAATAGTACACCTATAAAGATATGGACATAGGTGTATTTCCCCATGCTCACAGATAAATATATTTACATCTGTGCGTGTCTTTCTTTAGACCTGTATAACTGGCCCGTGCTTCCTAGGTCGCTCTGCTATTCCCTTTCATTTCCCTCTTGTGCCCACTGCCATGCTCAGTCTTCATTTGGGTTTCAGTAAATCCTCTTGGTTCCTTGACCCTTGATCACGCCCTACCAGGATTCCTACATCGCCCTCACCACGGATTTGCATCCACTTGTTGTTCCCTTGTCTCTGGGTTTCTTGACATCACTCCCTTTCCCCCCAACTCCCTCTTTCCCGTGGCCCTCCCGCGAAGCATTTGTCCCCTTTTGCTCTCCTGCAGATTGTGCATCCAGCATCTCTTTTTAGACATACAATAGAGGTAATAACATGCACAAACACAAGACAGAGCGAAAGGAAGCACCAAAAGAAAGAAAATAGCCAAAATCCAATGACCATCAAAGAAAACACAACTCTCAAATAAGGAAAGCTCGTAGTTAGTTCACGGACTGTTTGTTGGCCCTTAGCAGTGTTTTCCAGTCCAGTCTGTGCGGGCACCAAGTCCTGCCCCCAAAGTCCTCCTTTGGCATTCCCTGGGGACCTTGTTGCTCCACCTCCTTACTCTTCTGCTGCACCCCCTTAGTGCTATGCCTCGGTGTGGCGGGATCCATTCCCGCACTGTGTTTCCAGTGTTGTCCCTTCTAGGGCTATGGGTCTTTGAGGGACGTCCTGTCTCATCTCGGGCTGGCCATGTGGTCTTCTTTGTGGACTGTCTTCTCTGAGTGGGAACATCATCCTCAAGGCCTGGTGGGCCAGGATGTGCTCCATTCTCCCCTCCTCCCCCTTCGTCTGCTCCGTATTCTCCATCAGATATGTCCCTCTCCCAGAGCTGCAGATATAGTGCCATCCTATGAAAAAACATATTTTTGTGTGGGAGAGGGGCATGGGTGGGGGGAGGATCTGCTCAGATATTTCGAGGGTCCAGGAGAGGGTGACTGCTCAGCTGGGCACAGGCATATGGGGCTCTGAGCTCTGGCTCCAGACACTGGTTGGGAATGTGGCTTTGTTGTTAACCAGTTGTGTTCCAGTTGGTCAGTACCTGTGTCTTTTTGAGTGAGTTTTCTCATCTGGAAAGTAAAGGTATTCCAGGGTCTAGTGTCCCATGTCACTAAGTGATCGAGAGGGGTTAACCCGAACCTGATTCAAACCATGTGCACATGTCAGGCGCATTCTAGATCTGGGGTGGCGATTCAGAGCTCAGGACAATGATAATGTGCACTTGTCTGAGGTGGGCTGATGCATGTGGAAAAGCTAGTCTAGCAAAGAAATCAGACCTTGTGGTTTCTCAGACAGGGGGTTTTGTTTATTCCAATTATGCAATCCTGGGGGGAAAAAATGGGACATAGACCCAAAGAGGGACTCTTGGGTTTTCCCCAGGTGTTTGGGCTGCTTGGCTTAAGCAGAGAATGCTGCTGACCAGTGATCCTTCTTGGGGGATGGAGAGGATATGCCAACCCTAGTGCACGTGTTGCGGGGTGACTTTAAAAGAAGTGGTATTTCTCTTCCTTTTGCCCCCATGAACTGATAGGCAGGCAGCGGTCACAATGGGTCTTAAGCCAGCTCTCCCGCTCTTGAGTTGTCCTGCAAAGTGGGATAAAGAGGACGGGGATGAGGAGGGGAGGGGAGGGATGGCCTCCACTTTGGTGGTTTTAGGAATTTGGACCGGTTGTCTTTCCTGGTCATGCTATGTTTCGTGAAATCTTGGAGAAAAGAACCCATTCTGTTGGGGGAGGGAGTAAGTCTTTTATATATGCTGGCTTACTAGTGGCCCTGTAAAGTCACAGATCAATTTTATCTAACCCTAACCCTAACCCTCACCCTCACCCTCACCCTCACCCTCACCCTCACCCAGTCCCCACCACAAAGCCAGCCTTTGGTGGTGGTGGTGGTGGTGAGCCATTTTCAGTATATAATGTCTGGCTCTACATTTTGCCAGACCTGTTAGATTGACTAAGTGCCCTTGTGGCATAGTGGTTACAAGTTGAGCTGACATCCCAAAGGCCAGTAATTTGATACCACCATCAGCCCTGTGGCAGAAACCTGGTGCTTTCTGCTTCCATGGAGTTAGTCTTGCAGAGTCACAGGGACAGAGCTACCCTGTACCATAGGATCCTGTTCAACAGGGTCCCTCACTATGAGCTAGTATTGACTTGATGGCCATGAGTTTAAGGGCCATTTTGGCTTCCTTTTCAAAGGAACCTCATTCAGTGAACTGACTCTTTCTGGTCAATCCTTTCCTCTGACTCTGGTCTGAATGTAGCACCTCACATGGGGAGTGAAGAGGTCTGAAGCTTGGAGCTGCCTCCCAATGAAAGAAAGTAAACCATGATAGTTCATAAAGGCACTTGTGCAAATTGTAAACCACCAACCTTGGCTTAATTCATTTTTTAATTGGATAGAAATACTCTAATTATGTTGATTACAAATAAACCAAACATATATATGTGGATACACACATACACACACACACAAATACACACACACACACAAGACGGATGTTTAGGGGCATCTACCCAGCTCTGTCAGAGAGATTTGTCCCAGGTCTGGGCATAGGAGTCAGTCTTCTTGCATTTCAGTGTCTGGCTCTGTACCTGACCTTAAGTCCCATGACCTTGATCAGATTGCTTAACATCTCTGAGCCCTTTTGGCAACACTGTGTATCAGGGCTGAGAAGGGGCACTGGGTAAGCCCTGACACATGATGGTGGAGGGACTCAGCCAAAATAAAGCATACAAGGGTAATGACCATGGCATTCTCTCCAGTGTGGGCCTCAGAGCAGCTCTGGTTCTAGAAAATCCCACAGAAATAATTTTACCAACCTGGGCCTTCAGCCCTCACGCCAAACTTAACACGTTTCTAATCCACACAATGTTTACAGCTTTGGGTTCTCATCCCTCTCCTTCTTCCAAGAGACCAAGGAGAATGGAGTGTTTGAGCAATATCCAGGCCACATGACCATCTTTCTCAGTTCTTAACTCACCTTTTCCTCTCTCAAGCACAACTTTAATGTTTCCATGAGTGTCCGTGGCTATGATAAAGAATACGTGTTATGGGAGGTAATCAGGGCCTGCGTCTTCCATAAACCAGTTGCCAAAGACTCTTTACAGATAGGTAATGGTAGGCCCATATGTTTTACTTACCTATTGCTGCTTAGTGACTTTCAATCCCACTCGGTGTATTATTTGCTCATAATTTTGTAATTTGAGGAAGGTTTGGCTGGGGCAGCACATCTCCACTCCACGTGGCATTGGCCAAACCAGCTCAAGCAGCGAGACCCGGCAAGATGGGTTTGCTTTGGTTCATAGGTCTAGGGCCTGAGTTCTTGCTGTTGCGTTGGCTCCCCAATTTCCCTCCATGTGATCGTATCATGTGCTTGCCTTTAGCTTCCTCACAGCAGGGTGATTTTCAAGATAGATTTTTTTGTCAGGATAGTTGGGCTGTAGGCCCAGTGACAAAATCCCTTAAAGGGATTAAATTGAATGCACAATTTAATACGTGACTGCCAAATATCCCCCAGAGCACACAAGTTGAAACCACAAGACTTCTCCCTAGGAGAGGTTCCTTGTAGCTTTTGATTGTCTTCTAAGTCCCTTTTCCACAATAATGTCTGGGTTGCTTTATCAATCATCTTCTTTCTTTTTATGTAGCACTATCTCTGGCTGTTTAGTCCAAGCCAATGCAGTTCCTTCCCAAAGTTACTGGGTTTCCCTTGCACTGGATTACATGATGCATTCAATTTTATGAAAGCCATGTCCCCACATCTCTTTGAAATGGGTCCCTCTCTGTTTTAGGCTGCAATTCAGCCTATTTAGGCTGTAGCACAGCCTTCTGGAGACTCTTAGAAAACCTTTTGTGTACACGAGACTGTCTACAAGGCACTGGATTACATTCTTTTGTGATCTTAGTACAGGGCATGAAAGCTATCTTCTTGATCTGATCCAACGCAGAGCCCTGGTCATGCCATTCCTATTATGGGACATTATTTTTTGGCAAGAAAGACTTGGGGTTGAAAAATAGGTTTTGTTAGGCAGATAGGCAGGAATGAGATGTCCATTGATGCATGCCCAGGAGAACCAAGCATAGAACAAAAGCCTAGGTTTTCCCGCTGGTGGGTACGGATGGGCGTTAAACCTGGATCAGCCCAACTGGGCCAGGTGATTGCAATTCAGCCAATGGGATCGACCTGGGGTCATTCACCATGCCTCCCACCCGGAATCCTTGAAAAGGCAGGAGCAAGGGGGAGAAAGGAAAAACTGGGGACAGGAACTGGGGAGGGAACTTGAGAAAGAACATGAGACAGGTGTTTTTTTGGAGGAAAACTTAGGAGAGAGATCTTTGCGTGACCTCGAGCAGTCTCTGCCAGGCTGCATGGTGGGGAGGAATCCTAGGGGTGGCACGTAAAACCTGAAACTTCTTTTAACTTTCATTAAACTCACTTGGATCACGAGCCAGGCTTTGGCGTGAATTCTTTCTCATGCAGAGCCAAGAACTGAGATGTAACTCTAGCCCGGAGAGAGATCTTACAGTTCATATTTAAGTCCAGCAAGTCCCTGCTCCTTCATAGTTCATATTTTCTGCTAAAAAAAGCACACAACTAAACCCCAAACAGAAGTAACTTCTTTAGCTTTTCTTTACCCTTCTGTAGTTTATAATTATTTGTCTGTTGCCTCCATTGTTAATGACGCTGAGAGTTCAGATTCTAGATAAAGCAGAAGAATGTCACTGCCACCCAAAATAGTTGTTCTTAGTGTTAGTTGGTGCCCAATCAATCACTGCCCATCCACTCACTTGCTGCCATTGAGTCAATTCTGACTCATGGCAGCAGAGTATACTTGCCCTGGTAGGTTTCTGAGACTATACATCTGTACAGTAGAAAGCTTCAGCTTTCTCTCTCAGAGCAGCTGGTAGTATTGAACTGCTGACCTTATGGCTAGCAGGACAATATGTTACCAGGGATCCTTTTCAAGACTGTGCCCTTTCATAAACAGATCACCAGGCCCTTTCAGAATAGCAGAGCAGGCTGTCCCTCCAAGGGGAAAGGGACAAAAAGGGAAAAGAAAAGAAAAATGGCTAGGGGGGGGGCAACTCTCACTCTCCTAATAGGTTGAAATAAGAAGTCATTTTGGTCAACTTCATCAGAAGACAAACCTGAAAGGGGCCCCTTGCCCTCCCCGCCAGCGCATATCTGACTTACCATGCATTTTACCTTGGAGCTGATTATGCGCTGAGTTGTGGCAGACGGGGAGAGTTTTTTGACATATGGTCTCCCTTCACACCTTTTGTTACAGCCAGACATCAGGGACTGAGCTGCAGGATATTAAAGGATTTGGAAGCGTTATCAAGGAATGGTACATATTTATCAAAACCAGGGTGATATTACAAAGCTGGGTTGCTGCTACACCTGGGTGTGTTATGTGATTAAAAATAATGACAATGCATCCTCTTGATGGATTTTGCACCTGGGTGAATACTGAGCAGGTCTGCTGGACCACCCTTGGTCGAGAATTCACACCTAACAACCCCTTTGGTCTCAGAAGAAAATTGTGGCTGCTAGCTCACACTTGGAATCCAGGTAGGGCAATGTTCAAGCACTTCACTGTTAACCGAAAGAGCAACACTTGGAATTCACCAGCTATCCCGAGTGAGAAAGATGTGACCATGTGCTGCCAAAAAGATTACAGCCTTGGAAACCTTCTGGGAGGTTCTTTCCTGGCCTACAGGTTTGCTCGAGTCAGAATTGAATTGACTTCCATGGCATTGAGCTGTTTTGAGTTTTGGATGCTGAATTGGAGACTTCAGGATTGCAGGAAGATTTGAGAACAGCCTGAAATATGCAGGCGACCAGCCTTGCTTGCTGCAAGGGAAGAGGAGTTGAAGCACTTACTGATGAAGTTCAAAGATGATAGTCTTCAGTATGGATTACAACTCGAGGTTAAAAGAACAAGAATCCTCACCACTGAACCAATAAGCAACATGATAAACAGAGAAAAGATTTAAATGATGAAGCATTTCATCTTACTTGGACCCATCCACAACCAACGCTCATAGAAATATCTGTAAAGAAATCACTGGATAAATTGCTTTCAGTGAATTTGCTGCAAAAGGCCGTTTAAACATTTTTTTGAACCAAGGTGACTTTGTCACCTTAAAAACTCAGGAGTATCCTATCCCAAGGCATGATTATTTTCATGTGGAAGCTGGAAAATGCATAAGGAAGTCCCACGAGAAGAATTGATGCATTTGAAATATGGTCCTGGTGAGGAATATTGAATACACCAAGGAACTTCTAGGAGAACAAACAAATCTATGTTGAAAGAACTACAGCCAGATTGATTCTTAGAAGCGAGGATGGTGACATTTGGCTTCATGTACTTTGGGTGTTATCAGGAGGGACCAGTCCCTGGAGTTGGGCAGCATGCTTGGTCAAGCCAAAAGGAGGACAAACCTCCACAAGATGAGTTGTCACAGTGGCTCAAATGTAGGAATGGCTGTGAGAAATGCGCAGCGCAGCGTGTTGTTTTGTTCTGCTGTACATAGAGTGGCCATGAGTTGGAACCAAATTGACAGCACCTGGTTATGCAATGGACTAATGGCAAGATCAACCATTCAAAATCACCAGCCACTCCTCAAGAGAAAGATGAGGCTTTTTTACTCCTGTAAAGAGTCACAGTGTGAGAAAGTCACAGGGGGAATTCTACCCTGTCATATAGGGTCACTGTGAATCGGCATCGACTCTACGGACGTGAACGGCAACAACAACAACAAACGCATTAATGGTGGCTGGGTACATGTGCAGACACCCATCCACTCGCACTGGAGCTAAGTTAGTGGTTTCAGCAGGAAGCTTACCTCGGTGGTTTCCAGAAGTCCCCTGGGCTGAACCAATTTACATAAGATCTTTCAAATATTCCTGGTACCCCGGGCATCTCTCATTTCCCAGAGTTGGTTGCATGACTTAAGGCTTGATGATCATGGGGCCACATGAAGGACGCATATGTGCTCCAACCACTGCCTTCCTAGAGAGTGCTGTGGACAATTGCCTTCAAGTCAGCCAGCTCCTGACTCATGCGGACTCCATGTGCTACAGAACTCAATGCCCACTGGTCCTGCCCCATTCCTTCAATGGGTTGTAGATTTGACCCCTTGTCAGCTGGGGGGTTTTCAGTGGCTGATGGCTTGAAGGAGTTCACCAGGCCTTTCCTCCTAGTCTGTCTGTAGGCAGAAAACATCGCTAAAATCTGTTCAGCATCATAGCAATATGCCAGCCTCCACTAGCAGTTAGGTGGTAGCTGTAACAGGAGGCGCACTGGCCAAGAATCAAACCCAAAGTTCCTGCATGGCTAGTGAGAATTCTGCCATGGAACCACCATTTCCTCTCTCCTGGTTTCTAGTGTTTATGTATATAAAATTTCAGTACCTTCTAACAAGCAGTAAGTAAGACTGCACCACGGGTCACCTCTATTTAGCTCTCCCCCAAATTTTTCCACATGAATTATAAAGTGTGTGACAGTTGTAATATGTTTCTCTTTTTAAAAATTGCTGGGTGAACTTAAAACAGCACAAGGAAGTGCCAGCATAGCAAAATGATACCCACCTGCTTATTTATCTTAAGAGAAGAAAAGTCGTGAATGCATTCACTCAGGTGAAAATATCATTCATGGAAAGAAGTGCCTAATGGTCACCAGGACCCATGGTTAATCCAGGCGTGGTCATCTGATTCCAATCGATCAGACCTAGCTATAAATCACTTATATGTCTGGGTAATTAAAAGCAAATATAAATTTTCAAAAAAATAACGTTGCATGGGATAGAAAGAGAATACATAACAACGTCAGACATAAATATGCCTCAAGACAAACTCACTGTGCACATCCAGAATACATAATGGCTCTTGCTAAGATGCGTTTCCCACTAGACCCTACCCCAAGCCAGTAAAAGCCAGAAACTCTACAGGAAACTGTGGATTGTACTACTCTGAAATGGGAGCTGTGTCTCTAGACCGAATTTGGGGCTGTTCGTGCTGAGGACTCACCAATACCTGCTGTAGTGACAACAGTCCAGTTGAGAATAAGGAAATCTGGATGACAGCCAGGATATAGGAGCACTGAGACCTCAAATTGCTTCTAGGCAAGCATGGCCTAATGGGCTTCCATTTCTGCACCTCTGGCAGGAGGAGTTTGTTCTGGAAAGTAATGGTTTCTAAGGAAGTATTTCTTAAACTTTCACATGCATGCACTTACCCAGGTTCCTGGAAATCGGGCTGGGGGGCAGATTCTGATTTTGTGGGTTCAGGGTGGGGTCCAGGATCCAGCAGTTCTAGAGGCCCTGGTACTCTTGGGCTGTTAACCACAAGGACAGTAGTCCTAAACCACCAGCCACTCCTTGGGAGAAATATGAGGCTGTAGACTCCGGGCAAGAGTGACAGTCTGGGAAACACACAAGGGCAGTTCTACCCTGTCCTGTAGGGTCACTATGAGTCAGCATCAACTCGATGGCATTAGCATGGGAGAAGCTAATGCTGATGTTGCTGGTTCCTTGACCTATCATACTTTGAGTGGCAAAGTCCCAAGGGCCTTCCCGGATGTGATGGCCAAAAACAGTAGTGTTCACCCTTGGTCATACTTTGGAATCCCTTAGGAGCTTTCAAGCCTCCCATTGGCCTGGCCCCATCCCAGACCAATGAAGCAAGGCTTAGTGGAAGCAGGATTCAGGTCACGGTCAGTGAGAAAGCCCCCTTGGCAATGCCAACGTACAGCCAGTGCAGAGTCGAACTGGTCGACGACTCCACATGATTCCATATACTTTGGTGAAGCCAGCTGTTTGGGCAAGGTTTTCAGCGTTACCACCCATGTAGACTTGTTGGTGACAGTGCATTAAATAGAGCACATGCAGTGCATTGCATGAGTGGCCTATGTCATGCAACCACATCAGGGGGATGTTGAGTCAATTTCTCTGGGAAACCAAGGGTGTTGGCTCCATCGTGAACGTTGGCAGGGTAATGGACTGACACAGAGGAAACTCATTCTCTTTGTGGCGGTGCACTAATGGGTTCTTCACAGAAGGCCAAGTCCATGGCTTCAGATGCAGATGCTCACGGGGCTGAGGGAGCAGGTCAAATCCTAAGTCCGAGGTGGGTGTTTGCATATTTACATGCCCTCACTGCCATCAAGTCCATTCCAACTCACAGGCCCATGGGACTGAGTAAAATGGCCCCCGTGGGTTTCTGAGACTGTGATTCTTTAGAGGAGTAGAAAATCTCCTCTTTCTCCAGAGGAGCGGTTGGCCATTCAAACTGCTGACCTTGAGATTAACAGTCCAACTCCTGACCACTCTTGCCGTCAGAATTCTATTTATATACACAAGTATATATATATATATATATATATATATATATATATATATATATATATATATATATATATATATATATATATATATATCCTTTCCCAAAAGAACTCCACATTTTCAAATCATTCTTGACACTCATGGCCTTTTTTCCTTTATAGCCATGCCTTTGGTTGAAACACAGATATAAGAGAAATATTTATCTACTTATAGGGGTACAAAAGGAGCTTTGGTGGCATAGTGTTTGCATGGTGGGCTGCTAACACCAAAGTCAGCACTTTGAAACCACCAGCCACTCCGTGGGAAGAAGAGTCTGTCTACTCCTATAAAGAGTTACAGTCTCAGAAACTCACAGGGACAGATCTACTCTGCCTCATAGGGTCACTATGAGTCAGCATCACCTCCCTGGCAGTGAGGTAGATTTTGGTTTCATAGAGATACAAGTCAGTCCTGAGCTGCTAAAGACAAGGTTGGCAGTTTGAACCCACCAGCTGCAGAGAAAGAGGAGGCTTTCTATTCCCATAAGGCGCTACAGTTTCAGAAATACCCACAGGGGAAATTTTAACCTCTCCTGTAGGATCAATATGAGTCAGAATCGACTTATTGGTGGTGAGCAAGTGGAGGGGACCCTAAACAGGTTCCGGTGGACCTTAAGAGTTCTAATAATTGTGCATGCTCTATAAAATGTAAACCAAGATTTTACTTTTGCAAACATTATTTTTTCTAAACACATCTAACTGTGAAACTATACTCGCATGCGGGTCTTTGAACCTGGTCAGTGGTCTGGGGAAGTGAAGGGCCCTGACATCCTTTGTTGTTGTTAGTGCTGTCCAATCATTCTGACATCACAGGGACCTTCTTTGCAACACAAGGCAGCACTGCCCGGTCCTTTGCCAGCCTCAGGGGTAGTATGTTGGAGCCCATGGTTTCAGCTACCGTGTCCTCCAATTCACCAAGGAGTTTCCTCTTTCTGCTGCTACTAAACCCGTTTCTGAGGAGTCCATTCCAACTCACGGTGACGCCGTGTGGGTCAGCACCACGGGACCCCACAGAGCTTTCAAAGCTTTCAAAGCTTTCAAAGAAGTCAATCAGCAGGCCTTTCTTCTGAGGGGCCTTGGATTTGAACCGCAAACCTTTTAATCAGCAGTGGTTGAGCAGGCTAACTGTTCACATTACCCGGGGACACCCAACCCTTCTTACCCTCATCGCTTCATAGGTGATCCATCTCCAATCCAAGAGGGCAGAGGAGATAGATAATACAGCCTGAGCTGCGTATGTCAGGTCCAAACTTTTCAGTGTCATGGAACAAATAGCCAAAAACCTTGATTCCAAAGAAATGAGTAGCGGTGCACTCTTGGGAACTTGCGCTGTGACAGCAGCCACCAGGAAGACCCCGGTAGTCCAGAGCCTTGCCACCCCAAATATGGTCACAGATTAGCAACATCAGGAGCTTGTTAGATGTGCAAATTCTCAAGCCCTACACAAGGTCCACTGAACCAGCGTGTGCAATTTACCAAGACCACCAACTGATCGGGGTACCTGTGAAAACCAAACCAAACCCATACTCACTGCTGTCCAGTCGAGTCAGACTCAGAGCAGCCCTATGGGCCAGGGTAGAGCTACCACTGTGCATTCCCAAGACTGTAATTCTTTAAAGGAGCAGACAGCTTGTTGTTCTCCTTCAGAATGCCTGCTAATTTAGAACTGCTAGTTTGGTGGTTAGCAGCCCACTGCCTAACCGCTAGGCCACCAGGGCTCCTTTTGTGCTTGTGAGAGGTCGAGCAAATACCATTAGCAACTAGAGAAGAACCTGGAAGAAGAAGAGCAGGGTGGGAACTGTGAGTCAATTTGGTCATTAGCACATTTCTGTGTTCACTTACTCTGTTCCTTCCCTTGTGTATTCAGTCAACAATTCTTCTTTGAACATCACCTCTGAGCCAGGATCTGTGATATGCTAATTAAGCTGGTTTAGGAAAGGGGTCTGCCTAAGTGACTCCTGCTTCCTGGCTTTTCCTGCTTCCAGATCCCCTCTCTTTACTTCCTTCCACATTAGAAGCACATCCTTACATGTGCAGCTGATCCCTAGTTCAGGACCGGAAGTTACGTGTTGGCATGCATGCATGCTCATAGCTCGCTCAGTGGGAGTGCAAAAAGTCAATTCCTTCAAGAGCCTAGCACAGTCTGTAAGGTTGGGATGGTGTTAAAAGTGGTGGGGTTGGTGTTAGTTCCCGTTGAGCCCATTCTGCACAGGATGCCTTCATGTGACAGAGTAGAAATGTCCCCATTGGGTTTCCTAGTCTGTCATCTTTACCAAAGGAGCCCCGAGGGGTACTTTAAGGGAAGTGTTGGACTGTCAACTGCAAAGTCAGGGGTTCACACCTACCAGCTGCTCCGCAGGAGACAGATGAGGCCCTCTGCTCCCATGAAGATTTATAGCCTCAGAATCCCATGATTGGGTCGCTATGAGCCAGGGTTGGTTCCATGACAGACCCAAAGCCCACTTTCTGTCGAGTTGATTCCAACTCATGGTGATCTTATATACTTGTTGTTGTTGCTGTCGGGTGCCATTGAGTGGTTTCTGACCCAAAGTGACCCTATGCACAACAGAACCAAACACTTCCAGGTCCTGCATCATCATCACATTTGTTCTCTGCCTGAGTTCATTGATGCAGCCACGGTGTCAATCCAGCTCGTTGAGGGCCTTCCTCTTTTGTGCTGCCCCTCTACTTTACCAAGCAGGATGTCCTTCTCCAGGCAATATGTCCAACATATTTGGGAGGCAAAATCTTGCCATATATGCTGTCAAGGGCACTCTGGCCTGACTTCTTCCAAGACAGATTAGGTTGTTCGTTTAGTAGTCCATGGCAGGGTAGAATTTTCCCTATAGGTTTCTGAGATATTATGTCTCTATAGGAAGAGATAGCTTCATCTTTCTCCCACAGTGAAGCTGGTGGGTTAGAACTGTTGACTTTGCATTTAGTAGCTCTGTGAGTATCCCGCTATGTCACCAGAGGTCCTTTGCGTTTGATGGCAGTGGGGTGGAATGTTTACAATGGCAAGACCTTTTTCTCATGCATTGCTACTGACCGCGGTCTAAAGCCCAAGTGCTTAGCCATTGGGCCACCAGGATTCTTCGTGGTAAGGATGTGTTCCTGCCAAAGTTCATGAACACTACACAGCAGTGGGGTTTTGGAACTGCTAGGTAGTTTAGCTTAGGGACTGAGGCATCCATTACGCATGGTCAGCAGTCTGAGCCTTTGTCCCATGAACGAGTGGTACACTGCGCATGCTCAGAGGCTCAGGTTCCCAGCCAGGAAGGGGAGGTACACCTGGGTGTGTTCTGCACCTGAATTGGCCCAACAAGGCCAGGTGAATTCAGTTCAGCCAATGAGTTCAACCAGGGTCACCAGCACGCCCCACCTCTTGGAGTAATTTAAAAGGCAGGAGCACCGAGCAGACCTCGTGACTTTCAGGGAATCTTCTAAGGAGATGCACATTTCTGAAGAGCCCTGCAGGTGCCTTTATAAACCTGAAACTTCTTGTAATTCTCATAAAACTCACTTGGATCACAAACTAGGCTTGGAGGTGAATGCTTTCTCGTGTGTAGCCAAGGAGCAAGGTATATCTCTATCCTGAGAGATCTCACAGAACCATTGATTGCCCTGGCATGTTTTGGAGTCCTGATGGTGTCATGGTTATGCTTTGTGCAACAGTTTAAAACCACTAGCCACTCCACAAGGGAAAGCTGGGGCTTTCTATTCCTATAAAGAGATACATCCTCAGTAACTCACAGGGGAATTCTACCCTGTCCTATAGGGTTGTTATGAGTCAGCATTGACTCAATGGCAGTGAGTGAGTGCCCTGGCAAGAATGCCTTGGGTATCTAAATTGACTCTCAGTTTCTGGTTAGCTTTTCACCACTTCACCCCATGAACTTGAACTGCAGTGGATGAGGGTTGGGAGCTCTGGCTCTGGGGCTGCTTGCTTGAATTTTCACATCAGGGCCCTGCCCGTGATGGGACCTTTGACAGTTGGGCAAATGAGCTCAAGCCCGAGTTTCCTTTTCTGCAGCATAGACTGAGGAAGGAGATGTCTTCCTTCTTGTGTGCTAAGTGACTTTTACCAGTTAGTATGAATTAGATCTTTCCACGAGGAAGATCAGGGAGAAGGGGGAAGGATGAAGCAACTTGGATAGAGGTGAAGGCAGCGTGAGGGGTCAGAGAGAGATGAAAGGACCACCATGTCACCTTTGACTACTCTTAGTGAGGCTGGCTTGGAGTGCAGGAGACGGGGAGAGTGAGGACACGGGCTAAAGGCAGTGCTCATTCATTACTTTCGGGCAGAGTTCAGCCTTTGGCATGCTTGTTGGATGCTGGCGCTGTGTTCATCCAATGAAACTTCAAAATTCTGTCCTGTCATTAACCCTTTGTCTCTCCTTTGTTCACGATTTAGAACTTCTATTCTCCGGTTCTCTTTAGAGCCCCAGGAAATCCGAAGTCACAAGTCACTTCTGTTTACAGAGAGGCCCCCAGCATGCAAAGGCAGGAGGGTGTGTTAACAGCACACCGGTCCAGTGGCTGGTCACGCCCATGCAGTACATTCTCCATCCCTTAGCTCAACAAAAGGAAAATCACCAAAGGAAAAAAGTTTTCTTTTTCATGGATATTTACTTTTTCAGTTCCCTCCCCCACCCATAATCTGTGTGAATTACAATAGAACACGCACACACACACATACACACAATTTTCTGCCAGAATGTGTTACTCCAGTACATTCTA
Source organism: Tenrec ecaudatus (assembly GCF_050624435.1). Lineage (NCBI taxonomy): Eukaryota > Metazoa > Chordata > Mammalia > Afrosoricida > Tenrecidae > Tenrec > Tenrec ecaudatus. The sequence goes on along the minus strand of NC_134537.1, from coordinate 62,937,383 downwards.
CCCTCCTCCCTCACTGCCTCCTACCCTTTTTTCTCCTATCTACTTTCTTCCCATGACACCCAATGGACAGGTAGGGGAATTCAAAATAGACCCCAGTCTCAAATGTAGTTTAAAGCTCACTCACGCACTGCTATTGTGCCAGTTCTGACCCATAGTTACAGGATACAACTGTCCTTGTGGATTTCTGAAACAACAATTCTTTGTGGGAGTTGAAAGCTGCCCTTTCTACAGGAATGCAGCAGGTGCGTTTGAACTGCCAACCCTGCAGTTAACAGGCCAATGTGAAGGGATTTTGCCACTTTGCCACCAAGGATACTAAAGGTAGCATGAGGAGAACATTTATTAAATCTTCCATGGTACACAGGCAAGGGGGAGACCTGAACTACAGCTCTCGGGATTCTTGGTGCCTCGCAGTGGACAGTTCCAGCCACATCGGATCCAGGCTTCCCAAGATTTGCAGAGCCACCAGCATAGTCTTTGCTCCTCTCCAGGATTCACAATTGCTTCCTGGTTGCTCAGGTATATAGGAGTTTAGTGGTTCTCTAATGCAATCATCCCATTTTGCAAAGAAGATGCTGATGCCCAGACCGGGGAGAAGATTATCTGAGGCCACTGAGAAGGACACCATCACCTCAAGTCCTTCTGACCCCCCACAAGTTTCTGCCAACAGCAATGAGCTCTGGGTTACCTACTCAGTCTTTTGAAGCCTTAGCCAGCTGATGCAGCTGTCAGTTGGATTGATCAGGGTATGTGACCCAGAGCTCCTTAGAACGCGCCCCCCCCCAAATGCAAATTTACTGCCATAGAGTTGATACTGATTCATAATGACACTATAAGACAGGGTAGAACTTCCCCTGTAGGTTTCTGAGACTAACTTTCAGCCTTTCTCCTGAGAAGTGGCTGGTTGTGCGGTGGTTTAGATCTTGCAGTTAGCAGCCTTTTAGCATGAGAGGTAGGGTCACATTTCTGTTCTGATTATGCTCCATTTTCTGAGATGGCAGTGCCGAGGCTCCCCCCCTGCAGGTAGCAGTGAGATTTTTCTCACTAAACTGCGCTGGATGGGAAACTTGGGGCAAGTAGTGCATCGCAGCCAAGGAAGATCTCATTGACAGTGCAGTACTTGAATAAGGCAGGAAGACACAGGAGTGGCCATCTGGCGGTGGGGAAAGTGTTCCAGGTAGGAGACAGTCAGTGCAAAAGGCCTTGTGATTGGGTTCTCCAAGCTTCTTCCTGGTACAACAAGGAGACCAATGTGAGTGGGGCATGACACTCTGTGTAATGAGGAAAGATGATCAGTGTGTGGGCCTCCTGTATGATTGAGAAGCCAAGGGGAATTTTTAAACCCTAAGCCAGATCAATGCTCAAGGAAGCATCAGTCAAGACATCAAACGACACGTTGCATTGGCTAAATGTGCTACAACAGATCTCTTAAAAAGACTGAAGATCAAGGATGTTACTTTGAGGACACTGCCTGATCTTGTGCCAAATCTCGCCATGGTTGTTAGGTTGGAGTCCATTGTTGCAGCCATGGTGTCAGCCCATCTCCTTGATGATCAGTCTCTTTTCTTGTGGACCTTCAGTTTTACCGAGCATGATGTCCCTTTCCATGGACTGGTCTTTCCTGATAAAATGTAGTAGCTACCAGATTGGATGTCATGCCTTTAGAACAGTGGTTCTCAACCTTCCTAATGTTGTGACACTTTCATATAGTTTCTCATGTGTGGTGCTCCCCCCAAAAAATAAAATTATTTTTGTTGCTACTTCATAACTATAATATTGCTACTGTGATGAATCGGATGACCCCTGTGAAAGCATTGTTCGACCCCCCCCCCATGGGGGTCGCGACTCACAGGTTGAGAATCACTGCTCTGGAACATTTTCATCATAGAAGAGAGTTCGGTTGCACAGCTCTGAGTTAGAGGGTGAGACGGGTTATTTGACATTCATTTGCTGATGTGTTTGCAAACCCAGTGGAAACACTCGGGAATGAGCATCTTCTTTAGCCATTTTCCTGGATCATTCAAATGCCATCTCCCCTGTGAATGCCTCACTCCATCCTTGGCTTTCCATACTTGCCATATGAAAATGGGATAATATTCAATACTTAGCAGTATATATAACCCAGTATTTGGTAGTCTACCTCAAACAGATGCGAGTCTCTCTCTTTTTCTACTAATATTTAATTTTCATATGTGAAAACATACAAAGCAAAATCTGTTCCATTTCAACCCTTTCTGGACACAATGTTCAGTGACATTGGTCACACTCTTCATATTGAATTAACATTCTTGTTCTTTCTATTCTAGGTGTTTCCTTTCTTTTTACTTAATCTCTCTGCCACAACCCTCTCACATATATTTTGAATTATCTGTAGCCCATTTAGTTTTGTGCTGATTTTTTAAAGACTGCAATACTCAAGGATGCAATCCTTTAAGAGCTAAATTGTTATTTAGTTTAAAGATGACTTCAGGGGACAGTTTCAATTCAAGGTTTGAAGAGTAACTCAGGGTCATAGTCTCTGGGACTCTTCCAGTTAAGTAAGTCTAGATAATTAAAGAATTTTAAATTATGTTTCACAAGGTTCTCCCTTTCTATCAGCATCCTTAGGAATCATGGAGCTATGGTGCCTGCTAACCTCAAAGTCAATAGTTGAAACCACCAGCCACTCTGCAGGGGAAAGAAAAGGCTTTCTGTTTCCTTAAAGAATAGCAAGCGAGGAAACCACAGGGGGTGTTCTATACTGAGTCAAAATTGACTCTGTGGCAGTGAGTTTATGTTGTTATCGAAAAAAGAACACATTTTCATGGGGGCTCTGACAGATAATATAACAATCCATAAATCAATTAGATCAAGCGAGTTTGTACATATGCTGCCTCCATCATTTTCTAAACACTATCATTCTACTTGACCCCTTTGGTATCAGCTCCTGTTTTTCCCTCTTTCCTCAACCCTCACACACTTACTAAATTATATATAAATTAATATCTTTATACACACCGTCTTCTGTGTCCCTCTACTCATATTTCTGTTATTCGGCCCCTAGGCTGTGTGTGTGTGTTCCATTGTTATCAGTTCCCTTTTCCTCCCCTTCCCTACACAGCCACCCTGTGCCCTCATGGTATCTGAGTCAGTTCGAGTTGACTAGAGAAGCACATTCATAAACACTCATGTGTCTTAAAAAAGCTTTATATAGAAAAATAATTTTATATTAAGAAAACATCCCAGCCCAGTCCAGACCACGTCCATAAGTACGAAATTAACCCATATATCCAATAACAGTGTGTAATTTTTTTTCAGACTTATGCAACACATGCAATGACACCAAGTGCTGGAAGATCACAGGGCAGTCGGTGGAATGTCTTATGGACCCAGTGGAGGTGGAAAGTGGCATGGGTCTCCACATGACTCCTCCCCGTTCAAGGCTCTGGCTGCCGTCAATGTAGATCCATGTATCTTGTCAGCAGGAATATCAAGTCATGGGTGTCTCTCACCCCCAGGAAAGAATACAGGAGTTGCCAGAATCCTCAAGAGAAGGCCATGCCCACATTGAGACCTCACTGGCTATGGCCTGAGTGACAGCCTGGACTCCACCCCTATGCAAGATGATGGGAGATTAAAAAGCTACCACAGTATCGCTACGCCCATTACTGTTCCTGAGGATTTTATCTGTCCAGGATTCCGTGCGTGGTTGCTATTTTTTATGATTTTACTTTCAGCATCTATCTGTGGTGTCCCTGATCTGAATGCCCTGATGCAGTATCTGTGAGTCTCCTGTGAGCAGGGACTGTGTTCTCTACATCTGGGTCTTCTTAAAGCTTTGCAAAATGTTGTCATTTGAATAACACTCAATACATATTTGTTGAAGGAATGGCATTGCAGGTGACAGTCAGTACCTATTCTCCCATGAGTTATATGGTTGGCGGTCTTTTTACCTCTCAGACATATAGCTGAATCATTACAATGTGAGGGTCTGAGCCTGGTTATATTATTGGGACATGTAGTCAAAAGACAAAATATGTTTGCCTAAAGCACCTTTTGAGTATGATGTTTCAATACAATAAATTGGACAGATCCTGGCAGCAGACATGTTTCAGCCGCTCACAAGCTATGTGGCTTTGGGTAGTGTACCCTAAGCTCTGAATTCAAGGTAAGTAGTTTCAATGGTCAATATGCATGTGAGAGCTGGACAGTGAGTAAGGAAAACTGAAGAACAATCAATGCATGTGAATGATGTGCAAACAATACCGAAAGTCGTCTGGGCTGTCAGAAGAACAAGCAAATCCCTCTTGGAGGAAGCACGGCCAGAATGCCCCTTAGAAGTGAGGATGGCAAGTCTTCATCTCACATCCATTGGACATGCTATCAGGAGAGACTGGTTCTTAAGAAAGGACATAATGCTTGTTAAAGTACAGGGGCAGCAAGAGGGAAGAAGACCCTTGATAAGATGGATGTCCACAGTGGCTACAGCAATGGGCTCAACATGGACCAATGACTGTGGTGATGACACAAGAGCAGGCAGGGTTTCATTCTGTTGTACAGTTCCGGTCTCTGGTACAAAGGAAAATAAGTTGCCCTATCCTGTGGGGTCGAGGCTATTGTGCCTGCTGTGTATTTTGTCCTAAGGACTTGCAGTGTTGTTCTTTATACAGTGTTGTTGTTATTAGCTGCTTTTCGGTCCATTTTGACTCATAGCGACCCCCATGCATTTCAGAGTAGAACTGTTCCATAGGGTTTTTAAGGCTGTGACCTTTTGGAAGCAGATTTTCAGGCCTATCTTCCTTAGGCACCTCTTGGATTCTGGGTGGGATTTAACTGCCGACCTCCTGGGTGCTAGTCAAACACTACCCAGGGAGTCCTCCCACTGAATAGTGTGAGTGTATTCCCACCTAGGGTGCTCCTCTTACAGTACTTGTTTGGACGGTATTCTCTTTTGATCCATAGGGTTCCATGGACTCATTTTCAGTAGTACATCATCAGGTCTTTCTTCCCAGTGTGTCCTAGCTTGGATGCTCTGGTGAAGCATGTCCAGAGTGGCTTGCTCTGGTTATAATCGTAGCTGGTGACACCGCTTACAACAATCACAGCTAGAGACAAATGACAACATGATGACAAACTGACCGATGGGTGGCAGCCTAGGGAAGGAATGATCAACACAACACAACCTGAGTGGAAATCGAGCTATGGAGTCTCTGAGAGTCCAGGCTCTTCGTCCTGGCACAGCCTGGGGCAGGGCCTGGAGCCAGGAACTGTGGCTGCTGGGGTGAGGACCCCCAGCTTCCCCACTTGGCATTCCCTCCCCAAACACAGCTGGCAGCCTGTGGGAATTGTCTTTCCCCTTGCACATGACGGCACTGATGAGCATAACGCAACCCTGCTGGTGGTTAATGACTGGTGACATTATGAGGCCGCTGCCCACCTTTGGTTGAGGGAATTTGCCAATGCTCGGAAGTTGTTGGGCTCTAACGAAATGCAACCCCTGCAAGCAAGCACTGAGTCAAGTGCACGAGGTGTTGGGCACTCTGACATCCCCGCGTGACCGTGAAAAGCAGGCTGCGGAGCAGTGGTGGCTGCTGAGGCTCCTTTCTCCTGGCAATACTGGCGTGCTGAAATGGCGGGCTGATTTCCCATGGAAAGCAGGGTTTCATGGGAACTTGAGGATTAAGAATCCACATGCCTGCAATCAATATTGTATGTTAATCGTATAATTTACTTTTGAAAGGGAGACGACTCAGTTCTCCGAATTTTTGGGTGAAGTAAACCACTTTTCCAAAGGAGTAAGTGGATTTCTGTGTGTATAAATCATGCCCACCACTTGGGAGTGCAGAGGAGGATATGGGAGGATGGTAAAGAAGAGCAGCAGGAGAGGACCTGAAGACCTCCTGTTTCCTCAGGGTCAGGGGCCAGGCAAAACCAATGTCCCTGGAACACCACTGTCTCTCTGGAATGGTATTAGCACAGCTTGTTCTTTGCATACTGTACTGAGTTCATTCTGACTCGCAGCGCCCCTGTAGGGAAGAATAAACATGCCCCAATGAGTCTCTGAGACTATAATTCTTTACTCAAATAGAAAGCCTCATCTTTTTTTCCATGGAGGAACTGGTGGATTCAGAACTGCTGACCTCGTGGTTAGCAGGCCAACACCGAACCTACTATACCACCAGGACATTTCTGTTTAGCCTAGAGACTTTCAAATGGATAGAACAAGATCCATCCCAACCCTGTTCATGGCTATCAACCCCCCTTTCTTTGAAGTCCCCACTACGTTCTGTGAAGTTCACCACTTTCTGTGTGTGTGTGTGTCTGTGTCTGTGAGTGTGAGAGAGATTTATAAAAACAGGAACTTTGACCTCCTTTTAGAACTCTTGCAATTCCAGGGCTTGCTCAACAAAGCACGAATCCCCAGTGTCTTCAACCTGACTTGTCCCATGTGGAAATACACATTGGGGTTCCAGACACACTGAGCTAATGAGTGAGTGAACACTACTGTGCTATCTAAACAAACCCTGTGTGACAGGACTGCACCTGCCTTAATTGAATAAGCAGGACCGTTTTCTAAAATAGGTAATATCAACTTAATCTCCCTGCCATCGAGTCACTGCTGATGCATAGCGACCTTGTAGGACAGGGGAGAATTGCCCCCATGAGTTTCTGAGCCTGTAACTCTTGACAGGAGTAGAAAGCCTCATCTTTCCCTCACTGAGTGCTGCTGTTTTCGAACTGCTGAGTTTAAGGTTAGGGACACAATGTGTAACCCACTACACCACCAGGAGATGCTTGTGTCAACTTTCTATATACGAAAATGAAATGTCGCCAGGTCCGATGCCATCTTCATGGTCACTGCTGTATATGAGTCCAAAGTTGTGGGCCAATACATCTCAAGGAGAATCACCTGCATATCCAATGACACATCCCCGCACCAAACCCGATTTCCTTTTCTACTAATCAGCCTTGCTTAATGACTTGGCCAAAGTGAGCAAGCATAAATCCTCCCAGCCTCCCTTGCCAGGCACAGTGTGGTTTCTGAGAGCAGTGTTTCTTCTACAATGGGAGTGCTCATGCTTTTGTCACACTCGGCAGATTCTATGAATATTTTGACTTTTTTTTAAACTTATTTGATCATAGAGCATGTTTCCCTTTTCCCTTTGTATGAGATGACAAAATTTCACTCACTTCCTAGTCATCCAAGGAAACAGTAAACTTCCCTGCCCTGCCAGTGAAGGGCTTGGCCAATAGAATAAAAGTGGAAGAAGTTGTGTGCCACTCTAGATCAGAGGTTTTAAGAGAAATGGTCCTTTTGTTGCTTACCTATCCTTCAAGAGGTAGGAACCCTGGTAATATAGTGGTTATGCGTTGGGCTCTTAACCTCATGGGTCACATGCAAGTCTTTCAATTTCAAAGCCTGATTGTTCCCCTGCACAAAGCTAACAGAGATAAGCAACAACTGCTTGTAGGCTGGAAAGATTGCCCGAACATAGTGTACTTTGGGGATTTCTTACTGCCAGGAGAAATACAGGCCATGTGGCAGGTGACGGTCCTAGTATCTCTCAGCAGCCAATCAGAGGCAGGTTCTGAGCCTTCAGTCAGGGCCACTGGAGGAAGTGGCTCATGGTGCTGCTGCCATAGTCCATCCCAGGTCAAGCCCTCTGAGGTGCTGGGTTACAGAGTTTTGGATTGGCACTCAGTGAGGGCTGCTTCAAAGCTCCTTCCTTTCTTAAACTTGCTCCTGCAACCACATTCTTTCTGAAGGTCCTTGTCAGTAAGCCAAAATCCCAACCAATTTGCTAAGTCAGGACAAAATGCAAAATTGATGATACCGAGAGACATTAAACCACCTACAACCTTTTAGACCATGTCAACAGATCATCTGTAGCCTCAACTGCAGAAACATTTCACTAAATCCTCTCTGTTTCTCCACAAAGATTAGGAATGCCCTTCTATCTTTTAAAAACAGATATTGGTCTGGCACCACTTCAGTTCCAGCTGAGGTAGTGGATTCACCTGAGCTAAGCTCTAGAGAGGATCACTTAATCTTCATTCAAGATATATGTCATGAGGACTGTAGATCATGCAGGGACTGCACAATCCCTCTGTGTCGGCAGCGGCTGCATCACGGCCTGGCCCATTGGGAAGAGAGATGGTCCCATGGCAATTACAAGGCAAGATGCTGAGGGTGCTGGGGTGGTCTAGGGATACAGGAAAGGAACTATTGGGCATGGAGGCAATTGTGAAGGGATCTTTTTTCCCATGGACCAAACCCATGCCAGTTGCCATGAAGTTAACTCTGATTCATAGGGACTCCTTTGGGCCAGAGTAGAACGACATTCTGTTGTTTTTTTCTATAACTGATTTTGTTGTTGTTTGAAATGCAGCACCAGGCCTTTCTTCAGAGACACATCTGGCTGGGCTTGAAGCTCCAACCTATGAGTTAGTAGCCCAGTATGTTAACCAACTGCACCACCCAGGGACTCCTCCATGTGACTAAAGAATGACTTAAGGACTTCCCCCACAGACCCAAACCAAAACCAAATCCACTGCCATGGGGTTGACCTCATATATGGCACAATAGACTGGCTCTGCTGATTTTCAGAACTGCACATCTTTACTGGAGCAGAAAACCCTCATCTTTCTCCCAAGGAGTAACTGGTGGGTTTGAACCATTAACTTTGCCATTAGCAGAAGCCCAACTCTTAACCCAATATACCACCAAGAGTGGTTCAATTTGGAAAAATAGTATGTGATCACCTATCTGTGAAGGGAAACCCCTCTCATAGAGTGCACTTACACAAATGAGAAAGAAATGAGTCCCCAAATGCCCGTCTTAATCAACAATTTGGGGAAGGGTGTTCTGGGAAGCAGCTTTCAAATGTTCCTGGAGATTTTAAAATTAATCAACCTAATCCCTGTTTTAAAGAGCCCTGGTGGTACAATGGCTAAGGACTGGGTGGCTAAACAAAAGGCTGGTAGTTTGAACCTACCCATGGGCTCTAAAGGGGAAAAGTCCTGATGAGCTGGTCCCATAACGATCTCAGCCTAGGACACCTTTGGGGGCAGTTGTACTCTGTCCTGTAGGGTCACTATGAGCTAACATCAACTTAAAGACACACAGCACGTATGACTCTACGTCATTTGTTGATAGAGTTTGTGCAGAGCATTCTGAGTAGAAAACAGACTCGGGGGCATCTGACATCAACCAGCAACAGTCTCTCTCCTTGAGAAAGACTGTGGAAAGGGATGAAGAGGGAGCTTGCAAAAGCGTGTGGAAAAATGATATGAAAAAATAATGGAATTTTGCCATGAGCTTTTTGAAGCTCTCTTCATGAGAGCTAGTCCTCCATGGAGGTTTCTAGAAAAGTGAAACACGAAGGAAGAGGCTGGTAAGTCCCACTGAACAATTCCAGGGGAGATTGGGTCTTGACTCAGAGTACTTGAGCATTCTGGCTTATTCCTCCAAATAGCAAATCAGACTAGACCAGGTTCTGAGACTCAGGGAAGGCAAATAAGACACACCAGGCCCATGATTCAGACTTATGGGGAAAGTCACACTGGAGAGGGAAGGCCTCTTTACCTTGTGTGCCTGACAAGTGTCTCATTTGCATAATCTAAAACCCAGCCCTGGAAAAAAGGCTAACAGTACCAGCTTCAAATTTGTATTTGAATCTTGTCTCTCTCACTTATTAACTTAGCCACCTTAAATCCCTTCCTCTAGTTTTCCATCTGTAAATGAAGCACAGTTCCAATCATAGGGCCTTCAGTAAATGGCTATTATTAGCTAGGCATGCACTCCTGTGTTCTAGGCGAGAGTTCTCAGCCAGGTTTTGTGGGAGCTTGTTCTTCAGGGTATTGTCATAGATGAGTGTGTCACCCAGATTCCTCTCAGGGCCAAGAGACTGATTTCCCCAGCTGCTGAGAGAGCCACTGATAGAAAAGGTCCCAGCTGTCTGGCCCCTATCAGGATTGCCTCAGCTGATGAGAGCTCATCCAAGGTCTGCTCCTTCCCCAAACTAACCTTCATCCAACGACTTGTCAATGTAGGGGTAGAAATGGCATAGTGGAGGCATTTGACCCCCCTGTAACTTCACAAAAGGCAATGGAGGAAAATCAAGATAAACAGCCCAAGGCTGATTCCTATGAGACAGAGATCAAAATGCCTCCACCCTCCTTTCTTTTCACAGTTTCTGACACCAAGCATCCCTACCATGACACTCTCTTCTTCTCTGCTGGGTTTGATAATCCTTAAGTGGCAATGGCCACACAGAACTCGCAAACAATACTTATGTTTCTGGGGTTAATTGGGGACCTAGCAGGTGACAATTCAGGATCAGAAATGACTGGGGATATAGTTCTTCAGTCAGGACAGTCTTCCCAGTGGTGCCCAGAGGCAGAACTTTTTCTGGTCCTTGGCCTCTGCCCTGCAGCTCCTTGACCTCTGCTCTGCTTGGGACCGTGTACAAAGTTCTTTCAGCTCTGCTGATAAGTGCGTTGAGGCAGCCCGCTTTGTCTGGAAGCCTTGGCCCAAAGACACTCAGCTTTCTCATTCTGTGTGCTGGTGAGCTTCCTGTTCTGGGGTCTTGGTGCTGCTGCCTCTGCTTCCATGAGCTATTTATCTGCCACTGTTTTTCATTGTCTCCTGATGCATCCAGTGTCAGGGATCTCTGTCTCCTGGACAGAGGTGGTGCTCAGAGTAATAATCCTGGGTCCAATGAGCACACTCCACTGCTGGCTCGTCTTTCTCGGTGCTCTTGAAACTCCACTTTCTGTTTCTGAGTTAACTCACCAAGAATGACCATACCGACCAATCCCCACATTAGTGGTCTACAGGTCTTATTTGAATGGTCTCACCTCTTCGAGGATGCCATGCACCTTACTGATATTATTAGCATGCTATCTACTTCCCTCGGTGGCATAGTTCCACCCTGTCATTGGTAGGAGTTACAAAGACTATAGCTAGAGAACTAGTAAGCAATTCGCTGCAACGTATTAGGCTACAAAGTCCCAGGATACTGGTCACGACTTGGCCAGGTCCCAGTTACAGAGCTCCCTGTGATGGCTCCTTTTGCATCTCAATGTGGCGAGGCTATGGTGCCCAGTTTTTTGGTCAAACAAGCATTCATCTATTTGCTCATGTTTTTTAAACATTTTATTAGGGGCTCATACAACTCTTATCACAATCCATACATATACATACATCAATTTTATAAAGCACATCTGTACATTCTTTGCCCTAATCACTCTCAAAGCATTTGCTCTCCCCTTAAGCCCTCCGCATCAGGTCCTTTTTTTTTGTCCCCTCCCTCTCCCCTCCCCCCTCCCTCATGAGCTCTTGATAATCCACAGATTGTTATTTTGTCATCTCTTGCCCTTTCCGGAGTCACCCTTCCCCCCTTCTCAGCCGTCCATCTCCCAGGGAGGAGGTCATATGTGGATCCTTGTCATCAGTTCCCCCTTTCCAACCCACTCAGCCTCCACTCTCCCAGTATCACCCCTCACACCCCTGGTCCTGAAGGTTTCGTCCACCCTGGATTCCCTGTGCCTCCAGCTCCCATATGCACCAGTGTACAGCCTCTGCCCTATCCAGTCCTGCAAGGTAGAATTTGGATCCTGATAGTTGGGGAGAGGAAGCATCCAGGATTGGGGGAAAACTTTGTTCTTCATCGGTACTACATCGCACCCTGACTGACCCATCTCCTCTCCTAAAGCCCTCTATGAGGGGATCTCCAGTGGTCGACATTTGGGCCTCTGGTCTCCACTCTGCACTTCCCCCTTCATTCTCTATGGTATATATATATATATATATATATATATATATATATATATATATATATATATATATATATATATATATATATAAATATATATATACATATATACACACACACACCCATATACACACACACATATATATGTGTGTATATATATATACCCATATACACACACACACACATATATATACATATATATATATTCTTTTTTTTTTGCATGATGTCTTATACCTGGTCCCTTTGGCACCTCATGATCGCACCGGCTGGTGTGCTTCTTCCAGGTGGGCTTTATTGCTTCTGAGCTAGATGGCCGCTTGTTCACCTCATCTATTTGCTCTTATGAAGGAGTTGGTCTCAAGAAAAATAGAATACCTTCCATAATGTGGGAAGGGGTAAACCTATCAGCCAAATGCCTTCAGCGCAGAAAGGGAGTTTCCCTAGGGTGTGTTCTGACCATTCTTATTCTTGTCTTTTCCCATCACCTAACCTATGGATTTTAGGATGAACATCTACAGAGCTCTTTAGGCTGTTGCCTGACCTATGAATTTGGAACTTGCCATTCCCCTATGTGAGCCAATTACTAGAAATAAACCTCACTCTCTGGGGCTCTGGTGTCGTAGTGGGTGGCCCATTGGACATCCAACAGCAAGGACATCAGTTTGAAAACACCAAGGGCTCCTTGAGGGAAAGATGAAGCTTTGTAATCTCCTGAAGAGTTACAGTCTCCAACGCCCAAAAGGTCAGTTCTATACTGTTTTACACAGTCACTTTGAGTCCACCTGGATGGCAATGAGTGGCCAGTGTAGTGGTTAACCATAGGAGCCCTGGTGGATATATCGATATCTCCAGTTACAGCTATATAACTGGTTTGGTTTCTCTAGGGAACACTGACTATGACACTCTCCATAGGCAGGGCTGAGACCTCTGTTGAGATTTCCCTCTTGTGCCCTTCCTTGATTCCCCCCACAGGTGCTTATTCCCTGAGCATTCCTCAATAAATGTCAGGAATCCAGAGCTAATTCCATCACAGTGTCTCCTTCTTCCAGGGAGTCTGAATGGCTTCCGGGGAGTAGGAACTACAGTCTCCATCCAACTTCCTCCTTCTATTTCTATGATCCGGATCTTATTTGGGGCTCATTTAGTTGTAATCAGGCAAAGAGAACAGTACTTGGAAGAGAGAATCCTAGGAAAATGGAAAGGTGGGGAGAACAAGAGGACAGCTGGCTCTGTCGACCGTTCCTGACCACCACTGGCATGTTCCTGTGATCTTTGTGCCTGTCTCTCAGGGTACATGCTGTAATCTCGCAACATCGAGCGCCTCCTCCACGTGGCGGGACATGTGCTTCTGAATTTTGCTTCTTTGATGCCAGGCCACTTGCAAAAGCGGGACTTTCCTTTTTGTTTTTTGGTTGGAAATGTTCCAGAAAAAGCGTCTAGTTGACCCATCTTATGTCAGTGTCTCCACTGGGCCAATGAAAACAGCCTTGTGACCGTATAGAAATGTTGTGTCTTCCCTAGGGAACTGATGTTTCAGCCAGTGAGGTAGTTCACAGGGACAGATAAGAAAGGGGTTTGGGACAGATTAAAATAATAATAATGTCTATTTGCAAAGAATAGGGCCTTATTTTTCGGATGCCCCCCATCTGAACACCCTACCACTGAATATGGGCAGGAGGTAGGGCCCACCTGTCACTCAAGCAGCTAAAAATGTACAGCACTTGCTGTAGCAGCTGCTAATGTGCCCATGTATTACCACTTGGCACCCACCACTCCCATAAATGCCAATGGTCTCACAGGAAGCACATGTAACTCCCCACACAGGGAACAGTCATTGTGCAGACAGGGGAGTTGACATCCTCCAGGACCTAATGCAACTATAACCAATGACACATGAGGATAGGTGGAGCCACACTCCAGTTCCCTCAGCCTTTGGGTGGGACAACTACAAGAGGATTTATACTGTCTCTGGGAACCTACTCAATGACATTTCTTTATCGGCCCCTTCCCTTTGCTCTATCAGTATTACCCTTCTCTACTGGTCCTTCCTGGAGGCACCTCCCAAGGAAACAATAGTCTAGCTGCCATTCCAATTCTAGTGGATTCCAATTCTTGGTGACCGCATTCATGTGAGTCAATCAGAACTGTGCTTTCTGCAGATTAGTTCTCTCCCCTTTTTAAGAGTAGTTTTAAGGACACTGTGAAAGCTTCCCACCATCCAGTTCCAGAACATTTTCATCGACCCTGCAGCCATTAAGCAGTCATTCCCCATTGCCCCTCCCACCCCACCCTGGGAAACCACCAATCTACTCTATGGCTCTACGGGATTTACCTGTCCAGCATTTTTGCCCTAAATGGACTCACAATACATGGCATTTGGTGTTTGGCATCTTTCACTTCATGTCTTGCATTCACCTGTGTTACAGAGTCTGTCTGAATCAAAGGCCTTAGTTCTCTTGTGGCAGATTATATGTATATCCCACTCTGTGTAGATCATATTTTCTCTATTCTTCTACTGATGGGTATTGTTGGCTTATTGTTTACCTTTTGCCCATAGTGATTAGTGCAGCATCCATCTGGGTACTCGTCTTTCATTCTTTTAGATATGCACTTGGGAATGGACTCCCTGGATCAGCTGGCAAGGGTTCATGACCAAGTGGGTTATGTTGGGCTGCTAACCGTAAGGCCAACATTTTGGACCCTTTAGCTACTGCGAGATAGAAATGCTCTCATAATGATCCACAGCCCCCCAAACCCACCAGCTGCAATTCTACTCTGTCCTTTCGGGTTGCTGTGAGTCAGAATCGACTCGATGGCAGTGGTAGTGATGAAGCCAGCGACTTGAGAGTGGAACCAGGGCCCGTGGAGAATTCTGGCAGTAGCCATGATGTCCTCACTACCCAGATGCCAGCAGCCACCAGTGAACAAAGGAGGCACAAGCAAGGTTCTCGCTGACTTCATGCTGGCGACCCGGCTGCCCCTGCTTCCTCAAATGCCATTTCCTCAGCTTTACTGGCAACGGGGTGTACTCCCTATTATCATGTCACCAACTCTTTCAATGGTCCACCTAGCCAGGTGTGATTCCAGACACTCACTGTGCAGCCACCATCAGCGAAGGTGGCTGCCCACCTCATTTGTACACATGCATAGAATGTGATCATTCTTGGCACTGGTGTCCTTAGTCATCCTGGTTGGTATATTTACATCCTTGGGGAGCTGGGTCAGTGAGCAAGCGCTTCTCAAGGTGCCCATATGATCTGTTTACTGAGAGTGCCAGCCCAAGGATCTGACTTGCCACCCACAGTGAACGCACCTCTGAGGCAAAGGGGAAGACTTCTTTCTAACTGGGAGACCAGCAGGTCTTCTGCAGACATCACTCCCCTGCAGCACTCTGATCTGAGGCCTTTCATATTCCAAAGAGCAGCATTAAGATTCCCATCTGTCACCCAGTCAGACTCACATGTGCGAATTCTCTTTTCAGAGCAAGACAGCCAATGCAGTGAGCTGGGTAAAGGGGCAGTCTCACTCTGAGGAGACTCAGCCAAGAGTGTAGGGACAGGGAGTGAAATGTGCAGCTTCCAGCTGCCACCCAAGCCTCCGTAGTGCAGTGGCATGAGAGCAAAGAGATAGTCCTTTGTGACTCTTTGACCTCCTTCCTGGCCTTGGTGGAATTAACATTGCTCAGTGCCAGTCTCTTCTGAATATATGGAAAAGATAGCTCAGAAAAGAATAGAGTTAAATAAGAGCAGGACAGAGTAAGGTGGCTTCATGGTGTTGCATTTGTGTGTCTCAGAGCCCATCCTGGCTCATAGTGACCCTCTGTGACAGAGAAGAACTGTTCCACAGATTTTTCTAGGCAGAATTTTAAGGAAATTTACCTAGCAGCACAGAGGTTGCATGTGTGGCTGTAACAGAGAGACTGGCAGTTTGAACTCACTGATCCCCATCGAGAGAGTGAAGACATGACTGCCTGCTCCCATGAAGACTCCTAGCCTGTTGTTGTCTGTCCATATGTGGTGCTGTGGTGAGTTGTGTGTTACTGTGATGCTGGAAGCCACGTGACTGGTATTTCAAATGCCAGCAGGGTTACCCCAAGTGAAGAGGTGCCAGGGAAACTTCCAGGCTAAGAACAGAATACAAAGAAGGGTTCCACTGCCCACTTCAGAGGAAGTAGCCGCTGAAAACCCTAACACTATAGCACAGTGTGCCTTTCCTTCCCGTCACAGGGAGTCAGAACAGCCTCAATGGCACATAACAACCAACAACAGCTTTGAGGAGGGAAATCTCCTTCAGTAGGGCTGGGTGAGTTTAAACTGGGTGGCTTCTTGGTTAGCACTTGAGCTCTGAATCACCTCACCACCAGGGCTACCATCTTCATGATGCAGGCAAATAAAACCATCTTGGTCCTGCTTGGTATTGCTAGCGTCAGCATGCTCTTTCTCCCATAAGCACATGTCTGGTGGTTGGACCACAGCAAACCCGGTTGACACTATTTCCTCATCACCCCGTGTGTGTCAGAGTAGAAGTGAACCATGAAGTTTTCTTTGATTAAAAACATTTTTATTGTGATTTGGGTGAAGGTTAAAGAGCAGCTCAGCTGTCCATTGAGCAACGCATACACATTTTGTTTCATGTCATTGACAGCAATTCCCACAATGTACCATCACTTCCCCCACATCTTCTTGTTTCTTGTCTCCAAGCTTCCTTCATTCTCAATTTTTTTGAACTTCGTTCTTGGGGGAATGCTGTCTTTTGATCTCATGTGATCTATTATTCTACGGTATTTGTATGTCTCTAATGTCATTGTTCCCATTATAGACCTGTCTATTGTTTGGTTGAACATCGAGCCATGATGAGTTCAGTTCCAGACCTGCAGGGTAACTAAGCACCGTAGTCTTGCAATTTCACCAGCCTTTATCCAAACGGTAAGCTTGGTGTTTTATCATGATTTTGAGTTTTGCCCCACATTTCCCTTCTACTCTAATCAAGCCCTTCTAATGTGATCTCTTTCATAGCAGTCGATAGTGGGAGCTAGGCACCATCTAGTTCTTCTGGTCTCCAGTGGTTGAGGGTGATCATTGCTTGAGTCACTAGTCATTGATTCATTGTGCCCAATCAGTTCTCCTCTTCTGCTGTCCTCTGGATGGGGAGAGACCAACTGTTGCCCCTTTCCTGATTGCTCAGGAACTTTGAAAATCAGAGAGATGATGGTCCTGATCCCCCAGGCTCAACAACTCATTCCCTCACATTTTTTGCATCTGTCTCAGAGATTTTTTCCACCCCCACCCCGTTTTATGACATTGGTCCCTGTATGCTCCACCAGATACCTGGATCTATTTAACAACCAAGGTCAATACATTCTATAAACTTTTCAATGGCCGAGGATTCTGAAGAAGATTGCCAGGCTTCTCTTTCACAGCTCCTCTAAGTGGGTTGGGAATGACAACTTTTCCCTTAATAGCAGAGCTCATTAACTGTTTACACCCCTAGATACTTCTTACTCTTAGAAAACTCACTGCCATCGAATCCATGCTGACTCACAGCCAACTTATAGGGCAGCATAGAACTGCCCCTGTGAGTGTCTGAGACTCGAACTCTTTATGGGAGCAGAATGCCTTATCTTTCTCCCACAAAGCAGCTGGTAGTTTCAAACTGCTGATATAGCAATTAGCAGCCCAACTTGTAGCCACTAGGCCACAAAGGCTCTTTTTCTTCTTAGCCAAGAGAGGGAAAATAAGCAAACGGAACATTCCCCTGGTGCTTCCCGTGGATGCTGCGATGGGAGCTGGATCCTGAAGGCCCGGATTGACTGAAGCTCCATTTACACAGGAACACATGCCTCCCTTGTTAGTATTTGCATTGGGGAAGCCATTTCCTGCGTTGACATTTTGCATCTAGTTAAATGCCAGCAACTCCAGATAGACATAGCTTTTACCTTTGGCTCTGCCCTTCTGGACAAGCCTTTGGTGCTCGATGGGGCTACTTTCAGTCTATGATCTTACATGTCCTTTTGGATCCCTTCGTTTCTTGTTTTTGTTTTGATTAACACAAACTGGATGAACAGCTTCAGGCTTAATATAATCGCTGCTGAATATTTCATTGGGAAATGTTCTTAAGAAGGTGGTTGGCATCCATGATCTAAGTGTATGCATAGAGATTTCTTTTCAGATGGTAAAGTGGCTTTGATTAATTATTGTTATTATTAGTGAATTAAAGACAAATGTGCCTCAAAATGTGAACATTAGGTGTGTGTGTTTGTGTGCGTGTGTGTATGTTTTAAAGAGCACATGGCTTGGTGATAGAGAGGGCGAAGCACTGGTGAGGAGCACATGACAGTGTTCAGAGAGATGACAAAGGGTAGTGATGAAACAAAACAGATTCCAACCTCACATCCTCTGCTCCCTGCCTCAGAGGGAGGTCGCAACAAGGAGCAGAAAAGCCAAGGACATTTCCTGCCCTCTCACAGCTGGCAAGCGCCACAGAAGGCACGATGTTTTAATGCCGAGGCTTTGCTGCTGTGAGGCAGGGGGGGGGGGGCTTGCCATAGTTTCCACACGCTGACATCACAAACATACCGCAAGTGGGTGCCTTTAACACACCAAAGTCAATGTTCTCACAGCACCGGAGGCTGACAGCATCATGCCAGTGCACCAGCTTGATGGGCAGGCTCTCTTTGTCCATCCCTGGGGGCTGAGGGCTGGTGGGCGGTATTCTTGTTTTGGCTTCAATAACCTCCATGGTTGGTGGTCCTTGGAGCTCTCTGCATGGCAGCTGCCTTCTTCCCTTGGAGTTGGTTTGCTTCAGTGTTGAATTGAATCCTTTTGTATCAGCCAAGTGTTTGGTGTAAGGTACAACCTCTTTAATGTCACAAAGAAAATCTCTGCCCAGGTGGGATTACATCCACAGTAAAAAATCCCACTCCTGTAGAGCTCACTCCAGCTCATCATGGCCCTCTCCAGGGGGGTTCCATGGCTGGGCATCTTTATGGAAGCACACAGCCACAGTTTTTCTCCAGAGAAACAGCTAGTGGGTTCTGAACTACTGACCTTGTTGTGAATAGCCCCCTTCTTAACGTGTGCGCCAGAAGCCCTGCTCTGCGGTTTGATGAGCAGCCCTTCTGGCCATTGCTAAGGGCTACATGGCAAAGCCATTTGGTACAAGCAACGTTGTCATCAGCAAAGAATGAGTTTAGCTGGCCTCAGTAGGATACTCAGCAGGGAAGTGATAAACTGCTTGGCTTGAGTTTTATGCAGGAGAACCATGGGAGTTGAGATGTGCAGTCTCTTGATTTGAACCCAGACACTCTATCTCCCAGCCTGAACTCTCACCATCATACTCAACTTTTGGGGGTCAAATGTTTGACTCACCTGAGAGATGTGCAGGTGAAAGCGTGCCCCAGAAACATCTCCCTCCCATCCCTGTCATCTCGGAGAGTTCTCCAGATAAGGATTGGTGGTTCATGTGAAGGGACATATTGTAGCATTTCCCTTGCACTCCTCAAAGGCAAGAAAATGACCCACAGCACCTCGAGTTGCCAGCAGTGTCAAAGGGGATGTGCTCCTTGAGACTCAAGCTGAATCCCCAGGAGACGAGCTCTCAACTGTGCAATTAGCGCTTTTGAAAAGGGGCAAATCTTCCAGCAGTTCTCTCTTCAGAGGCCTGGCCGTACGCTCTGCAGACTTGTGGGCACGCTCACTCTGGTGAACCCAAATTCTTGGGAGAGGCTGATCTGTCCCTAGAAAACTGGCCACATGCAAAAGCATAGAGACCAATATCTGCCTCCTGCTGGAAGGATCTGGAAGGAGAAGGGTGGCTAGAGTCCTCTAGGAGGGAAGTTGAGAGCCAGGAGAGGCAGCAAAGCCACAGTTCCAGCAGGTGGTGTCCTAAGGCTAAGGGAGCTTGCCAAGGATCAAGTGAGTCCTGGAGGTGTCTGCAGCCCATCTTGCTGAGGGCCTCCATTTATTTCATATATCTATGGATAATGGGAAGGGCCCCCAAGGCCCGCTGGCTGACCTCATATGATACGCCGTGAACTATCCACCTTGGCATCCTCCAAAGTCTCTGAAAGCTGCAGCCCCTCCCACCCACTGGCAGCTTTCTTGGACAGGATCTCCTCCACACTGCTGCAACCATAGGCTCACACACAAGGACCATTGTGAGGACGGTGCAGGACCAGGTGGTACTTCAATCTCTTGTGTGCACTTTTGCTATGAGTCAGGAGCTCACTCAATGGTATCTAACAAGTTATTGTGAGATGACATGAGAGGACTTCGTGGAGGCCCTTCCAAGAGAGGGTTGGAACATAGCATGGTAAGAGGCCTGGTCAGGAATGTGCTCATTGTGCTCATTGTTTCCATCCCCTTCTCCCGGAAGCCACTGCTCTAGGGAGGAAAGGCAGGGCCCAGAGACAGGGAAGGGCTAGGGAAGAGGGAGCGATAGAAGAGCAATAGAAAAGACAGGTTACTCTCCCTCTTTCCCAGTATAGCTCCTCAACCTCAGGTAAAGCCTCTGATTCTGAGGCTGAGGCTTATAATAGGATCAGACTGAACATTTAATCCCTCAAGCTGCCTGGAAAGTGTGGGAGCTGATTAAGATGGCAAGAGATGAAGAAGGAAGGAATCTACTGGTTACAGATATGAAAGCACCTGTTAGTGAAGCCTTCTCAGTGTCTTATTGCCTTATCAATGTCATCAGTCCACTTAATGTACTCACTTTCCAAACGCCTATTAACCAATTGTACATACCTTGAGTTCTTTCTAGGAGGCAATATTAATATTCTCATTTCCGAGTTGAGGCCACAGAAGTTTGGACAACTTCTGGTTGTTGTTGTTGCTGGCAGGTGCTCATCAAGTTGGTTCCAACTCATAGCAACCCCTGTGCATACCGGAAGGGAGCATGGCCCCGTCCTGTGTCCCCCTCTCTGAAGGGCACTTGCCTCAAATCTTTAAATTCAAAGCTTCTTGTTTTGTCAAATGAAATCATTTCTTCAGTCAATCTCAGAAATCTTTATGTAAAAACGTTGGAAACGCCTTTCACTCAAGGTCTAGGGAGGCTGAGTAAGGTGGGAGGGGCTCCAGGACAGATGGTGGGAATCACTCCTGCAGGTGGGTGGTAGGTTGGCGAGGCCAGTCTGACTTGCCTCCCTGGTGACTGACCTCAACCAGCAATGGGCAGCTGGACACATGGCATGAAGTGACCTCTGGTCTTCGTGGCGGTGGATGCCAGTAGACCGTCAGGTATGGGAGACCCATGAGAAAATAGGTTACTTTTCTCTTTCTCTCCAAGTTTCTCTGTGATCTCTTTATGCTGCCTGAGCCCGCATGCATACTGACAAAGGCAGACATGTGCACACACATGGCAAAGTAAATAGAGACGCCCACATTCACAGACGTATTCATCCACGTGCAAATAGGCTTATATGTGCACATGCATGCCAAAGCAGACACAGACATCCATGAATGCACATGTATTCGTGAAAGCTGATTTTCATGGGGAAAAAGATCAGATCTATCACTGTCACGTCCACTCCAACTCAAAGCAACTGTAGAACACAGAGGAGAACTGCCCCATTGGGTTTCCAAAGCTGTCATCTTGTCAGACACAGTCAGCCACCACTTTCTCCTGCAGAGCAGCTGGGGTTTTCCAACTGCCGACCTTTCACTTAGCAGCCGAGCACTTGCTGATTTTCATAGGAGTCTGGAAATCAGTTTCATTGCCTGCTAGTCACACCTCCTCTGTGAGTTAGCACAGCCTGGTAAGCTTGGAAGGAGAAAAATCTTCCTTCCCGAGGTAGTTGAGTGGTTTTCCCCTGAGGAAATGGTTCAGAAAAAGATTTCCTTCAAGAAATCAGAACACTCTTGAAGAGAAATTTCCTGCGAAAACATTTGTTTGCTTGACACTGAGACAAGTGAAGCAGCCCCCTGACTTCCCCCTTGGGTCCTCTTTCTCATCATGACTGCTCTGCTCAGCTACAAGGCTCCAGGTCCTGGGAGCAAGGGTGCCCTTCTATTTGGAACCTCACAGGACTCCACTGTGAGTCAGGGAAAGACCTGGAAACTTGAGCATCCTGAGACGAGGCCTGCATAGCAATATCATCTGTCATCAGGCTCATCATTTCTCTCATTTTTTGTAAGATCATTGAGCCCTTGGAGCCCTGAGAAGTTCTCTCAGAGGAAGCCATCCTCCTCCCATGAATCCAAGAGGGACTGCTTAAAGATTGTTGTCTTCTACTTACAGGAATACCAGCAACCAATTGCCATTGAGTCAACTCGGACTCATGGAGAGCCCAACTGTGTTAGAGAAGTCCGGTCCCTAGAATTTTCCATGGCTGGGGTGGGTATTTTTCCAGAGGCATATCACCAGGCCCTTCTTGGAAGGCACCTCTGGGTGAACTCAAACCTTTAACCCGTAGTTCGCAGCCTAGCTCATGAACAATACCATCCAAGGACGGTACAGTTACTTGCTAATGGTCACCTGCAGTAGATGAACCGAGGTCAAGTAACTGCCTGAGAAACATCAACCAGAGGAAAGCAGAGTGAACCCCAGGGTTCTTGGGAAGAGGGCCAGAGAGAGAAAAAGGAGAAAACAGCTTTCTCGGGACATCAGAAAGGAAAGGACTCCACTTTGTGGATGCCATAGAACAATCCCAA
Organism: Tenrec ecaudatus; assembly: GCF_050624435.1. Lineage (NCBI taxonomy): Eukaryota > Metazoa > Chordata > Mammalia > Afrosoricida > Tenrecidae > Tenrec > Tenrec ecaudatus. The sequence continues at coordinate 62,914,978 of NC_134537.1, read as the reverse complement.
GCCAAGCATGGGTGAGAAACAGACCCCACCCAAACCCAGCGGGCTGGATTCTGTCGCCAAGTGTTGAACACCAGACATGGATATGACAGAGCCGCTAGTCGTCTGGTAGTTTTGCAGCATTTGAACAACCAGGCCTCTGCTGCCTCTTCTGGCCTGAAATATAATTGCAGCCATAATCGCCCAGCGTTTCAATGGGTAGAACTCCCTGGGGAGGGCTAACTACCCCAATCATTTGGGAGATCATTTTAGGATTGTCCAGGAGATCTTTGGCTGTGTCTATAATATGAACGATGGTGTCGTTGTTTTTAAAAAAAGAAACTTTTTATTGTAAGGTGGGTTAAGATTTACAGAGAAAATCAGCTTTGCACGTAACAATTTATACACGTTTTGTTATGTGACATTGATGACAATCTCCTGCAATGTAATATCACTCATGCCATTGAAACTCTGCTTCCTGTTTTCATTCACCCTTCTCCCCTAACCTTGCCTGCCTTTTGAATTTGGCCTTGGGCAAATACTGCCTATTTGCTTTTGAATGGTTGATGGTTCTGAGGAATGTGTGCTCCTCAGTGCTATGATTCATTTTGGTGTAGTTGTTCTTATCAGGTGCCATTGAGCCAGTTGCAACCCACATTGACCCTATGCCAAACATTTAGAAACACTACCTAGCCCTGAATAATTCTCCTAATTGTTCCCAAGCTTGAGCCCCTTGTTTCAGTCACTGTCAATCCATCTCCTTAAGGGGCTTCCTCTCTTTCACTGTCCCTCTACTTCACCTGGCATGATGTCCTTCTCCAGGGACTAGTCTCTCTTAATAACATGACCAAAGTATGTGAGAGGAAGTCTCACCATCCTTGCCTTTAAGGAGCCCTCTGACCATACTTCTTCTAAGACAGATCTGTTTGTTCCCTTGGCAGTCCATGTTACTTTCAATATTCTTCACCAGCACCACAATTCAGACATATCAATTCTTCTTCAGCCTTCCTTATTCAATGTCTGACTTTCACATACTTATGAGGCAATTTAAATTACTATGGCTTGGGTAAGGTGCACCTTAGTCCTCAAAGTAACATCCTTGCTTTTTAGCACTCTACAGACGTATTGTGCACCAAATGTATCCATATGGAATGCGTCATTTGATCTCATGATTGCAGCTTCCAAGAGCATTGATTATAGACCTCATCAAGACAAAAATCCGTGACAACTTCAACAAATAACAACAAGTAAAAAAAAAAAAAACAAACTTCTCCATTTATCATGGTACCTATTGATCAAGTTGTGAGGATGTGTGTCTTCTTGACATTGAGTTGTAATCCATACTGAGGGCTGCAATCTTTTCTCATAAGGTTCACTTTATAAACCTGTCTATTTTTCAGGGGGTTGAATTCAGTTCCAGACCTGAAGGGTGATGAAGGACCATAGTAGTGGGGATCTCACTAGTCTATCTAACCAATAAACCTCATCTTTTATCATTATTATTATTACTATTGGTAGTAGTAGTATGACTTTCAGTTTTCTTACACATTACTCCCCACTCTATCTAGGATCATGTACCATGATCCCTTTCAGAGCAGCTGTTTGTGATAGGCAGGCACCATTTAGTTCTTCTGACCTTAGCATCATAGAGGCTGAGGTACGCATAGTCCATTACTGATTTGGACTAATTGTTGCCAGGCATCTTGAGCTTCTTCAACGTTATTTGCTCCAGACAGGGTGCAATAGTTTATTGTGCCAGCCTGGCCGATAAACACAAGTAGGATTAATCGAAGGGCAGAGGGATAAATGACTTAGTGAGCCTCACTTTGCTTGTTCTGTGCCTCAATTTAAAGGGGTACACTACCTGTGGGATGCCTAGCTTGTGGATTGTGTCGCTGTAAGTTGAGGTCCATTTAATCCCACAGGATTGGAATGTTCGTGTCTGGAGCTGGGGTCCGACAGTTGGTGACAGTTGGTGACTTGCCTTGCTGTTTGCTGCCTGGGTATATATAGCCCAACTTTCTCTACAGAAAGGGACTGGAAACTGGCGGCTCTCAAGCCTTAAAGGACTGCTAGTGTCTCACTGTTTTATAATTTAACTGTTAGTTTCTTGTGTTATCTATCTGTATATAATTTAGTGGTTCCTTTCTTGAATATCTAGCTTTATAAATATATTTATATATAATTACTAGCAATATGGTTTTGTCTCTCTAGAGAACCCTGTCCAACACATAGGGTGAGACCAAGAACCAACTTTTAGTTTGCTACTCACTAGCTTTTGAAGACCCCAGTCACTTCCCTGATGGATACAGAACATTGTCTTTGTGAGCTAGTTTGTACCAATTGATCTTGAGGTCTCTCAGAGCTATGTTCCTGATCCCCGATATTTAGGACACGCTCCCTCAAGGGGTTTTGTTCTGGCTAAGACATTTTCATAACTACGCCTCCTGGATGCACTATTATATTCATGGTCATATTTGTAGTATATGCTAATATGTATATAGAACTATTCTCTGGCAAACCTATATTTATTCACGGGGCTAGTCCCATTCTCCTTCCCACAACTGCTCAGATTTTGTGGTTTTTCTATCTATCTATTTATCTCTCTAGCTATCCTTGCATGTTATTGTTATTATTGGAGTATTTATCTCTGTTGCCTTTAATGCTTGTAGTCTACTGAGAAAGGATAGTGTTTTGATGTTCCAAATGTTTCCCCATTTTCTGGGTTACATGCCACAAACCAATAGAAGAAGAGAAAAGAAAAAAATTTAATCCAAGTAATAACACCAACAATAAAACCAATTTAGTCTTTTGGTTAAGAATTAGTCAGACTTTCCCACTCCTAGGCTAACCCTTGAAAGAAAAAGAATGAGATAAAAGACCATAGGGAGGAAGAAAGGAGAGTGGGAGGCAAGGGAATAAAGAAAGAAGGTGGCAGGGTTGTGTGAACAATTAATGTGGACCTTCTTTGATGTGTATTAAAAATAATATTGACTGGTTTTTTCAATACTCACCAAAAATTATTTATATCAATCAAGAAAACCTCACTACCCTGGAATCAATTCTGACATATAGCAACCCTTTGGACAGAGTATAGAACTGCCCCTGTGGGTTTCCAAGGCTGTAAATCTTTACAGGTGTAGAAAATCTCATCTTTCTCTTGTGGAGTGAGGGTGGGGGGAGTTTCGAACTTCTGATCTTGCAGTTAGAAGTCCAACTCGTAATCTACCTCACCAACAGGGCTCCTCCTTTCATCATTAATCTAGACTGTTTGACCTTCTTGGCTTACTGGGTTTGGTTTTCTCGCTTTGGAAGACATGGTACCAAAATACACACCATTTCCTAGCCCCCCCAAAAAATCAAAAGTAAGCAAAACAAAACAGGAAAAACTAGCAACCCAATCCAAACCAACTAACCTATTTAGCCATATAGATAAAGGATACTTGTAGCCAACCTCTGTGTTGGGGGCAATAGGGATAGATGGGGACTGTGGTTAACAGGCACGTGTCAGCTCATCCACAGGGGACATTCAAATTCTAGCTCCAGACTGTTGTTGCCTTGGGGAAATGCAAGGATTTTAAGGCCTGATTTTCTGTTTGTAACTGAGATGCTGAGAATATAAAATTCGATGTGAAATCGTCAACTTTTCAAATATTGGATCACATTAGTTAAAACCACTTTTCAGGCTGCTCATCATCATACTAGCACATCATTAGGCTAAAATCATATCAAAGACGTCTGGTTTGTCCCCTGTGCCCTTTAAGGACAACTGAAACATAAGGACGGGAATGGGACATTCATTCTTCCTCTAGACCCTCACCCTTTGCCTCCATCGGCTGGCGTTCATAGAAGAGGCAGACGGTTTTGTTCAACTTCAGCATAATCAGAGTCCTGAGAGTTAAACACAATACATATATAATTTCATACTAGTCGTTTTAATATTAGCCCAAACAAAACCAACAAAAACCCAACCCGTTGCTGTTATGTTGGTTCTGGTTCCCGAGGACCCCCTGGGTGCCAGGGAGAAACTACACATCACAGGATTCTCAAGCCTGTGGGCTTCTAGAAGCAGGCCATTAGTTATTTCTTCTGAGGGGTGCAACTGCCCACCTCTTGATACATTGAGTCCTTAACCATTTGTGCCACCCAGGGTCTCCCAGTCTTCGTATGTGACCCCCAAATTCCTTGACAGGCTACCTATAGGAAGGTAGAGTCTATGCCCTTTGCCCTTAAATTGGGATGTTTCATGACCTCTGTGACCAATAGATTATGGAGAAGATGACACTGTGACATCTAGTTTGGGCAACCCCCTTCCCTCCCACAAAGTGCTTCACAGCTTCTGAAAAATCCCTTCAAAGACTTCTTCTTGAGTGGTCACCCTTAGAAAATCCAGCCTACACGTGCTACCTCTCAGGACACTTCTCAGCACCCGGACACTATGCTGAAAGAAGCCTGAGGCCCCTGGAAAGGTCACGTGGAGACACTCCAACCAACAACCCAGCTAAGCACCCAGCTAACGGCCAGCTTCAACTGCCAGCCCTCTGAGTGCACGTGTAGACACTGGAGTCACCAGAGGCCCCTGCTCCAGCTCCCATGTGACTGCCAACTCATGGGAGACTCCAAGCACGACCCAGTGGCGTCCCAGCAACCACACGATGATGGTCCTTGTTTGAAGCCACTGCGTTTGGGGAGTAGGCGTTTCTTGCCCAGCCACAGGGATGAGAACCTGCATCTCAACAACATGCAGGTGGTTGAGGGGGCCGTCTTTCGAGCAAGGCAGCCTCCCTTCTTGTCAACTGCTGGGGATTTTTGTTGTTCTTGCCATTGCTGCCCCAATTCCCCAGGAGCTAGTGGAAGGCAGTCAGCAGGCCTCAGGTGCCCAGGAGGCAGGAGCCTCTGTGGGATGCAGTTACAATGGGAGGCATAACTTTAAAGGCAGGAGCCTGACTTTACCTTTGCCTCCTGGAGATTTGGGATGCAGTACACCTGTCAAATCCCATCTTCTGTCCAACCCTGATCATATGTCTGTCTTATGTTTGCACACAGGACGCAGACTTGTGAACACCCAAAGAACAGGGTCTGGTGCCAAGAAACCAGCGCCACAAGGAACTGATGTTTCTCCAGCAATGGGGATGGGTGGGATGACAGGAAGAAAGGAGTACAAATCACTGGATCAAAACAAGGTGGGGAAAGGAAGGAGCAAAGGGAGAGAGTGAAGGAGGGAGACTGGGAGGCTGAAGGGAAAAGGCAGGGAAGGAAAGGAGAAAGGTGGCGGTGGGAAGAGAGGAGCGAAGAAGAAATGGAGGAGTGTGGGAGGGAAGATGGAAGGTGAAGGCAGGCAGGAAGACGTGAGCAAAGGGAGGGAAGGAAGAAAAGAGAAAGAGAAGGGCAAGAAGAAGAAAGGAAGGTAGGGAAGAAAGGAAGAAAATGAGAAACCTAATGTCAATGGCACCCTCTATGTTTTTATTTCCTGCTTTTCTGAGGTAGCCTCTTCAGCAGAAGCAAATGGGCTGAATCGCCTGAAACTCCACCTAGGTAGTAAGCACGGGTTTCATTTCGCCAGGGCCTGTGAAAATGTTTGAACTGAGCAGCATTAACATGGAGACAGCGATTACCCCACGTGGCTGTTGCGCTCTGATGATACCAAGGCAACGGGAATGGGGGGCTCATTATTTCACCAGGTGACAAAAAAATAGTATTTTGACGTTTAACCCTGAACGTGGGGAAGGGGTGCGTGGGGGAGGAATCAGGGGCTCTTTGTGGAGTCTCCTCTTGCCATTGTGATGCCCCTTGGCCTGCCAACAACCTGAGGTCCTGCACGCTGCCAGTGAGGGGCTTGGCTGCAGGCCCTAGCCCAGCATTTCTTATCAGATTTACTGTGACAAGTGATGGGAGAAAAGAAAGATGCTGTTAACAGCGCATCCGTTCAGACCCTGCTATTTAGAAATTTGGATTTATATTTTGTCAGAGAGAAGTAGCACTGATGTTAACCTTTGCAATACCCTTGGGAAAAAATCATTCATAATCTTATAACAATAATACATAGCATTTGAGGAGCTCTGAGAACCAAGGGATGGTCAGAAGCATTTTTAGACAGATGTCTCATTTCATCTTCAAAGCAACCCAGTGAGGAATAAGAAAAGTTGGCTTATGACTTCCCTTTTGGAAAGTGAATCTTTGGAAGCACAGAGAGGTCCAGGTTTGCCCAAGGTCACATAGTCAATAAGTTAGAGAGCCTGGATTTGAACCTGAGCGGTCTGCTGCCAGAGGTACTTTTTTTGCTCGTGTTTATTAAGGCAACTTGGAGCTATGGCAAGGATTCAGATAGAATTGAGGATCATTTTTTTTAACAATTTATTAGGGGCTCATACAACTCTTATCACAGTTCATACATATACATACATCAATTGTATAAAGCACATCTGTACAGCCTTTGCCCTAATCATTCTTTTCTCCTCTTTTCTTTTTTTACATTTTATTAGGGACTCATACAACTCTTATCACAATCCATACATATTCATACATCAATTGTATAAAGCACATCCATACATTCCCTACCCCAATCATTCTCAAAGCATTTGCTCTCCACTTAAGCCCTTTGCATCAGGTCCTCTTTTTTTTTCCCCCTCCCTCCTCTTCCCTCCTCCCTTATGTGCCCTTGGTAATTTATACATCGTTATTTTGTCATATCTTGCCCTATCCGGAGTCTCCCTTCCCCGGTTCTCTGCTGTCCCTCTCCCAGGGAAGAGGTCACATGTGGATCCTTGTAATCAGTTCCCCCTTTCCAACCCACTCACCCTCCACTCTCCCAGCATCGCCCCTCACACCCTTGGTCCTGAAGGTATCGTCCACCCTGGATTCCCTGTACCTCCAGCCCTCATATGTACCAGTGTACAGCCTCTGCCCTATCCAGCCCTAACAGTGCTTCTCTCTATCCTTGTGGAGCCTTGGTGATGGGCTGGGCTGCTAAGTAGTAGCTTAAAGAGGCTTTCACCTCCTGTGAAAAGTTACACTCTCGGGAAACTCACGGGTGCCAGTTCTACCCTGTCCTCCAGGGTTGTTCTGAATCAATGTCAACTCAATGGCAGTGAGTTTGGCTTTTTACTGTCTCTCCCTGTTGTTGTTGTTGTTGTTGTTGTTAGTTTGCCATCCAGTTGGTTCTGGTCCATGGCAAACCTATTCACAGCAGAATGTAACAATAACAGCACCTCCTCCATCCACCCAAGTGTTCCTATGCTCAGTCCTCTTGTTGTAGTCACTGTGTCAATCCAGCTCTTCAAGGGCCTTCAACCTTTTTTCACAGCCCTTCCATTTTTCTAAGCATGATGCCTCTCCAGGGACTGGTCTCCACTGACAACATGTCCAAAGTCTCACCATATTTACTTCTAATGGGAATTCTGGCCGTACTTCCAAGACAGATTTTGTTTGTTCTTTTGGCTGTCCATGGTACTGTCAATATTCTTTGCCAGTACCATGGTTCAAATTCATACAGTTTACCTGGGTCTTCTTCACTCAATGGCAAGCTTTTCACATGCAGATGAGGCCAATGAAAATACCATGGTTTGGATCAGGTGTACTTCCTGCTTAAAGTAACATCCTAACTTTTCAACATTCTAAAGAGCTCTTATGCAGCAGATCTACCCAGTGCAATGTATCTTTTCATCTCTTGACTGCTGCTTCCAGGAGCATTGCTTGTGGATCCAGACAAGACAAAATCCTTGACAACTTCAAGTTTTTCTCGATTTATCATCATGTTACCTATTGGTTCAATTGTGAGGATTTTGGTTTTCTTTGTGTTGAGTTGTATCCCACATTGAAGGCTGCAATCCTTGATCTTCACCAGCAAGTGCTTCAAGTCCCCCATCCTTGTCAGCAAGCCAAACTGTGTCGTCTGCATATAGCAGGTTGTTAATAATATTTCCTCCAAATCTGATTCTGTGTTCTTCTTCATATAATTTGGCTTCTCTGATTATTTGTTCACCATACAGATTGAAAAAGTTTAATAAGCGGGTGCAACCTGGAGGCACACCTTTCTTGATTCTTAAACCATGCAATCTACCCTTGTTCTATTTGTGCTACTGCTTCTTAAACCATGTACAAGTTTCACATGAGCAAGACAAAGTGTTCTGGAATTCCCTTCTCAAAACTATCCATGTTTTCTTATGATCCACACAGTCAGATAGCTTGGGTGTTAATAAAACATAAGTAAACATCTTTAGGGTATTCACTGCTTTCAGGCAAGATCCATCTGATATCTGATATCCTTTGTTCCACATCCTCTTCTGAATCTGGCTTAAATCTCTGGGAAACCAAACTCACTGCCTTGTAGTTGATGACAACTCATTCTGACCCTATAGTATAGGGTAGAACTAACTGCCCCTGTGAGTTTCTGAGACTGTAACTCATTATGGAAGTAGAAAACCTTGCCTTTCTCCCACGGAGTGACTGGTGGTTTTGAACTGCTGACCTTGGTGTTTGCAATCCAACCTGTAACCACTGTGCCACGATGGCTCTTGAATGCTTAATATGGTAACTTTCTGTCAATGACTTAATGCAACTGTAGTTGTATTAGCTTCAGTACAATTTGACTCACATGTGATGCCAATGATAGTGTTACATAATTTGACCATTCCGTTGGTCTCCCTTCTTTGGTATGTATACACATATGGACCTCTTCCAGACTGTAAGCCAAGTAGCTGTATTCCAAATTTCCTGACATAGATGAGTGAGTGCTGCCAGTGCTTTATCAGCTTGTGGAAACATTTCAATAGATATTCCAGCAATTCCTGGCATCTTGTTTTGGGCTAGTGCTTTCCATGCATCTTGAATTTCTTCTTTCCTGACCATTGGTTCTTGCTCATATGTTACCTCCTGAAATGGTTGAATGTTGGTCTATTCTTTTTGATACAGTGACTCCATATTGTTTCCATCTTCCTCAGATGTTTCCTTCATCATTCAATATTTTGCCCATAGAATTTTTTAATATTGCACCTCGAGAATTGACATTTTTCTTCAGTTCTTTCAGTTTAAGATATGCTGAATATGTTCTGTTTTGGTTTTCTAACTCTAGGCCTTTGCACATTTTGTGATAATATTTTACTTTGTATTCTCGAGTTGTCCTTTGAAATTTTATATTTAGCTCTTTACTTCATCATTTCTTCCATTTGCCTTAGCTACTCTCTGATTAAGAGTAACTTTCAGAGTCTCTTCTGACATGCACTTGTATCTTTTCTTTATTTCCATTTTTTTAAATGACACTGTGCTTTATTCAGAGATGTTCTCAAAATTTGGTGGGTTATTATCAATGTTGTATATTGACTCTCGTGTACTTGTTTGCATTTTCTTGAACTTCAACTTGAGCTCACATATGAACAATTGCTGATCTGTTCCACAATCAGTCCCTGGACTGGTTTCAGTTGCTGATATTGAGCTTCTTTTATTGTCTCTTCCCACAGGTGTAGTCAATTTGATTTCCGTGCATTCCATCTGGAGAAGTCCACATTTATGGTCACCTTTTTTGTTGTTGATCAAATGTTTGAAGAAATCATTAATCATGCAAAATTCTAACATACAATCAAGATAAATTGGTAATTATTGGTGATTGGAGTGCAAATGTTGGAACCAAAGAGGAAAGAACAGAAGTTGGAAAATATAGTATATGCTATCAGCAATTTATTGGTCTTGCAAACTCTGTCATGCGATCTCCAGCTTGGTTTCTATCACCAAGACCATATTTTTCAACTACTGATCCTTCCTCTTTGTTTTCAACTTTTGCATTCCAATAGCATTTTGATAGCAAGTCTGACAAATTTGGGACTGAATATGGTGGTAGAATTATTCAATTTCTGCATCACCAGCTTTGGGTGGTTGATGCATAAATTTGAACAATAGTTGTATTGATTGTTTCTCCTTGAAGGGGGCTAGATAGCATCCTATCAAAGATAGCATTGTACATTAAAATAGATCTTAAAATGTCCTTTTGATGATGAATGCAATGTTGTTTCTCTTGATTGTGTCATTTCCAGCAGAGTAAACCATAAGATTTTCTGTTTCAAAATGGTCAATATCAGTCCATTTCAGCTAACTAATGCTTACAATATCAATCTTTATGTATTCCATTTCCTTTTTAATTACTTCCAATGTCCCTAGATTCATATTTCATACATCCCAAGTTTCAATTATTAATGACGATTTGAACTGATTCTCCTCATTTTGAGTTGTGCCCCATCAGCAAATGAAGGTCCTGATGGTTATACTCGATTTGCATCATTATGGTCGACTTGCCTATGAAAAGTCAGCTCTTCCTCTTCCTCAGCTGTATTTTGAGTACTTTCCAAGTTGAAGAGCTCATCTTCTGGCACACGTTCTGACAATGTTCTTCTGTTGTTCATGGGGGGTCTAGTAACTGACAGTGTTGCTGCTATCCATAGGGTTTTCAATGGCTCATTCTTCCCATGCAGGCAGCCAAGCCCTTCTTCATTGTCTGTTCTTTGTCTGGAAGCTCTTTGGGTGACCCTGCTGGTATATGAAATGCCAATCACATAGCTCCCAGTATCTCACAAAACAAAAGTCACCACAGTACCACAAAATGCCAGACAAGTGATGGACCTCTATTCTTAGTGAGGCGTGGCCTGGTGGGAGGAGTGTGCCCTTAGGTGGTTCTGATCCACTTACTGGAACAAATACTGTTAGTTCTTATTTCATAAATGTGAAATGCATAAAAGAGACCCCCCCAAAATATCCTCCAATTCAGACTTTCTGCCTTTTAAAAGAGGATAACCCACTCTGATTCAAAGTCATTGAGGTGTTTTGTTTTCCCCTCCCTCTGAGGCTACAGAGACTAGACTAATCACAGCTAAGGTGGAGCGACTGAAATGACTTAAAGCACCAGCTAGACTGGCTGTCAGAAGCAGCTACAGTCAACAGCTACAGACTGACAGAGCTGCTCAGCCAAGAGCTGAGGGTTCTCAACTCCCACTTCTACTGATGGGCACAGCAGCCAGTGGCCTCTGGGAGTTGACTGGAACCCAGCAGCCAGCTGTGAGGAGCAAGCTAATTCATCTCAGCCTGGCCCAGGTCATCAAGTCACTGAAGGAGTATCAGAAAAGAGGGAAGAAATTTGGGGTCCCACATTTGGCCACAGACAAAAGTTGTTCTGTGTTTAGACAGTAGTTCTGGGCCTGAGTTTGGGGCAGGTGTGATGAAGGAAAGTCGGCCCCCTCCCTGCATCTGGGAACAGATGGTGGGGCTGCCCTGGAAACAGTAGGCCAGTCAGCTGGAGCAAAAAAAGACTTGGACTCTAAAGTCCTAGCAGGGCAGACTGAAGCTACCTGGACTGTTTTTCCTTAACCCAATGGCTCCTGCTACCCTCACCACCCCCAACTAGGTAAAAGGGAAGAAAGATGCATTTTCTTTACAGAGGCAACTTTCTAGAAAGGAGACCAGCCCAGCAGCTGTGAACAGTCCCCTTAAACCATTTTACTTTGAGCAGGAGGAAGAAATGTTGAGATTCCCAGAGCCACGTGGAATTGTGAATCCTCTAGTTTAGGTTCCAGTGATGCCAGATCGATTTTTCTAGAGAAAGTCAAAATTCCTGTTTTCTGAAAAACCTCCTGATTTTTTCAAAGGCAATTCAATAACGTTGGATAGAAGCCAGGTAGGCCAAAGAGCCCTGATGGCACAGTGGGTTATGTGTTGGGCAGCTAACTGGAAGGTCAGTAGTTTGAAACCACCAGTCACACTGGGGGAGCGGGGGGTGGGGGATAGGGTGGGGGGCTGTGCAGAGATGAGACCTTCTAGTCCATATAGAATTTCAGCCTCGGAAACCCACAGGGGCAGTTCTGCTCGGTCTTACAGGGTCACGGTGAGTTGGAATCTTCTAGATGGCAGTGAATAAGCAGGCCAACCATAGTCCACACAGGTCCTCATTTAGCCATGGGAGTCCCCAGTCTGTGACCCTCACAGTATCGACCTTTGCGTATTGATGTTAAAAGTGAGATCCAGAGAGGGGAGCGCCTGTCCCCTTGAGGAGCACCGAGTTGACTTTCCAGTCTCCAATCTGTAGCAGACACTCCCGGTGCTCCTTCTCTTCACTCCCAAATTCCTGATTCCGTGTAGTCACCTCAGTCACCAAGGGCCAGCTCTGAAGGTCCCTTTGCTGGTGCTGGCTGAATGTGCTGAGGAACATATGCCCCTGGGAACAGCCCTGACCAGGCCCCTCACTCCTTGGATGGCAAAACTCTAAGAGGCGTGTGCTACACCTACCCCTGGAGACTTCCTAAGTGATTAAGCAGCAGGTTCCCAGGTTTGTAATTGGATTCACAATCTATTTGTTATCGGTGGCCTTCCCTCCACTGGGTCACAATGCCACATCATTACCTGCATGCTCAGAGTTTCCTAAATAAGCTCATTGCCTTTAAGTCTTTGGCCAGGGTCTGCTTCAGTGACAACCCAAACTAAGCCCAGGTCTGAATCGTTATGTGTCCTTCCTGCCATCCAGTTGATGCCGACTCATGGCGACTCTATAGGATAGGGTAGAACTGGACCTGTGAGTTTCTGAGACCGGAACTCTTTTTTTTTTTTAACATTTTATTAGGGGCTCATACAACTCTTATTACAATCCATACATATACATACATCAATTGTATAAAGCATATCCGTACATTCTTTGCCCTAATTACTCTCAAAGCATTTGCTGTCCTCTTAAGCCCTTTGCATCAGGTCCTCTTGTATTTTACCCTCCCTCCCGCTCCCCACTGCCTCATGAGCCCTTGATAATCCACAGATTGTTATTTTGTCATATCTTGCCCTCTCCGGAGTCTCCCTTCCCCCCTTCTCTGCCGTCTGTCTCCCAGGGAGGAGGTTACATGTGGATCCTTGTAATCTGTTCCCCGTTTCCAACCCACTCACCCTCTACTCTCCCAGTATCGCCCCTCACACTCCTGGTCCTGAAGGTATCATCCACCCTGGATTCCCTGTGCCTCCAGCTCCTATATGTACCAGTGTACAACCTCTGCCCTATCCAGTCCTGCAAGGTAGAATACGGATCATGGTAGTTGGGGGGAGGAAGCATCCAGGATCTGGGGGAAAGCTGTGTTTTTCATCAGTACTACATCACACCCTGACTGACCCATCTCCTCTCCTAAACCCCTCTGTGATGGGATCGCCAGTGGCCAGCAAATGGGCTTTGGGTCTCCACTCTGCACTTCCCCCTTCATTCACAATTTATATATATATATATATGGTACATATATATTTTTTGCATAATGTCTCATACCTGGTCCATTTGGCACCTTGTGATCGCACAGGCTGGTGTGCTTCTTCCATGTGGGCTTTTTTGCTTCTGAGCTAGATGGCCGCTTGTTCACCTTCAAGCCTTTAAGACGCCAGACACTATCTCTTTTGATAGCCGGGCACCATCAGCTTCCTTCACCACATTTACTTGTTCACCAGCTTTGGCTTCAGCAGTTGTGTCGGGAGGATGAGCATTGTAGAGTGTCAATTTAATAAAAGAAAGTATTCATGCATTGAGGGAGTGCTTCAGTTAAGGCCCAAGGTCCTGCCGCCACCTTAATACTAAACCTATAAATATAGACACATAGATCTATTTCCCCATCCATATATATATATATATTTGCATGTACATGTCTTTGTCTAGACCTCTATAAATGCACTTTGACTCCTAGCTCTTTCCTCCATCTCCCTTGACTTTCCTCCTGTCCCACTACCATGCTCCGTCCCCACCTGGGTTACAGCTATACCTCTTCTTTACGTAACCTTACCCTTGATCATTCCCTACCAGGCCTGCCACTTCCCCCTCACTACCATTTTGAGTCCCATGTTGTTCCCTTGTCCCTGTGTTTGTTAACACCACTTCCTTACCCACCCCCCCCACACCTCCCCCTATCCCAAGTGCCCCCGGAACTGTCGGTCCTGTTGTTTTCCCTCCAGATAGTTCATCCAGCCTCTCTTATTTAGACAGACCTGCTGAGACACTAACATGCATGAAAACAAGACAGAGGAAAACAAAGCAACAGTATACAACCAGACAACAAAAACAAACCACTGACAAAGAACAAAACAAAACACATCAAGGAAGAAGAGCTTGTAGTTATTTCAAGGATCATTTGTTGGACCTTAGGAGTGTTTTCCAATCCAGTCTGTTGAGGCATCACAACCTGGCCCCAAAGTCCAATTTCAGCATACCCTGGGGACCTTGCCACTCCATTCCCTTGCTGTTCCACTGCACTCCACCACACTTTGCCTCGGTATGGTGGAAGCAAGTTAGGTGCAATTCGCACACTGTGTCTCCAGTGTTGTCCCCTGTATCACCCTTGGTCACTGAGGGGCATCATGTCTCATAGTGGGGCCAGCCATGTTGCTCTCTTTGTGGACTGGCTGCTCTGAAACTGGAACTCTTTAGGGGAGTAGAAAGCCTCATCTTTCTCCCTTGGAGTGGCTGGGGATTTCAAATTTGCCATTTCAGACATTGCGTTTAGCAGCCCAACACATAACCCCTATACCCCACCATAGCTAGAGAAAACAATAAAGAAACAAAATCCAACAACACTCATTGCCATTGGGTGCATAACAATCCTATCGAGAGAAAATACTCCGGCCTCCTGGGTTTCCAAGGCTATAACTCTTTGTAAAAATAAAATTGTGTTATGTTTTCAGTGAAAGTTTACATAACCGATTAGATTTTCATTTAACAAATTCTCTACTTGTTTAGTGACATTAGTTAATTTTTCAATAAAAAGGAAAGCAGAAAATTAAAAAAAGAACAAATGAAAAACGTGTTAAGAGTAAAGACAAATGATAAGATGTTAATTTTTAACCTAATCATATCTGCAACAATACACTTTCTGATGTACTGATGGTGAGCAGGGTTTAATCCCATCCCTGGTGAATGGTCCCAGGGGATTTAATGGAGGCTTATTCTCTGTGGAATCTCTGCCAATGCATTTTGAGTTTTTATACTCATCTAAGGTTATAACTCTTTATGGGAGAAGAAAGCCTCATCTTTCTCCAAAGGAGCGACTGGTGAATTCCAACTGCTGACCTTGCAGTTAATAGCCCAACACATAACCCATTATGCCACCAGAAGAGAGTTTTGTATCTGGGTGCCTTCCAATTCAAGCACTACAATTATGCAAGGAGGATATTTTTTTCTGTACTGGAGCCAGGTCAAGTCAGAACCAGTGTGTCCATGGTTTGCAGCGAAGTCAGAGGAAGAAGAGGGTAGACTGTCTATAACTTCTCATAGCCCAGGGAAATGCTAGGCCTGGAAGGGGGCATGTGGCTCAACCATATTCAGAAAATCTGCACACTAACCTCCCCGGCTCAAATAATTACCAGCACCATGTCTCTGAATATCACCTGAAAGCAAAATAGTGAAAGCACCATTTCCATTTCATAATACTTTTATTAAAAGTAAAGTTCAATTCAGTGATGTGAAGAAGCTGGGAAAATTATCTTTTCATTTCTTTCTTTTTCTTTCCCTCCCTTTCCCCTTCTTCTCCACAGAACTGAGAGGCAGAAGGAATAAAGACAGCATGGCACCAGCTGGAGGACACCGTGGGGTCAGGGTCACCATTTAACTCATGCTTCTCCAGTTTGGAGGGGCAACTGGATGTCCTCATTTGTGAATTTGCTTATTAATCTTTTTGAGTTAACAAGGTCGTGGTAAAAAATGATTGTTGGTGTTTTTGTTAGGAACCTTCTAGTCCAGTCCAACTCATAGTGACTCAATGCATCAGTGCCGAGCTCTCTAGACCAATGGTTCTCAACCTGTGGGACCCTTGCACAGGGTGACTGTGACAAAATTACAGTTATGAAGCAGCAATGAGAATATTTTTATGGTTGTGGAGGTCACCACAACATGAGGAACTGTATGAAAGGGTTGTGGCATTAGGAAGTTTGAGAACCACTGCTCTAGGCTTTTCTATGCTGTAATCTTTACAAGAATGAGTTGCCTGGTTTTTCTTCCAAGAACAGAGCCACTGGTGGGTTCAAACCTTCAACCTTTTGGATAGCAGCCGAGCACTTAACCATTGTGCCTCCAGGGCTCTTTGATAAACTCTATCAGAGGGTCTTAACCATTGCAACCCCATGGATCCTTTTGGCATTTAGGAAAGGCTATGGAACACCTGCCCACTCCCCAGAATAATATTTCCAAATACCTCCAATGAAGTACAGAATCACAAAGGCATAAATTGTATTGAAATGCAGTGATAAAAATAAGACATTGGATTTGTGGCAAATATACATGTTAATAAATACATTAAATATGATCTGATGCTGGGTCTAATAAACCAAACCCACACCATTGAGTTGATCCTGACTCACTGTGACCCTATATAAAATTCCTCAGGCTAAATCTTGACAGGAGCAGATCATCTCACCTTCCTCTCAGAGAACAACTGGTGCCTTTGAACTGCCAACCTTGAGGTTACCTGCCCAATGGCTCACCCACAGCGTCACCGTGAGTTCTAGATAGTGATGAGCATGAACTGTACTCAACGATGGCTGCAACGACTAGCATGGGGTGTGAAAGCATGTAGAATTTCTCTCGGTGGTACTCGCATGGCTATTCAGAACACAGCTGTGGACATGCTAAACTGCCCTAGGAGCTTAGGGGAACTAACTCAACCAGGATTGTCCCTCATCCAATTTGACATTGCTCCCCAGCCTGCTGGGGCTCAGTGGTTCAGTGTTAGGGTCCCTTGTCTAGATACCAGGGCTGGCATGGAGAAAGTCATTCCTCTGCAGCCTTCTAGTGTGTGGGGGAAGATATTAGTGTTAAGCCTTGGCAGGAAATTGGTGGATTTTCCTGGCAGCCACATTCTTAATAACCATTTACTGGATACTTATTATATTCTGAGGGTAAATTGTGGTTCAGTTGTAGAATTCTCCTTTTCCATGTGGGAGATCTGGGTTTGAGTCCAAGACAATGCAACTCATGTGCATCCAACACTCATTTGTCAGGGGGATGCTTGGTTATTGCTGTGGTACTGAACTGATTTCTGTGTTGCTATGATACTGAAATGGGGAAGCTTGGTTGGGTGCGGCTATGAGACTGAACCTGTTTCTGTGATGTGTCCAGACTAAGATGAGCGATGAAGAAGAGCCTGGTATTCTACTTCTGAAAACCAATTAACGAAAACCCCTGTGAATCACAATCTGATGCACAACCAAAGAGATGGTGCAGGACCAGGGAGAATATTGCCCATGGAGTCACTGGGAGCTGGTTGTCACAGTGAGTTGGACTGGAGACTGACTCAACAGCAGCTAACAACCATTGTGTTCCAGGCACTCGATTTGCTTTAAAAATCTAGCTCAGCCTTCTGGTACAGGGAAGTGATTAATCATGCCTACTTTATAGCACACAGTGAACCCTGATCAATGTCAGGCCCTGCTTGTGTTTTGTCCCTCCTTTTCCACATTCACATCACTTCCATTCCCCTCTTCAGACAAGTACCCCCTGCTGGGTGTTTGGTGTGTGTGTGTCCTTATAGGCATACAGCCATGTGCACTAGACCATGCTGCTTGGTGAATGGGCTCTCAGCTTCCATGAATGGTACTGCAATATAAATCTCATTCAGTTTCTGACCTTTTCAACTCCTTGCAATGTCATTAAGAGTTATTGCCATGCTGCATATCAATTGCATGTGCTGCTGCGTGCCACTTGGTCATGAGCAATCATCATCTTTCTTTTTTTTCCTTCTTCAGTTGTCTGTTGATTGGCATCCAATTCGGCTCCAACTCTTCTCTACTGCAGGTATCAGCGTGGTGACCATTCTTTTAAAAATGCCCCAAGGGCCCTGTGAATTGGATAAATAGCTTGGCCTATATACCCAGGAATTATGCGTTGGGCTGCTAACCCCAAGGTGAGCAGTTCCAACCCACCAGCCATACCATGGAGCAAAGAGAGGCTGTCTGCTGTCGTAAGAATTTAGTTTTGTAAACCTATAGCAGCAATTCTACTGTGCCTTGTAGGGTTGCTAATGAGGAAGAATCAACTGGGGTTTTGTTTGTTTTTATCCATCCAGGAGAGAGCTTTGATGGGGGAGATATTAAGTGCTTGGCTGCTAACCCAAAGGTCAGTAGTTTGAAGCCGTCTTCCACACACTGTGGGATAAAGGCATGGCTGTCTACTTCCCAATAGAAGCCTTGAAAACATCATGGGACCATTCAGCTTTGTTTGATAGGGTCATGAGGAATGAAAGTCAACTCAGTGATTGTGCTTCTTTGGTTGTACGCCCAGGAGGGGCTCACTAGGTCCTAGGGTCCATTCAATGGGCTTTCACTAAGCTCTGCCAGATTGCTGTGCAGCAAACCTGCATCATTAGCAGTGTTTCTCTGCTTTCCCCGGATCTCCAATGACACTTGGTATGTTTGTCTTTCTAACTGTTGCCCGTTTGATGGTTTTAAAAGGTCAAGCACAATAAACTCATCTATGCCATGCACTTTATGGTTCTGTAGCAGATTCTTAGGGTTGCCATGCCACATTCCTTTGACCCATCTCTGACACCATCTCACTGCCTTCCAGTCAATACCGACTCATAGCGATCCTGTGGGGCAGTGTACAATTGCCCCCTGCGAGTTTCAAACACTACAACTCTTTATTGGAGTAGAAAACCCCATCTTTCTTCCTTGGAGCTAGTAGTTTTGAACTGCTGACCTTGAAGTTAGCAAACCAACTTGTAACCACTGCACTTCCAGGGCTCCTCCTGATATCCATCATAGCAGTGACGAACGGCTCTATGTAAGTGCAGGCTCCTGCTGAAATTGTGTCTTATCACAACTGTGCAGCACGCAGCTCTCCATGTCCTTCTGCCTCGAAGCCTTTTCAAAGGCATGGAAAGCCAAACCCAGGAAGGTAGGAGAGGTCACCTTACTAGGAGGAATGCTCAACACCACTACAGGCGAAGAAGAGCCCAGCCTCCTGTTTCTGGTAGACAATTCTAGGACAGAACCCATGTTGCTCAGAAGTCCTGGGGGAATCAAGCCCCTGTATCCTACATTAAAAGCCTCAACACCCTGTTCCCATTGTGATTGCTTCTCCCCCTAACTCAGTTTTGCGTCTGCTTTCCTATTCCCACTCCCTGCCATCAGATCTCAAATAGACTCCCTGCACCCAGGCCTGAGGAATAAGCTCGGTATGCAAGGGCACTCAATCCAAGACACACACATTACTCTGAATCTCCAAAACAACCCTGTGGGCTACGTGTGTAATCCCCAGTTCACAGATGAGAAATGGATTGAAAAACAGTGACACACCCAAGATCACACAGGCCAGGGTTCAAGTCTGTGTCTATCAGTTATTCTTTTATTCAAGTATGCCAGAGAAGACTGGGTCTTAACACTTGAGCAATCTTCTTGGAAGAATAAGGCAAACTACAGAAAACACAAAATGAATATCGCTTTTGTTCGTTTATCCATTTGCAAAAGACATAATACCTATAGTGCTAAGAATAGTATTCAAAGTATCTATTACTACCCCCTCAAAGCTTACATACTAGTCACCAAACTCAAACAAATACAATGCTATCAAGTTGATTACAACTTATAGCAACCCCATATAGGGCTTCCAAGACTGTAAATCTTTACAGAAGCAGAGAGCTTCACTTTTCTCCCCCTAAGTGACTGGTGCATTTGAACTACTGACCTTGTGGTTAGCAGCCCATTGCTAAATGATTAGTTCCATAATCATTACGCTTACTTAACTCTACATTCTTTTAATTATTTCTCTATCAGTCCGAATTGCATCTGGCTACATGGGAAAAAACAAACCGACACTAGTGGTCTAATCACAAAAGCTTCATTTTTCTTATATTAACACCAAAAATACCAAACCAGTTGCCACTGAATTGATTCTGATTTACAGTTACCCCATATGATTCAGGGTAGAACTGTGCCCCATGAGGTTTTCAAGGGCTGAATTTTTAAATGTAGATTGCCAGGTTTTTCTTCCAAGGTATCTTTGTCTTAGCAGTGAATTGTGTTAACCCTTTGCACCACACAGGGGTTTGTCTTATACAATAGTAAGTCTTGAAATAGGTAGCCTAGGTCTGGCGTATTTGCTCAGGGACTCATCTTGGATATAGGAGAATGCATGCTTTTTGGTCTGCCAAACTCATGTAACCTATGTGACTCTCTCATCTTTCAATATTCTGACTAGGGAGCATGACGGCAGAAGAGCCAAGGACAAAAATGAAATGGGTTATGCCAGACAAGTGTTTTGCCTTAAACAACAACAAAAACTTTCTTGGGAGTCCTACTCAGTATCTTTCACCTACACATATTTGGCCCAAACTGGGTCAAATGCTTATGCATAGCTGCAAGGGAGCCTAGGAGGGAGCGATTTAAGTAGGTACATTATCACCCTAAACAAAATTGAGCTTCTATTAGTAGTAAGAATGAGAAAAATGGATACTGTTTAGGCATATAGCAGGGTTGGGTAGAATTCTATTTTGTGTCTTAATTTACATTTTGAATGAACTCAGAAAAAGTCATAGAGAGTAGAACAAAGGGATGGATGTGCATCCAACCACCTCAACTACTCATTTCTTTTCATGCTCTCCCTCTAGCTTCCCTGAATAGTTCTTGGTTACACATTGGGCTGCTAATTGCACGGTCGGTATTTTGAAAGCACCGGCTGCTCTTCGGGAGAAAGATGGGACTCTACTCTGTAAAGAGGTACAGTCTCAGAACCTCACAGGTACAATTTTACCCATGTCCTGTAGGGTCGATATGAGTTAGCATTGATTCAATGGCAGTGAGCTTGGTTTCGATAGATATGTGGAATCTTAGGATGGAATGGTTTGAATACACAGAAAAAAATTCAGTGGAATCATAACCCTCTAAATAATTACCCTCTAAAGCCACAAAGATCAACTGTGTCCAGCATGGTGACAGTTTAGCATATGCCATGGGCACATTGCTCATATCCCAGTGTTGTTAATCAACAAAAACTCACGCACTGCCACTTATAGTGACCCTATGCACAATAGAATAAAAGCCTTTCTAGTCCTGTGACATCCTCACAATGGTCATATTTTAGCCTATTGTTACAGCCACTGTGTTGATCCATCTCATTCAGGGCTTACCTGTTTTTTGACGATGCTCTACCAAGTATTTTGTCCTTTTCTAGGGACTAATTTCTCCTGATACCATGTTCAAAGTATATGAAATGGAGTTTTACCATCCTCACTTCTAAAATACATTCTGGCTGTACTTCTTCCGGGATAGACCTCTTTGTTCTGCTGGGCATTCATGGTATATTCAATATTATTTGCAACATCATATTTTAAAGGCATCATATTTTCTTCAGTCTTCCTTATTTATGGTCCATCTTTCACATGCATATGTCAAACATTACCATCAAGTCTATTCTTATTCATAGTGACCATATAGGGTTTCCAAGGCTGTAAATCTTTACAGGGTCAAATAGCTTCCTCTTTCTTCTGTGGAGCAGCAAGTGGGTTGAACCACCAACCTTGCTGTTAGTCATTCAACCCATACCAGACACTGAAATTAAGACTCCTTTCACATGCGTCTAAGGTGATTAAAAATATCAAGGCTAAAAGCAGGCATAATTTGCTAATCCCCAGAGTAAAACATTTGCTCTTTCACATTTTAAAGAGGTCTTTTACAACAGATTTTTCCAATGAAATACATTGATTTATTGACTGCTGCTTCTGTGAGTATTGATTGTGGGTCCAAGTAAAATAGAGTTTAGCTACATTTCTCTATTTGTAATGATGTTGTGTGTTTATATTTGTCAAGTTGAGAAGACATTTGTATTCTTAGTGTTGAAGACTAATTCATACTGAAGGTGTACTATATGAGCTTTATCAGTAAGTACTTCAAGGCCTATTGACTTTCAGCCAGCAAGATTGGGTCATCTGCATAATACAGGTTGTTAATGATTCTTCCTCCAAACCAGATGCCTCAACTTCTTCATACAGAGCAGCTTCTCAGATTATTTGAATAAGTATAGTGTGATAGATAGGTAGGTTTATAGTGCCAACCTGGCCAATAAGAACATGTGGGATTAATAAGTTCGCAGTTTGATTCGTGGGCAAAGAGATAAATGGCTCAGCAAGCCACACCTATCTCTCAGTTGCTCTCTGGTGATCAGACCAGTGTGTGGCTGCCTTACCTAGTTCTGCAGTTTGCTGCCTGGCTGTACTGCCATATTTACTGTTGCATGGAAGTGAGTTAAACTGAGTCCTTTGTACTGCTATGTGGACTAATTAGCTGTTATATTCCTTCGTGTTCTATCTATCTATCAAATCATAAATGTCCTGGTTTTGTTTCTCTAGAGAACCCTGTCTAACACATATTGTGAAAGGATATAACCACAACACACACTCTCCTGATTTTAAACCACGCACTATCCACTTGTTCTATTCGAACCACTTCCTGTTGGTTTGTGTACAGGTACCACAGGAGCACAATTAAATGTACAGGAATTCCCATTGTTCTCATATGTATTCATATGCTACCCAAAGTTTGTTATGATACACAGTAAAATCCTCTGCATAGTCAATAGTACATAAGTAAGCATTTTCCTTGTATCCTCTGTTTTCAGCCAAGGTCCATCTGAAACCAGCATTGATATACCTTGCCTCATGCCCTCTTTTAATACAGCCTGGATTTCTGGCAGCTTCCTGTTGACATATTGCTATAACTACTTTTAAAGGTATCGTCAATAAAATTGTACTTGCATGTCATATTAATGTTATTTTAAATTAATTTGCAGATTTTGTTGCGTCATATTTCTTTAGAATGGACACAAATATTAATCACTTCCAGTTGGTTGGCCAGATAGCTATCTTCCAAATTTCTTGACATGGACTATCACTGCATGAGCGTGTTGAAATATTTCCATTCCTATCCCTTCCTTGCTTTTCACTAATGCTTACATTGCAGCTTCAACTTCCTCTTGGCCTTTTGAACTAGTAGAACCTCAACTAATTCTTGGGAACAGAGACTCTGTACACTCCGTCCATATTCTTTGGATTCTCCCTACATCATTCAATAGTTTGATAAATAATCCTTGAACATTGTAATCCGAGACTTGGATTTTTTCTTCTGTTCTTTCAATTTATGATATGCTGACTGTACTCATTCCTTTTGCTTTCCTAATTCCAGGTCTTTACACGTTACAATATAATTCTTTACTTTATCTTCTCAAGCTGGCCTTTCAAATTTTTCTGTTCAACTCTTTTATTTCATCATTTCTTCCATTTGCTTTAACTGCTTTAGGTTCAAGAGCAAGTTTCACAGTCTCCTCTGATATCCACTGTAGTATTTTCTTTCTTTCCTGTATTATTAATGATCTTTTTGAGGAGCCCCCAATAAAATGATTTATGATAAATAAATAAATAGCCACAGGTGACATGACAAAAAAAAAAAGATTGATGACCTTTATGCTATTTCACAAGTCTTCTGGTAGCTGATCATTAATGTTCAATATGTCCGAACCATTCTTGAGATAGGCTCTAAATTCAGGTGAGATATTGTGATAGTAAGGTTTCGTGTCAATTTAGCTTGACCAGGATCTTCAGAAGGTGCAGCTCACACTCTCCTTGGGGGTATGACCTATTTCATAGCTATAAGTAGACTGTGGAGAATGGGCTCACTCTTTTTCTTCCTGATGAAATGACCCTGGACCCTACGTCTGGCTTCTTGGGATGGCAATCACCATGAGACCTGCTGACCCTAAGAGCTGTCTGTGGCCTGCCAACTGCCTGTTGACATTGGATTCTCCCAACTCTGCTTCCACCAACCTGTGGTTTTCCTGTTTCTTGGGCTATTCCTCCAACAGCTTCAGGAGTCTGGAAGGGCCTCTAGTTTGCATCTGATTTATGGGCTGGAGTTGGACTGGGGTTTCTTGTTGTGTGGACTTCTTAATGTAAAATTCTTTATTGATATAAATTTCCTTCTTCTACATGTATCAGTATCACTGGTTTGTTTCTCTAGAAACCCCAGCCGACCACAGATATAATATAGACTGTATTTGGGCTCTTTTGCGTTCTTATTTTAATTTTCTTCAGGTTTGATTTGAACTTGCATATTAGTAATTGATAGTCTTTTACATAGTTGGCCCCCGGTCTTGTTTTGTCTCAATGATATTGAGCTTCTCTATCATGTCTTCCCACAGATTTAATCAATTCCATTCCTGTGTTTTCCACATGTATATATGCCGCTCCTGTTGTTGAATAAAGGTGTTTGCAATGAGGAAGTTATTGCTCTTGCAGAATTCTTTCATGCAGTCTTCAGCTTCTTTTCGATCCCCAAAGCCATAGTTTCTAATTACTCTTCCTTCCTTTTTGTTTCCATGTGTGCATTCCAATTGTCAGCAATTATTAATGCATTTTCAGTACATGTGTGGTCAATTTCAGACTAAAGAAGTTGGTACAATTCTCCATTGGCTTTAGTGGTTTGTGAGAAAATTTGAATAATGGTTCTATTAACCGGCCTTCCTTGTGTATGAAGATAGATATTATTCTGTCACAGGCAGCATTGCACTTCAAGATAGATCTAAAAATGCTCTTTTTGAGGATGAAAGAGACATTCTTTTGAATTTGTCATTGTCAGCATAGTCATTCTTATCATTTTAAGATTCAAAGGGACTATTTCAACTCACCAATGCCTAGGATATTGATCTTTATAGGTCAGATTCCGTTTTTTTATGATTTCCAATTTTCCTAGATTCTTATTTTGCACATTTCATGTTCTGATTATTAATGAATGGTTGCAATGATTTTTCACATTTTGAATTATAATCCATTAGCAAATGAATGTGCCAGAAGAAGCTTTAGTACACTTTGTTGCTAGATGCCTTCAAGTCAGTTCTGTCTCATAATAATGCCTACACAACAGAATGAAACATTGCCTGGTCCTGCCCCATACTCAAAAATTTTGTTATGTTTGAGTCCATTGTTGTAGGAATTGTCTCGATCCATTTGATCGGGTGTCTTCCTCTTTTTGCAACCCCTCCACTGTAATGTGTATGATGTCCTCCAGGGACTGGTCTGTCCTGATAACATCTGCAAAGTACATGAGATGAAGTCTCGCCATCCTATCTGCCAAGGAACATTTAGCTGCACTTCTTCTCAGACAGATTTGTTTGTTCTTCTCGCCACCCATGGTACTTTCAGTATTTTTTTGTCAGTACCTTAATTCAAATGCACCAGTTCTCCTTCAGTCGTTCTCATTCAATGTTCAAATTTCACATGCATAAGGTGTGGCGGAAAATGCCATGCCTTGGGCCAGGCGCAACTTAATCCTAAGTGAAATTCTTGATCTTCAGTACTTTAAAGTGGTTATGTGCAGTAGATTTGCCTAATGCAATATGTTATTTGGTTTTTTTGATTGTTGTTTCCATGAGCATTAGCTGTGAATCTAAGCAAGACGAAATCCTTGATAACTTCAATATTTTCTCCATTTATTATGATGTTATCTACAGCTCCTGTTGTGAGGTTTTGAGTTATCATTAAGGTGGACTCTACTTTGAGGAAGCTCTCTTTCTCGGTGGTATTTTGATTGTTTTGCAATCTGAGGGACTCATTTTCTGGCATTATATCAGACAATATTTTACTGCTATGCATAAAGTTTTCAATGGTGAATCCCTCAGAAGTGGACTGATTGTTTTGTCGTCCTGTCAGTTCTTAGTCTGGAAGCTGTGTTGAAATCTGTTCACCGTGGGTGATCCTGCCTGGTATTTGAAGTACTAGTGGACTAACTCCCAGCATCACAGCAAAGCACAAGCTACCACAGTGCAGCAAATTGACAGATGGGGCGCGGGAGGGGAGTTGTCATTGTTAGACACTGTTAATTTGGCTCTAACTCATAGCACCCACAGCCTGTTTCCTCACAGTTAATGTTGGAGACCATTTTTGCAACCAGTATGCCAATTCATCCCATTGAGGACCTTCTTCTTTTTTTCACCACTCCACTTTACCAAGTATGATATCCTTCTCTAGGGACTATGCTCAGCTGTTAAGATGTCCAAAGTATGTGATATGAAGTCTTGCCATTCTCACGTCTAGGAAGCATTCTGGCTCTTCTTCCGCCAAGAAAGATTTGTTCCTTCTTCTGAAAGTCCATGGAATATTCAATATTCTTCACCAGCATCATAATTCAAAGACATCAACTTTTATTTTATCTTTCATAATTATTGTCCATTTTCAAGTACATATGAGGTGATTGAAAATGCCATAGTATGATAGTTATATAATTTTATGTCAGTTTGAAGATATGTAAAAGTGTAAGGTTGGTATCCAATCTG
Source organism: Tenrec ecaudatus (assembly GCF_050624435.1). Taxonomy (NCBI): domain Eukaryota; kingdom Metazoa; phylum Chordata; class Mammalia; order Afrosoricida; family Tenrecidae; genus Tenrec; species Tenrec ecaudatus. Next base: position 62,888,700 of record NC_134537.1, on the reverse strand, counting down.
TCAATCACACCATAGCCTGATGGTGCCTCTTTGTGACCATGGCCTTCTCATAAGGAGGGCCCTGGGAACCTCCCCTTCTTTTTGCATTCACCTGACTGCTTCCTGCCCACGTTGAGAGCTGCCAGAGTCTTGCCATGCTTCCATCGACCTTGGGTCCGCACGACATTGCAATCACTGGCCTTTGACATCCCTGCATTCTGCATCATTGCATGTAACTGCGTAAGTTGGAAAGGAACTTATGGGCTAGTGTTGGACTTATGGACTTGAGTTGGACTGGCCTGGGACATTTCCTTGAAATAGAAATACTATAATGACTTCTTGATTAAAAACTATTTATTGCACATATATGAGTGTCACTTGATTTGTGTCTCTAGTCAGCCTGGCTTACATCCAGTTCACTGCCATCAAGTTGATTCCAACCCTTAGCAACTCTATAGGACAGGGGAGAGATATCCCTGTGGGTTTCCAATACTGGAACTTTGTATGGGAGCAGAACTGCTGATCTTGTGTTGAGCAACCCAACTGGGTTGGTTCTGACGCATTATGTTTGTAACCACTATACCACTAGGGCTCAGCTGTGCCTTATTCCTCAAAGTGACATCTTTTAACACTGGAAATTGGTCTTCAGCAAGATCTACCAGTGTACTCGGTCATATGACTTATTTTCTTTTTACACTGTTTTGATTGTGATGTGAGGGAAAATCTACAGAGTAAATTGATTTTCTTTACAATTCATGCAATGTTTTATGATATTGATTGCAATACCTACAATGCAATACTACTTTTCCTATTCCCTCCCTTTGTTTGCCGTTTCCATTGGTCTTTCGTTCCCATGCCTTCCTGCCTTCTGAGTAACTCCCTGACAAATGCTGGGCTCTGAATTGTACATCGTTGACAGTATAGGTCTCCTATTTGGGGGCTGAAAGTTGAGCCATGGAGGTGAGGTCAGGTGTCAAATGGGAATTCCACTAGTGCCTATCATATCCTAAGGTTAGTCTTCTTATTTTGAGTTCTACATTTTCCCCAGTTGATCCAGGGCCTACTACTGTGAGCACTTTCAGAGCAATCTGCAGTGAGAACCCTATGCTATCTTGGTCTTCTGGACTCAGCGCTGTGGAGCCTGGGCTTCATGTGGTCAGTGAATCCCTTTCATCTTCTTTTGATGCTATCTGTGTAATTCTGTATTTTGAATTTCTCTTCAATTTTTTCAGCTAGTGAAATGCACATGCTTTTCATTTTTGCTGTCCTAATTCCAGGTCTTTGCACCTTTTCATATAATTCTTTATTCCATCTTTTTTAATTCCCCTTTGAAATTTTATGTTCAGCTTCTTTATTCAGGGTCTTTACTTCATCAATTATTTCTATATTTCTCTCTCTCTTTTTTGTACTTCATCATTTCTTTCATTGGCTTCAGCTACTCCACATTCAAGGTGACATCCGTTTTGTCTTTTCTTTAGTTTCTATCTTTTTAATTATCTTTGAATTTCTTTATTTATGATGTTCTTGATATTATTGCAGAACTCGTATCATCTCAGGTGATTTGTGTTCAATGTGTCAACTTTCTTCTTGAAGTATCCTCTAATTTAGATGAGATATACTCAAATTCATACTTTGACTCTTGGGGACTTGTTTTAATTTTGTTGGAATTCGAGTTGAATTTGCCATTGATGGTTTGTTCCACAGTTCGTCTCCAGTCTCGTGACTGATGATATTGAACTTCTTTATACCGTAAATACTTGAGTATAAGCCGAGGTTTTTTCAGCACATATTTTATGCTGAAAAAGCACCCCAGCTTTGGGGGGTAAAATTAGTTGCCTTGGGTTACACTCGAGTATGTATAGTAGTTTATTTCAACAGATATAGTTGATTTAATTCCTGTGTATTTCTATCGAATATACATGATCCATGTCTATGGTTACTGTTTACATCCCTGAAAAATAAATCTTCAATCAATAAGCCATCCTTACTGGAAAATTCTATCATGAGATCTCCCATGTGGCTTCCATCCCCATGGCCATATTTTCTAACTAGTGATCCTCCTCCTTAGTTTCCAATTTTTGCATTCAAGTCATCAGTAATCTTGATTGCATGTTTCATCAATTTCAGACTGAAAAGGTTGGTAAAAATCCTCAATGGCTTTATTGTTAGCATTAGTGGTTGGTGTGTAAATTTGAATAATAACTTTATTAATTATTCATCCTTGTAGCTGTAATATATCCTACACCTAACAATGGTGAACATTGGAATCGATGTTGAAACATTCTCATTTTTAACATGAAAGTCATCCATTCCTTTCAAATTTGTTACTCTGGTATGTAAACCATATTATTGTGACATTCAAAATGGCCAATACCAGTCTATTTCAGTTCAATAACACCTAGAGTGTTTGATCTTTATGTGTTCCATTTTTTCATGGCTTCCAATTTTTCTAGATCCATATTTCATGCTTCCCATCTTCTTGTTAGTGGTTATTGCAGTACTGCTGTTTCTTCTCATTTTGAATCATTGCCACATCAACAAATATAGGTCCTGAAAACTTTATATCACTAAGGTCAACTCTACTTTGAGGAGACAGCTCTTCCCCAATTATATTTTGAGTGTCTTCCAACTTGAGGGGTTCATCATCCTGCCCTATATGAAACAATATTCCACTGCTATCAATGTGCTCCACAAACACCACTATTTTTTTCAGATGTAGATTGGCAGGTTATTCTTTCTAGTCTGTTTAGCTTGTAAGCTTTTCTGAAAATTTTCCACTACGGGTAACTATGCTTGTGTTTGAAATACCAGTGGTATATCTCACAGGATCATGATGACTTTCAAGTTATGATAGTTCAAGAACCTGACATGTCTGACAACTTGGCATGCTAGCCTAATTCCGAATGGCCAGCACATCTCTCTTCTTGCTTTCTCTAGTTTCTGTAGACCACTGTACCTGAGCATGCATGGCTCAGGAGGTTGTGGAGTTAATTCTTGCTTCCTGGAGTAACCCTTAACCAATGACCCATAGGAGTTGTTGGACAAATAGCCACACTCCCTCACATTCTGGGCAGAATAACTAGTGGATTTTCTACAGTGTCTCCGGTAAGATTAACCTCCAGTTGCTCACAATTTTAAATTGTTTGATAATGTACTTTTCATTGGCTGCCTTCTTTCCCTTTTCTATTTCCCATTTCCTTATTGATATATCCCCAGAAAATGGCTTAATTAAAACCTTTGTCTCAGGATCTAATCCTATGGCGAACCCAAACTCAATCACACAAGACATTTGTCAAATCATGGACTTAGTAGTTATAGCTATTATATGTGTAGGTCATGGAAGAGGAGAATTCATACCATCACTTTGAATAGTCATTCGGAGTGCCAACTGGGTCCCCAGCATAGATCCTGGACATCAAAACTCACTGTTTCCTGTATCATAACACTTCCGTTTAGACTTAAGTCATTCAAAAAACTCAACAAATAGCTTGCTGTCTCACTTCAAATTTTGTAGTGTGCAAATATGGCTATGTTTTCATTGTGTGTTTAGCCCTGGACAAATCAGCTTTGACCAGGAAGGTGAAGTCATGTGGAAAAACAAACCAAAAACACTAGCAGCTGTGTGTTGTGGAAGAAAACCCTGTGGATGAAGTGCAATTTTTAGGGAACAGAGACCAGTAAGATAAACCAATAAGTGCCCACTGTTCTGATGTTAAGGAGAACCCTGGTGAGGCAGTAATTAAGCACTTAAGGGCTAATCAATCAGCAGTTCAAACCCACCATCTTCCCCAAGGAAGAGTTACGATGTGGCAGTCTGACCCCCTTAAGATTTACATTTATTACCACTACCAACTGATCTGAGAGGGATAGCATTAGGGGATGCTGGATCGCATTCTTAACGAGCTCTAATGGCAGAGTGGACTCCTCATTGATCTCCTAACCACAAGGAAAGTGGTTCTAACCTATCAATTGGTCCATGTGAGAAATAGGAGTTTGTCTGCTCTGGTAAAGATTTAAGCCTTGGAAAATCAAAGGGTGAAGTTCTATTCTATCTTGTAGGGTCTCTATGAGTCAGCTTCAACACAATGATAATGAGTTTGCTTTGGAATTTTGGGATAGAATAGGAGAAATATGTGCAACAAAGTTTAAACTTATTTTAAATGTTCAGGGGTATTGCTCAGAGAGAGATTCTTGGAACCCACGAGACTGTTGTCCTTAGGCACCTTCAGATCTGGAACTGAACTGACTCCCTTGGCTCAATCTTCACCCAAACAATAGGTAGATCTATAAGGTGAAAAGTAACACTAATCAACGCTTTGAATCAAAAGGAAATAATTTATTCAAAGATAAAGTTCAGAAGGGTCAGGAAAGAAGGGGGAATGGAAACAGGAAATACAAGGAGGAAGTGCGATAAGTGATATTACGTTGAGCAGATTGCAGTCAATATCATGAAGCAAAATATGTGTGAACTGTCAAATGGAAAACAGATGTATTCTGTAAGCCTTCACCCAACTCACAATAAAGAGCTTTTTTTTCAGCCTTGGAAACCTATGAGGCAATACTATTCTGTGCTATAGGGTACCACTGAGTTGAAATCAACCCAGTGGCAATAGGATATTGATGCTGATGCTTTCTGCCGATTCTAAAAAATAGGGTTATTAGCAATTATTGTGGAAATAGCATGAATGAGACTATGTAAATGGGGTTGGTTACAGATAAATTCTTGTAAATGTTAAAGGATAAGTGATTGAGGATGGACTTACCCAAAAAGAGAAAATTATTGCAAGATTTTGTTCCAGGGATAAAATAAAAATAGGTTAACTGTGGGTAAGACTTAAGCCTATAGATATGGAATTTAAGGAAATGGTATTCCATGATGGTCACCTTCCCGACACAATCACTCAAGACAAAAAGTGTGTGTATAAACAAATGAGGTGAAGAAAGCTTATGGAGCCTAGCTATCAAAAGATAAAGAGTCTAGGGTTTTAAAAACTAGAAGGTTCACAAGTGGCCATCTAACTCAGAAGCAATAAAGCGCACATGAAAGAAGCACACCAGCCTGTGTGATCACAAGATGTAGAAGGGATCAGGTATCAGGCATCAAAGAACAAAAAAATCATATCATTGTGAATGAGGGGGGGTGCAGTTAGGGGATCCAAGATCCATCTGTAGCAACTGGACAACCCCTTACAGAAGGGTCGCTGGGAGGAGATGAGCCAGTCAGGATGCAGTGTAGCAACGATGAAACATATAACTTTCCTCTCATTCCTAAATGCTACCGCGCCCACTATCATGATCCCAATTCTACCTTACAAACCTGGCTAGACACTGGTCCATATAGGAACTGGAAACACAGGGAAACCAGGACAGATGACCCCTTCAGGACCAGTACTGAGAGTTGCAATAACAGGAGGGTGGAGGAAAAGTGGGGTAGAAAGAGGGATCTGATTACAAGGATCTACATATAACCTCCTCCATGAGGGAGGGACAACAAAAAAGTGGGTGAAGGTAGATGTCGGACAGTGTAAGATAGGACAGAATAATAATTTATAAATTATCAAGGGTCCATGAGGGAGGGGGAGGGGGAAGGAGGGGAAATTAGGAGCTAATACCAAGAGCTCAAGTAGAAAGCAAATGTTTTGAGAATGATGATGGCAACAAATGTACACAGTGGATGTATGTATAGATTGTGATAAGAGTTGTAGGAGCCCCCAATAAAATGATTCTTTTTAAAAACCTCAAAGAGCAAAACACACTATGGTTTATTGTACATCAATGATACTTCAATAAAATTACATAAAAAAGGGGGAAAAGAAATGGAATTTAAGGTAAAGAAAGTATTCCCTTTGAGGACCATATTGCAAATATATATTTAGGCAGGCAATTAGTTAAAGACATTTTAAGTCTGGGCTTCTATACCTGCCATCTGACTGTTATGAAAAGTATAATTAGCAACTAGAATCTCTCATACAAAATCAACTCATATGGTCTTTCTGGTCTGACCTCCGTGGTGTTCTACTCTGCTTTGATGGAGCTCATCATATCATGACTCTATAACAAGATTGAGGAGTTATTTGCATTCTTATATGGAAGATACACCTATGTCCATATCTTTATAGGTGTCCTATTAAGGTAGCAGATGGCCTTTGGGCCTCCACTCAAGGACTCTCTCATTGCAAGAATACCTTGTTCTATTACATTGGCATTCTATGATGCTCACCTTCATGACACGTTCCCTGATGTCTAAGCGGTTGCATAAGCAAATGTAGTCAAGAAAGCTGATGGTGCCCTGCTGTCAAAAGATATGGCGTCTGAGGTCTTAAAGGCCTGAAGGGTAAGCAAGCGGCCATGTAGCTCAGAAACAACAGAGCCCACATGGAATAAGCATACCAGCCTGTGCGATCACGAGGTATCAAAGGGATCAGGCATCATCAGCACAAAAAAATCTCATTGCGAATGGGCAGGGAATGCTGGGTAGAGAGCCAAAGCCCGTTTTCAGTACACTGGACATTCCCTTAAGTAAGGTCTTGGGAAAGAGGCAAGCCTACACAGGGTACTAGACAGCAACGGTGAAACACAACTTTCCTCTAGCTCCTCAATGCTTCCTCTCCCCTCACTATCAAGATCCCAATTATAACTTACAAATCTGACTAGACCAGAGAATGTACACTGGGACAGATAGGAACTAGAAACACAGGGAATTCAAGGTGGATGAGCCCTCTTACCAGTGTTATGAATGGGGATGCTGGACGTGTGGAGGGAGGGTAGGCTGGCACCAGAGAACCGATGACAAGGATCTACATAAAAACTCAAAAGAAAGAGTGGTGAAGGGGGACATCAGACAGTGCAAGATATGACAAAATAATAATTAGTAAATGATGAAGGATTGATGAGGAGGGGTAGTGAGAATGGGGGCGGGGGGAATGAGGAGCTGAGGCCAGGGGCTTGGGTGGAGAGAGATATTTTGAGAATAATGAGGGCAATGAATGTACAAATGTGCCTTATATCAGTGATGTTTGCACGTATTGTAGTTATTGTTGTATGAGCCCCTATAAAAGGAGAGGAAAAAACAGACCCTGGCAGAGGGCTGATGCTAGGATGATCTCAGGCTGGATTAGACCAGCAAAAGCAGGTGCTGCAGTCGCCTCACCCTGTGTCTATTCCTATGTGAGGCATGAAGCTTAGGGTCCACAGCCCCGGCAGCTGGACAGTGAGAGAGGCGGGGCTCTGAGGTCATTCCACAGGGGGAATGGCCCTCCGGTTCCTGCAGGGCCCACCCTCCTGGGTAGTCCTGCTGTCTGGGGCACCTCTTTCACGGAGCCCACACCAGGGGAGCTCTTCAACTCATGGGGGATTGGCAGGAAGCCTCTGCTCATGCACACACACCACCACCTAGCTGGAGGACCTCGGTGAACAAAGCCTGAGGCAGACAACAAGCCCACTAACTGATCCTGTGAGAGATATAATCAGGATCCAGAAACCGGTAACTGGGAGCAAGGGGCAGCATACCTGGGTCCCAGCCCCTCCCACTGCCCTCTGCAAGGGGTGACATTCCAAAGCACAGTGTTTTCCAAAAACACTGTCAGGACTTTGGAATGGGCAGCTCATTTGTGGACATGGATACTATGTGATCCAGACATACTACCTCCTCTGATCCTGTCAGCCAAGACTAAAAACCCTTCCAAGCAGAAAGCCATGCATCTGAACAGTATCCACCAGCCACTCACATCCACTCCTACTGCCTCCAAAGAGCTTTCCTGGGTTGGTCAGATCTCTCTGGGGACAGATATCCCTCGGTCCTTGGTTCTGCGTGAGACAGTATTCACGCCAAAGCCTGGTTTGTGATCCAAGTGAGGTTTAGGAGCGTTAGGGAGGTGTGGTGGGCAACCCTGGTCGATCCTAGTGGCTGAATTGAATATACTTGGCCTAGGTGGGTCGATGCAGGTGCAGCGCCCACCCAGGTGGACCTGCCCTTCCTGGCCGGAAACCTGGACCTCTGAGCACGCACAGTGTGCCACTCCTTCCTGGGCCGCTAACTGGGCCCTCTGAGCATGTGTAATGGACACCCCGGTCCCTAAGCTAGCTACCTAACATTTCCACCCTGAAGAGATGTGGACCCAAATCTTTGGGGTACTGGGCGACGACATCTCTAGCTACTTCCTGCTGGCAAAAGGGGCAAAGTGGGGCTTTGGGTCCACACCCTTCCTGCTCTGCTGGGAGGGGTTGTCCATTCAGCGCTAGGATGGATAAGGTTGAAGTGGTCCAGGAGATGGTGGTCCTGGAGCTGGCACACTTGGATTAGGGGCTTTGCTAACTTGAGAACTTCTGGAAAAACCAACAAACGCACAAAAGGGTGAACAGTTTAACTCAGACAAGGCTAGGATTGTGAGGTGGGAGTGCCCTTGAAAGTCGGTGAGTATCACAGGAAGTAAGTAAAAATCTTAGGATTATCAGGCGTGTGTGTTTGTTCATTCTAAGTACCGGCACGGGGGTAAAAGCATTCACAATTTCCACTAGGGGGGTCCAGGTTTTGGGCACTACTGGGTGCAGTGGGATCACCGCTTTACTTATGATCCTAAGGCATTGGCCCCTCTGATAAGAACCATTCTTCTTTTTAACCCTATAACGCCTCACTTTTAAATTTTGGGCAAAAAAAATTTCGTTTTCATTCATTACTTTCATAGTTATCAATATATATACATTTATATTCATTTCATTAAATGTTAGGGAAAGGTCATGCTCGGCGTTATAGGGTTAAATTGTAATATTGGGATGCTACAGGCGGAGTCAACAGGGATCAAAAGTAGAGTAACTGCCTGTGTCATTTTTAATTTTCTCGGGTTCCATTTGAGTAAAAAGCTTGTAAGTTACCCGGGGACCAAATGCCCCTGGTGCCTCTACTAGGGGTAGAATGTTCAGGGAGGGTTCCGGGGTGGGACAATAGTGACCTGAAGTCCAGGATCCCTTAGGGCAGGGGTCCTCAAATTGTTTACACAGGGGGCCAGTTCATTGTCTCTCCGACCGTTGGAGGGCCAGACTATGGTTTTCAAAAACCTATGGACAAATTCCTATGCACACTGCACGAGTCGGCTGCTAAGCCGGACAGGCAGTGGCAGCAAAAACACCCCGAGGGTGGGATAAATGGCATCGCGCCACATGTGCCCCATGGACCACAGTTTGAGGACGCCTGCCTTAGGGGTTCCTGGGTGCACTGGGGATGAAGGTCTCCTAGTGCTCCTCGAGAGGAGAAATGCTCTAAGTTCTGGCATCTCCGCGAACTTTCCCGGCACTCTACCGAACTGTTCCCGGTGAATCACGGTTGGAAGGGAAAGCGTACCCTTCTCTGCCCACCATTCTCCTTTCTCAAAACCATACTGTGGCCAAATAGAGTTGCAAAGTGAATCTATCAGCTTTTGTTTGCCCAGCCTCTCTGTATCAACTCTATCCCAATTGGACACGATTCATGCAAGGGGGCAATTCCTGAGTATCAAGCTGCTAAGTCCAATCTAGAAAGCACAAAACAAGGAGGCGATTGACAGCTTGCTGCCTCCAGGTCAATAACCCCCACTTGAGAGCACACCCCTGGGTTGCCCTGAATCTCATGCCTCAGCCCGAGGGAAGGGGTCAAGGACTAGTCGCTGAGGGCGACCTTTAGGTCCCACCATTATTCGGGACAACAGGGTAGGAGGACCACTGCTTGGGATGGCCCCAAGGCCCTCCAAGACGCCTGCTGGCGGGTCTGACGCTCAAATCTCTCAAGGGAAGGGACACGTGGCAGCTCAGGGAACCTTAAGGGAAATTGGAATTTCTGGCTGGAACATCATGGCAGAGGAGCTGTGTATTAAGTAAGAGCTGTCCCCAAAAGTGCCTGAAGCAGCATCGCTGAAAGCCTAAAGGTAACAGTGACTCCGCCTAGGCTTCCGAACGCCATTGGCCTAAGCCTGGGCCACGGAAAACCAGCCTGTAAGAAGGAACAAACCAAATCTGGAAGAACACTAGCCCTATAATGCCTCAAGTTTTAAATTTTGGAAATATTTTTTTTGGTTTTTATTATTTACTTTCATAGTTATCAATATATATGGCATTCAAAATATATTTTAAAAGCATAAAATTTTCAGTGCTTTTGAAATGTGACCAAATTGTCACATTTATAATTTGGGTACCAGATACGTTTTCTTTAAGAATTATGACAATTTTGTGCTTGGCGTTATAGGGCTAGAGCAGCTTGTTTGAAAAACCAGGAGAAAGGCAAAGGGAATGGAGGGGAAAAGGGAAACTTTTGGCTCCCGGGACAAGGCAGGGCTAACTCCCAGGCCTCTTCACCCAGCTCCCTAGGCAGCGCCCTTCCACATGTTTGGACTGGTGGGTGCCATCTTGGCCATGGTCACAGATCCTGTTACCTCTCGGCTACAATGGCGACTGTGTAGGATCTCTGGGAAAAGCTGAAACAGCTTTGACAAGAGTGAAGCCATTTGGGGCTGACAGAAGCCACCATGAAAAGAACATAAAGTAGCTAAGAAGTGTAAATGAACTAGTTGATATTGGGGAGTTAGGCTGTGCCGATGTCGCCCAAGGGAATGTCATGAAGGAAATGGGTGTTCAGAAGGCTTGCGAGAACGACCAGAGCAGTTTTGGTTCAACTAAGAATGGCTAACCCTAATACCCCTCTTCTCACTCGCCTAGTCCTGAGGAAGTATCCATGTACCTACTATACAAAACAGTGACATTGGAAAAATCAGTGCCTTGAAAAGCCCAGGAGAGGCGGACGAGCCACCACTAGAGAGAACGGGCCTAGTACTCACCTAGAAAAATCGAAGCTACAGACAATAATGCTCGAAGCTGAATCAAGGTGTCCAGGCTCTGTTTCACTTGACCCCAAAGAGCCCATACTCACTCTCCATGTAGGGAGCCAGCCAGTAAATTTCTAGGTGGACAAAGTGGTCACCTTCTTGGTTTCAGAAAAGACTACAGGTGCCTTGTCAAAAGGAAAGGCTTTCATTACAGGGACCCCTGGGCAGACCCAAGCACACCCATGGACAACGGCCAGAATAACAGATTTAGCACAAGAGACAGTTACGCACACTCTCCTTCCTGGTAATGCCTCAATGCCCCTTTCCCCTAATTGATCGTGACTTATTATGAAAAATGGCAGTCATAATTACTTTCTCATCTGCTACAACCACCTTTACCCTTGAACTTGAAAAGCCAAAAGGTTTGCTCACCGCTCCAATGTCAGAGTGATATGTGTTTTATCAAGGAGCAGAAGAGACCTCCTCAAAGGAACTTCTTGATAAATCACTAAAAGATATTCCTTTTGTTTGGGCAGAGAACAACCTGCCAGACCTTTCTGAACTTCAGGTGCCTGGGGTCGTACAACTTCTGAGCTCAGCTACACTGGTGTGTCAAGCTAACCCTACTCCCTGGATAGCAAAAGTGGGTATTTCTGTTCCAATTTGCAGACTAAAGAGGACAGGCATTTGGGTCCTCTGCAAGTCCACATGGAATGCTCCCCTGCTGCCCATGCACAAGCCGGGAACTGAGGACTTCCAACCGTTGCAGGATTCAGAGAGGCAAATGAGAGGATAGAAACTGGCCACCCCTTGTGCCAAACCCCGAGACCCTCCTGAATACTATCCCGTCAAACTGAATTTGTTATACTGTTTTGGACTTAAAGATGCTTTGTTCTCCATACCCGTGTCCCCTGCACATCAACCCAGTGAAGACTTACAGGGACACAAGGAGGAACACCCCCAAACCACCTTGCTCCAGTATGCAGATGACCTCCTCCTGGCCTCCGAAACCCTGGAGGAATGCCAACGGGCTACCAAGGACCTGATAACAGTCCTCGGCCCATTGGGGTACAGGGTATCTGCAAGAAAGGCTCAACTGTGTGTCCATAAAGCTGTATACCTAGGCTACCAACTGGAGGAGGGAAAACGGACCTTGTCCCCCAGCCGCACTGAGGCGATCCTCAAAATCCCAGTCCCTGAGACTAAGAGGCAGTTGCAAGAGTTTCTAGGAGCTGTGGGGTACTGTCCATTGTGGAATTTGGGATTTTCAAAAACAACGAAACCCCTATATGCAAGTACTGGGGAAAGGAAAAAGAACTTAAATGGACTGAAGTAGAACAACAAACGTTTGAATCCTTTAAAAAGTCGCTCATATGGGCAACCTCTCTTGCCCTACTAGACATAGTAAAGCCCTTCCAATTGTCTATGTGAGGCCAGAGGCACAGCAAAAGAAGTGCTAACTGAGAACTTGCGGCCGTGGAAGAAACCTGTGGCCTATCTTTCAAAGAAACTGGACTCTGTAGCTGCAGGATGGCTGAGCTGCATGTGAGCTGAGGCTGCCACGGCCATCCTAGTCATAGAAGCTAGGAAGCTTACACTGGGACAGGATATTCCTGTGGTAGGGGGACCTATGGTTGAACCACTCCTAACCAGTCCCCCGGACCGGTGGATCTCGAATGCCAGGACTATACCACAAATCCCCAAGGTAGTGGCTGTGACCATGCCATCCCCAGTGTTCCAGCCACAACCTACATACTCAGAAAATGATCTAAAGATAAGCCAAGAGCTGGCCTGCCAAAAAGACTGGGAGCATCCAGGGTGGCTGCTCCATCCTGATGTAAGAAGATTCATGCCAGAAGCTCTGGGAGAGATCTGATTCAAGGACTACATGAAGGTATGCATTTGGGATCCTCTCTAAACTGTCTCAGTTGCTTCTCAGGCACTTTTACATACCCAGGCTTGGACACTGGGTGGCAGATATTACCCACCGTTGATTGCACTGTGTTTCGGGTAAACAACCCCAGAAAGAAAAGGAGCAACCCCAACCATGAGCTTGAGGTAGTAGTCCTGGAGAATTATGGGAGGTGGACTTTATGGATAACAAATTTAGAAAGTAGACTACCGATATTTGCTGGTGTTCGTAGACACCTGTTCTGGATGGGTGGAAGTCTTCCCAACCAAGAAGGAAACTGCTGCCACTGTGTGTAAATTATTAGTAACTAAAATTGTCCCTATATTTGGCCTTCCCACCACCTTGGGGTCCAACAATGGGCCAACATTTATTGCTCAAATTACTAAAGTCTTAGCAATGCTTCTAAATATTAACTGGAAGCTCTTCAGGGCAAGTAGAAAAAAATAAACAGAACCCTAAAGGAATTGTTCTTTAAATTGCATTTAGGACCTGGCGAGAACTGGGTTGATCCTTACTTTACCTTTTGCCCTACTTCAAGTCCGATGCACTCCCTATGTGAAAAGCATGACCCCATTTGAATTTATGTTTGGCAGACCTTCCCCAAATCCTCCCAAGATTGAAAGAAGTAGAAATAATGGAAGTCACTAATCATTCCCTCATCGAGTGCCTGCAGTCTGTGCAACAGGTGAGAGACAAATCATCTGCTCTGACACCTTCTTTTTGGGCCTAACCAAGGGAAAGGGAACAGGCAGCCAACAACGTGCAACCAGGAAACTGGACATGGGTAAAGAAACACCAACCTGACACCATAGAACCTAGGTGGACTGGCCCATACCAAGTGATACTTACAACACCAACTGTAGTTAAAATAGTGTGGAGGGGGCCGTGGATTCCTCAGTCATAAGTAAAAAAAAAAAGCCCTCCCTGAGCATATCCTGGAAAGATGGACACCCAGAAAGACGGAAAATCCCTCAAAATTAAGGCTTTACAGAACTTAATTGTTTTTCTCTGAGTATTGCTGACAACACCCAGTGTTTCCCCCAAGCACAAACACATCTGTGGACTGCTATTCTAACCTCCAGCAGTGAATATGTAACCTCTTATACTGGGTATGACCCCCTGTTTTCATTTTGATTTGTTTGATTTGCTAGGAAAGAATTGGCATTCTGGATCCTTTAAAGGTAAAGGGCACAATGGGACCTATACTCGAATCCCGTCCTATGGGTGCGGAATACCCTCTATAGAAAGAAGGCTCCAAACAAACCATGTCTATATATGCCCGGCTCATGGACTCCCTAACTGCCAAGGGGAGGGACATTACTATTGGGCAGCTTGGGGTTGTGAAACTATCATTTTCAGGGTGGAAACTTGTTAAAGATGACCCTATTATTTTTACAAGAATGAGACTCAAGTCGGAAGGGTTTGATCCCACTATGTGTATGGTTTCCAAATATAACCCAATAGGAATTGGATTCAAGCGTTATTGGGTTCACTGGGAAAACATGGGGAATTCAACATTATGTAAATGATAGAAATCCCGGACAACCTTTTCTATCCAGCAAAGTAAAATATGGCAACCTGCCATCTGTACAAAGGCCAAACCTCGGGATAAATCCTGAAGAGCCACAGCTGGTGTCATTAAGATTCCTTTGCCGCACCCTCCAGACTCTCCAGTAACTTTCCCGTTCACTGCCAGCCCAACTCACAGGGCCCTTCACATTCAGGAGCCACCTCAAGGTTCTGTGTTTGATTCTCGGGATGCTGTATTCCAATTTATGAACTCAAATCCTCACCTCACAGCTGATTGTTGGCTTTGTCTGAACCCTGCTTCCCCTTACTATGTAGGCACAGGTACAAATAGCACTATTGGTACAGAGTGTAATCCAATTAGAAATGTTAGTAAAAAGGATTACACGAAGCAGCAGTCTATAGGTGATGTTAGTATGGACTCAAGTCTAAGCTCACTTTAAAAGATTTGCAAGGGCAAGACTGTGTTTTTATTCATCTAAGTATCCCTTTAATATATCAAGATATCGAGATTTTTGCCTTCAAGCTGTTCCCATTGAACCAAATGTTGATCCTAATTTGTTATCTGCTCCAATGAGTACTTGCTTTACTTGTTCCACAGGACGAACACCCTGTCTCTTTTCCCCGGGTATTTGTGTGCTAGTGCATGTTACTCCTCAAGTGTACCTGTGTTCTGGTGAAGGAGATGTAGGGATAACTTTGGAATTTCCGGATGAGTTCAAAAAGCCCCAGTATTGGTCCCACTGGTAACAGGGCTTGGGATTATGGGATTAGCTGCAGTCGGGTCAGTTGCTTTAATACAAGGAAACTTAAACTATCAGACTCTTAGTCAGCAAATTGCTTTAGATCTACAGGGATTAAAAAAAAACCTGTCTCCCATTTAGAAAGATCCCTAGACTCCCTTGTAGCAGTTGTTTTGCAAACCCGCCAAGGGCTTGACTTGCTCTTTTGGAAACAAGGAATGCTGTGCACAGCATTGGGAGAAACTAATTCTATGCAAAGCATTCGGGAATCAATAAAGATAGATGAGCCCTGGTTAGGAAAAGATTAGAACAAAGAGTCAAGAAAAGAAATGGAGGAACCAATTGGTTTGAAAAGCTACTTAATTGGTCAGCCTGGCTAACTACCCTATGAACGGCCCTAGCTGGCCCCTAATCCTCCTCCTGCTAAGCCTCACATTTGGCCCAGTAATAACCAATAAGCTAGTGGCATTCCTTACACAAAAAGTACAAGCCACAAAACTCTTAGTGCTGAGCCCACCATACACTGGGCTGGCTACTGAAGATTCAATGATTTGAACTTGGCTAAGAACAGGAGAGAATATAGCAGCTCTGGGCAAAGCTTAAATAGCCTTGACAAGAGAAGTCATTTTGAGCTTTCAGAAGCCATTATGAATGGTAAATAAACTAGCTATGAACTGCCAATGAACTAGCTGATACTGGGGAGTTAGGCTGTGCAGACGTAGCCCAAGGGAACGTACAGAAGGAAATGGATGATCAGAAGGCTTGCGAGAAGGACCAGAGCAGTTTTGGTTCAACTAAGAATGGCTAACCACAATACCCCGCTTCTGAGGTCTGCCTGCTTGCACACCTGCACATTGCAAAAGTATAAAAACCTTTGGAAAATTAGACTGGGGGGCCGCTCAGTCTCCCCTCAAGAGAGCTGATGGTCTGGTCCCTGCGCAGGAAATGAAACTTGTTCTGCTGAACTTTCCGGCAGTCTGGGCGGTTAGCTGTCTGGGAATGGAGTGTAGCTACAACAGACACAGGTGGTGCCATTCTGCCTGAGAGTGGAGTCATGTGGCTGGGAAAATGGAGGCCGCAGGTTGCGGCCTGGCCTAAAGCCAGCCTGGAGCCGGCCACCCAGCCAGAGTCCTGCCCAAACCAACAGGGTGGACGCAGGCGCCCCCAGGCCTGCTGCTTGCCGGAGCCGCGGCACAACACTGTGTCCCAGTCTTGGCACAAGAGACTCCATTTTGAGTCCTGCACCTCCATCTTAGCTCTCAAGGCTGAACCCTAACCGACCTCCCCTCCCCTGCTCAACCCCAAATTCCTGGATCCAGCTCGTCCCCAAGCCAGAATGTTTTCTGAAGATATGGTCACTCCATCCTTCCTTGACATATAGATAAGGTTAACGACCTTCTCCCTTCTGAGGCACCTGTGTGTGCAGAACCTCCCCAGCTATGATCCTCCCCAGCTGTGCCTGCCAACAGTGGGCATAAAAACGCCGCCAGGATTTTTTCCCCCTGCGCGGCTTCAATAGCTCAATATCCCGAGTTGCTGAACCCGCCCGCAAGCTTCTCAATAAAGCCTGCTTCTAAAACTTCGTTAATTGGGTCTTTCATTCTGTTTTCACATCCAAATAGACCTTGTATTTTGGTGCCAAAAACCCGGCATAGGTGTGTGGCTCCCCCCTTCTTTTGGGGTCCGCTAAGAGCCAACCATCTTCCCCAAATCTCCAGGACCTTTAGGCGCGGCGCTTGCCTACGTTCAAAACCAGTCTACGGCTGCCCTGATGAGTCTCTCCCTCTCACTCAGACCTTGTGAAAGAAAAGACTTGTTTTTCTCTCCCAAGTTGCCTGGCCCCAGTCCCAGCTTAACAAGCACGCACTTTGGCTTCCGACGGGCATTTTTGATTTCAACGTTCTACAGGACCTGGACAATTTCTGCAGGAGGACTGGTAGGGATTCTGAAGTCCCCTATGTGCAGGCTTTTGGGGACTTGCGTTCCTGCCCTGACCTCTGTAGCCATTGTTCCGCCCGCCAAATACGGTTAGCTCTATCTCCTCAGCAGAAAGAACCTGCCATTCAAACCCCAGAAGAGCCAGCCAAGCTCCTCAGTGCGCCTCTCCCGCTGCCCTATCAGTCTCCCCCGCCCGCTGTGCCACCCCATCGCTCTCTCCTGTCCTCACCGCTTGCCTCTCATACCCGCTCCCACAACCCTCCATCTGCCCTTTGTCCATTAAGAGAGGTTGCAGGTGTATAGGGACTCGTTCAAGTCCACATCCCTTTTTCCTTAAAGGACCTGTCGCAGATAGAGACCCGCCTGGGCTCTTTCTCAGCAGACCCCTCTAAGTTTATTAAACTATTTACCTACATTTCCCAAACGTATGATTTAACCTGGCATGACATCCAAGTGATCCTTGCTTCTACCGTTACTGCCGAGGAACGTACACAGACAAAAACCATGCTATCGACCCAAATGCCCCCTTGGGGGCGCATGCCATCTCAATAGAGAACCCCAGTTGGAGTTACCAGCCCGGCCGGGCGTCTGATCTTCCTTATAGAAACCTCATGCTCAGGTACCTCATTAGAGATCTGGAAACAGTCTCCAACAAGGCTGTCAACTATGACAAACTGAGAGAAGTTACTGCTCTTTTTCTTAACCGCCTCCAGGAGGCACTCACAAAGTACACTCGTTTAGACCCAGGGTCTAAAAAGTGGGGCCTCTATTTTGGCCTCTCACTTCACCTTCCAGTCAGCCCCTGACATCAGAAAAAAAGCTAAAGAAGGCTAAGGAGGGACCTGAAACCCCTATACAGGATCTGGTAAAAATGGCATTTAAAGTTTTCAATGCTTGGGAGGAGCCGGCTGAGGCCACTTGCCAGGTGAGGGTCCAACAGATGGTTAGCCTCCATTCCCAAGCCCTGGTAGCAGCCCTAAGGCCGGCAGGCAATCCCGTCCATTGCCGCGCTCCCCAGGGGAGCCAGCACCTACCGCCAGGAGCCTGCTTCAAATGTGGCCGGGTCGGCCACTGGGCAAAAGTTTGCCCCAATCCCAAGCCTCCTACCAAGCCCTGCCTGCAGTGCAAACAGCCAGGCCACTGGAAGTCGAACTGCCCGACCCTGGCTCTGCCACCGGCTCTGCAAAGCAGAGGTGCCGAGATCCTGGAAACTCCAGACACATAGCTGCAAGGTATGGAGCTGCTGGGGTTCATGGACTGAAGAGGCCCTGGCTCCTCGACTCCGGTAACCCTCGCCGAGCCCAGGGTTGTGCTCCAGGTAGCGGACTACCTTCTCCATTTCGCCCTCTCACTCAGGCCCTACTTCCCCTTCCCTGGTCTCGGTTATGGGAATAGACAGGCCCCCCTCCCACTCTGCAGATCCTGTTACTGACTTAGCCCAACAACTTTCCCGCTCCTAGCTCAGTATGCTTTTTACCTCCCACTTACACTCCAACTTACACTGATCAGGAAAACACCCAGTATTGCTCTCGTCCTCAACAAAAATGGTGGGTACACAAATAGAACTTACTCATTCTCCCAAAGTTACAACAGGAAACAATCATCACCAATATTCACAATTCTCCACACATCGGGCCAAAAGCTCTCTACATGTTTCTAACCCCATATTTCACCCCACTGGACTATGGAGTACTATCAACACAGTACATGCAAAATGCAACATCGGTGCCCTCTCCAATAGCCAGAAAGCTCAACACCCTCATAAACAGCTCCACCAGATGTAAGGGCACCTACTGGGACAGGACTGGCAGATAAACGTTACCCACATGCCAAAGCATAAGCGGTTTAAATGTCTCCTCACTATGGTGAACACATTTTCAGGATGGATCAAAGCCTTTCCCACCTCCTCTGAGAGTGCAAGCATAGTCGCCACTCACCTTCTTCAAGACATCATTACTCATATTGACAGCCTGCTTCAATTCAGTCGGACAACGGTCCAGACTTCATATCTATGGTGCAGCAGGCAGTTTGCGCCTCACTGGGCATCTGCTGGAAACTCCACGCAGCCTACCACCCCCAGTCTTCTGGTTAGGTTGTACGACCTAACGGTCTCATAAAACAACAGCTCACCAAACTCTCCCTAGAACTGCAACTTTCTTGGCCTCAACTATTACCCTTTGCTCTTATACTCGCCTTGGCGCAGCCCCTCAGGAGCCGTCCGGCCTCAGTCCTTTCAAAATACTCTACAGACAACCTTTCCTTTTCTCGCCTTTCCTGCAACCGATTGCCCTCTGCTAGCTTTTTACCTTCCATACTTGTGCTTGCTCCACAACCTTCTTAGACAACACGCCACCTCTGCCATCCCTGAACACTCTCTGACCTCTGCTGATCACCAAAAACCAGTGCATCCTGGAGATGCTGTGTTAATTAAATCCCTTGCACCCAAACCCTTAGCACCCCGGTGGAAAGGCCCTTACACTGTCCCTTACCACTCCCTCAGCAATCAAGGTTCTTAGACTAGATTCCTGGGTACATTTGTCCCGAGTCCAGATGGCAGTAAACTCTGACCATGACTCCCAGTGGTCTGCTCAGTCTACTGGTCCTATGTCTCTCTGCCTCACTCACCTCACCAAGCCAGCCAGCGAAACCTAGTATAATTTCCCCTTTTGCCTGGCGATTTTACTTGACTGAAAACTATACCAATTACGCCTGCACTAAGTGTTATGATTATTTGCTGGCCACCGCTAACTGCCCACCCACAGGGGGCCGAACACCCATACTTAAATTTCACTGATTTTAAAACGCTTCCTGTATGACCAGAAGGCAACTACCCAATGTGCAAAAAAAGTGAATGCAGAAAAATGTAGGGTGTCCTTGGTCTTCCTGCCAGATACATTACCTTTCCCTTCGTCCCCAGGGATGATTCTACTACCATCAATCTAAATACACTCTCACAATCCCAGACCCCTGGGATAGCCGGTGGACATCTCCGGTTCCAGGAGCCTAGTGCACCACTCGCCGAGAGAAATTTCTGTACGCCAAACTGTATGTATGGAGGTTGCTACTCCAAGTCCAATCCACCATCCACCATAATATTCAGATCCAAGACCTTAAACTCACTAACTAAATTTCTAAACCTTCTGAATCTCCCTTCTCCTGGCTCACCCTGCTACAGCAGGGACTGGCCATCGCCACTTTGCTGGACTAGGCAACCTCTCCACCTGCTTCATGTGTGCGGCCCTAGAACGCCCTCCTCTGGTAGCAGTACCAGGTCCTGCCCTGTCATTTTCATCCAACGTAAAGACCACAAAAGCCATAACCATCCCCAACGTCCCTCTGTACTTCCAACCAGAAAGCACTCGAGTGCCCTTTTGCTACTCCAATCCATTGACACAGACATGTAATGTTACCCAAATCCCCTCCAAACCACTAACAGGGCCAGAAAAAATTTTCTTTTGGTGCAACCATACACTCACTAAGCATATAAACATCAGTTCTACCTCTACCCATCACTCTGTTTCCGCAGCTCCCTATATACACTCCGGCTGAGTTCCAGGACAAATACATCCAAGTATACAGTCATCAAACTAAAAGAGCAGTTTTTCTCCCGATAGCAGTGAGAATCTCCTTCGCCTCAGCAGCAATTGCAGTAGGACTCAGCGGCGGAGCCCTTGGACACTATCATCACAGCAGACAAGATAACCGCATGCTTCCAGCTGGCAGTCGATGCCTCTGCCAAGTCTCTAGCCTCCCTGCAAAGACAAATAACCTCTGTTGTCCAAGTTGCCTTGCAGAACCACCGCGCTTTACACCTCATCACGGCTGAAAAAGGAGGAACCTGCCTCTTCCTCCAGGAGGAAGGCTGTTATTATATCAATAAACTGGGGATTGTGGAAACTAGAGTCCAGACCCTCAACAAGCTAAACGGAGAGCTGCAAAACAACAGATTCAGAACAGATGGATCTTCCTCCTGGTGGAACTCTTCTCTGTACTCCTTCCTAGCCCCCATACAAGGACCCATAATTTTAGTTATAATTTTGCTCTTAATTGCTCCTTGTCTCATCCAGCTCCGGCAAAGTCGACTCCGCTAAATTACCCATATAGCAGTTCACCAGCAATACCAACCTCTCCACCCTGTGCTAGGCCGCAACTGTCAGTACTCTGCCTGAAACGCCCCTCCCCTTGCTTTTTACCCACTACCCACAGGAAGCAGTTACAGAAACGGACTAACCTCATCCCTTTTCCCTATAGGGCACAGTCTAAAATGTCCGGTCTTGGCACAACAGACTCCATATTGAGTCCTGCACCTCCATCTTAGCTCTCAAGGCTGACCCCTAATCGACCTCCCCTCACCTGCTCAACCCCAAATTCCTGGAAGCAGCTCGTCCCAAAGCCAGAATGTTTTCTGAAGATATGGTCACTCCACGTGTCCCTGACATATAGGTAAGATTAACGACCTTCTCACTTCTGAAGCACCTGTGTGCGCAGATCCTCCCCAGCTTTGATTCTCCCCAGCTGTGCCTGCCAGCAGTGGGCATAAAAACGCTGCCAGGATTTTTTCCCCCTGTGTGGCTTCAATAGCTCAATACCCTGAGTTGCTGAACCTGCCCGCAAGCTTCTCAATAAAGCCTGCTTCTAAAACTTCATTAATTGCATCTTTGATTCTGTTTTCACGTCCAAATAAACCTTATACACTGAGCCTTGAGAAGGCTTTAGGAGTCAAAATCCTCCCAGCCTCCAGGCAGCACCGTCCCAGCCCCCTCACAAATGCAGCCCAAGAAGGCAGGCGAGTTCCCGGGAAAGCAGGCACGTCAAGTCCCGCACACCAGCAAGAAACGGCGCAAAGACGGACACCAGCAAGAAACGGCGCAAAGACGGACACCGTGAATTCAACCCAACAATTCTCCCGAGGGTGGTGAGGTAAAAGGAGCCCAGAGGAGCCCCCAATCCGTGAGACCAACATGGGAGGGCCCACTCCTGGGGCCGGCTTACCTCATAGCTCCGAATCACACAGCACCGCTTCTTTTCGACCTCTCCGGGAACAGGTGTGCCTCGGTCCTTGGCTCCACGCGAGAAACAGCTCACGCCGAGGCCTGGTTTGGGATCCCCGTGAGTTTTATGAGTGGTTATGGAGGCGTGGTCGATGACGTGGGTCGACCCCATTGGCTGAATTGTTGAATTGAATTCACCTGGCCTAGGTGAGCCAATGCAGGTACAGCGCCCACCCAGGCATAGCTCCCCCTCCTGGCTGGAAACCTGAACTTCTGAGCATGCAGTGAGCCACTGCTTCATGAGGCGGTAGCTCAGACCTCTGAGCATGTGTAATGGGCCTGCCAGTCCCTATGCTAGCTCCCTAACAGGTTTTCCAGCCAAAGGTCTGCCTTCTGGAGCTGTTCTACAGAAAGCACTTAGTTCCTGACCCCTACGCATTCGGGGTAATGGATGCCCTCGCTTCCGTGCTTGCTTCTATGTCATTCTGGAATGGTCCTTGTTTCACAGGTCGGCGAGGTCAGGAATTCTGGGCTGGTTGGCTACCAAGCACAAAATAAATAGCCAACAGATTGAAATCTCAACCCCTATATTGGTTTATTATCGACCACACAAACTTGTCTTCTGGAACTTCCCTCCTAAATTTCTGAACCCTTGAACTCCTTGACACATGTACTTGGAAAGCAAGGATTCCAAACTCTGATCACCATATCTGACTGCTCCCCCAGTCCCTCTGCACTGTCAACCAGCAAAGTCGGGCCTCTCCATTTCTCAAAAGCTGCAGATTGTTACATGACATCACCCTGTGTTTAAATGTTAGTGATTATGCCATTTAAAAAACAAATGTGTGAGCCAACTGGGGGCAAACAAGACTCGTTTCAAACACCAGCTCTGTCTCCTCTAAGGGCCCGTGTACAACTGCGACAACACAACAGTGGGTCCTGCTGGGTCTCCATTAGCATCTGGGAGGAAGGTTATTTATTACAGGGAATCCTACCTTTGTCCCTTGGTGTTAATTGCAGACTCACTGGGTGACGGATTGTATCTGACACGCACCACGTTTGCCGCAGCAAACACCAACACTTTGTCAAACTCCGTTTGGTATTGCTCCATCCCTCCATTATTCTCCCTAATCACAAAAATAATTAACACATTCATATAAAAGCACAGGATGAGGATAGGTTTAATTTATGCATCTAGTTCAGGGTCATCCCTCTTATCAAGATATGACAATCTAATGAGGCTTAATTAAAAGTAGCAGTGAAGCAATTTAGGAAACTGAGGGATTGTCACGAGTCCTGGTTGTGACAGCATGTTTTGTGCACCATGCAAGATAACAGATTTGTCTTCTGTGGTATCTCATATCCATCATCCCCAAACTACCTGCTCTTAGGGGTAGAGAGAGCGAGCTTGTCTTTGAAAAAAGTGCCTGGGTTTGGTAGCTGCTCACAGGATGGCAGGTGTAATGTATTATGAGAACTTAACAAGGCTCTGAGAAGATGGCTATTGGAAGGTCTGGCTGGAGGGCAAGGTCATGGCCCTGAAGGATTCAGGATCCAGAAGTCAAGTCAGAACTGGATGCCAGAGACTTTCTCAATCCAGCCCTCTTTGCCCCTCCCCTAAGGCCAATACATTTCTAAGGGTTATGGATTCTACTTCAGAATCTTTCTCAAACACAGGGCCCTCTTCACCATTATTGTCTAGACCTGGTCACCTCTTGCCTTATAAATACAAATATGGGTTTATTGTAAGTCTGGGTCTGTTAGGTTTCTCGGGTGGGAAATGTCTCGGTCCTTGGCTACACACTGGAAAGAAATTCACACCAAAGCCTGGGTGGTAATCCGAGTGGGTTTATAGACATGAGAGAAGAAGGTTCCGGCGTTACACTAAACTGAACACGGGCACCCTCATGACACTGCACACTCAGCCCTGCTGAGTGGAAGGCAGAGAAGCAGCTGAAGGGAAGGGGCGGTGGTCTCCAGATTCCAGCCTTGTAAGGGCTTTCAGCTGGGAGGCATCAATTAAGCTCTCCTGGCTTGGGCTTAGCCCGCATTGGCTTCCAACCTCCTGTAGGAGGCCCCCTAAGCATGGAGAGGAACAACCCCTTGTCTTGCTACCTAACTGTTCTACATTCCTGCATGGCTACATTGAGATGGAACTAGCCCCTTTAGACATCCTGAGGGGTTCACCAGGAGACACGGGCCCCAGTGTTCCCTGTGACCACCTTAAACCTTAAACTACGGTTGGAGTTTATATTACCTGTGTGGGTCTGTGGGCATGGGACGTTTCCATGCCAGAGACCTGAAGTTACACAAATAGGCATCCAGAACAGAACTCATACAGGCTCTAATAAGATGCTCAGATGCTTCTCGCTAGGATGAGAATTTAACGAAGTGTGTGAGCAGTTCAGATCTTGTAAGGGAGAACAGGTCAGTAGGGTATCCAGAGAAGAGAGCAAAGGTCAGGGGAAAGGGAGGGGGCCCACAGACATCTGTGCTCTGTGTTTGGCCACAAGACAAGAAACCGGGTCTCCTTGCAAAAGAAAGCAGAACAGCAAGTCCCTCAGAACTACGACATTTTTAAACATGACGTATACAACACTCAGCTCTGGGAGGCGCCTTGGAAAACCATAAAAGCCCTAAAAGAGGGGCAAGGAGGAAGCCCAAGTCTTTGATTTTCCCTGCTGTGCTTTCAGTGTTGAAAAGTCTGTGCACGGAGCCTTTGAAATTTCAGAATCAGAGAGTGGATTCACAAGCCAAGCTCCTGCTTTATTCTTCAATGCATTTTGGCCCAGCTTCTCCTTGGTGAGACATGTAACAGAAATTCTGGACTTAGGAGCCACTTGGTCCTTGGACACTAGGAGATTTCAGTGGAATCTGAAACAGGGCTCTAACCACCAGCTGGACTGGCCTAGGAAGCCCAAGTATTCATTCTCCCACACACCAACCTCCCGTTGCTCTTCATCTGCCTGCACCTTGTTCAGCTTTAGTTGTCCGTGGAAGCGTTTGGCACCCATCTGATGCTTCGGAACCCAGAAAGGAGGAAAGGTAAAACTGGGATTCAAATGAAATAGACTTAAGC
This sequence comes from Tenrec ecaudatus, assembly GCF_050624435.1. Taxonomy (NCBI): domain Eukaryota; kingdom Metazoa; phylum Chordata; class Mammalia; order Afrosoricida; family Tenrecidae; genus Tenrec; species Tenrec ecaudatus. The sequence continues at coordinate 62,863,741 of NC_134537.1, read as the reverse complement.
AGGACCATAGCCAAGATGTGCCCAGGGCTCCTCGCAGCATTTGTCACCTTCATTTCCCTCTTCGGACTCAGACGTGGCAAGGTTCAGAAACAAGCTTTACCAGAAAGAACAGCTGTGAACCCAGCCTGCTTCCAAGTGAGAAAAAGCCCTTTACACATGAGTTCCTGAGGTCAGCCCAGCCCTGTGCGTCCCCACCCCTCCCAGAGTCCCTGGCTCTCTGGCGAAGCATTAAAGCAAGTGGAAGCAGAGATTTGCTCAGAATAAAAAAATCGTTTTTCACAATAGGACGGCACGTTCTGGATGGCAATCACGGCTGCACAAACCATATCCGTCCTCCAGCCATAATGTTGGCGCCTCAGTGACCATGCACATACATTGTGTGGCGAGACTCAGAGCCTGTTCCATTTGTGGTCAATTGTTTCCTCCCTCTCCATACTTTGCACTTAGGAGACATGCTCTCTGGAAGTGGTTGAGGCTTGTCTTGTCACCAATAATCATCTCCTACACCTTCCTTTACAGTCACTAATTTGATGTGTTCACTCAAAGAAATGCCAATAATATGAGGTTTCAGAGGAGATCTCCTAGAGCTCCCCCAGACAACAAGGAGGCCGAGTGTCACCGTCATTATCCTGAGCTGGGAGGGGGCACTAGTGTTCTGGAAGCTGGGGATCCGTCACTGCCTGCCCACCGCACAGACAGAGCAGGTGCTGGTTATAATTGCTTCTAGACGTCCTGCCACGCTGAGTTGAAAGTCAAACCCGTAAACGCTGCCCGACTACAATAACACTGGAGTACACAGACATTTCTGCATCATTGCTGGGTGAAAATATACTGAGTGGAGTTGGATGAGATGGCAGCAAGTGCCTAAGGAGGGGATGCTGTGGGAATACCAACAAGATGACTGTCAGTCGCCGTTTCCTCCTCTTGTCTGCTTCCCCCCCCCTTTCTTTCAGGCCCAAAAGACATGACAAATATGTAAGCAAACAAATTTGTTCATTTTTAGAGGAGTCTCCCACCCCACCCCACCCCCATCCAACTCTGGCCTCCTTTGAGCAAGCCAGTAGAACTTTTTTTTTTTTTTTTTAAACCTGGCTCCTACTATGGCAATTTCCGGAGTTGCTATGTGGCTGTGTTTAAAAGTCGCCTTTGGGATCCAGAGCACAATCCTTGTCACAAAGGCATTCTCCCAGTCCCAAATAGCAATGCGACCTCCTTTCAGAAGGTTGTTCTTGTTTCTGTAGACCCAGAAAGGAGTTCAAGCTGTTGATCTTGACCGTGGTTGTCGAGTCAGCCTCTCATGGACACCTCATGGGAAGCAGAGCAAACTATGCCAGTCTGTGCTATCACCAGGGCTGGGAAGGGAAGCCAACCGTGGAGGGCCATAGGTCGATGTGTGGATGGAGATAATCAGGTCTTTCGTCCTTATTCTATTTCAGTCTGGAAACATCCCTGAAGCCTGCTCAGTGTCATAGCAACACACAAACTTTCACTGACAGTCTGGGGCACATTGGCTGCAAATCGAACCCAGGTCTTCCCGGTGAAAGACGATGAGAGATCTACCACTGAAGCACCGTGGCCCTCACCTCAAACCAGGGCAGTCATTTCCCACAGATCTACCAGAGTTCAAACCAGACCACAATGCGTGATGACTGAGATTGCCACCAGAATCTGATACTGATGCAGAAAAAAACCTAACTACCATTTTATTGACTCCCACTCATACCGGCCCAATAGGACAAAGAACTGCCCCTTTGGGGTTTTGAGACTTTAAATCCTTACAGTAGCGGTTCTCAACCTGTGGGTCGCGACCCCTCTGGGGATCAAATAACCCTTTCACAGGGGTCAACCAATTCATAACAATAGCAAAATTACAGTTATGAAGTAGCAATGAAAATAATTTTATGGTTGCAGGTGACCACAACATGAACTGTATTAAAGGGTGGGGGCATTATGAAGGTTGAGAACCACTTACTTACAGAAATAGACAACCTCATATTTCTCCCACGGACGGGCTAGTCAGTTCAAACCCCCGACCTTGCGATTAGCAGCTTAATGCACAGTCCACTACACCACCTGGGCTCCTAATGCTATAATAAGAGATACTATTGTTAGATCTCTCCTGGGAGAGATATACCTCAGGCCTTGGCTTCGCGCGAGAAAGAATTCAATACGAAGCCTGTATTGTGATCCAAGTGTGTTTTTTGAGAGACGAAGTTTCAGGTTTACACAGGCACCTCGGGGCCCCTCACGGGGCACAGCCTACCTAGAAGCTGCTGGAGAGAAAGTCACTCAGTGGGCTCCGGGATCCTGCCTTTTTTTCTTTTTTTAAAAATCGTTTTATTAGGGGCTCATACAACTCTTATCACAATCCATATATACATCAATTGTGTAAAGCACATTTGTACATTCATTGCCCTCATTATTCTCAAAACATTTGCTCTCCACTTAAGCACCTGGCATCAAGTCCTCATTTCTCCCCTCCCTCCCCGCTCCCCCATCCCTCAAGAAACCTTGATAATTTGTGAGTGGTGATACTGAGAGGGTTGTGGGAGGGTGGATTGGAAAGAGGGAACTGATCACAAGTATCTACATGTGACCTCCTCTCTGGGGGACGGACCACAGAAAAGTGGGTGAAGGGAGACATCGGAGCGGTCAAGATCCTGCCTTTTCAATTCCTCCATAGGGAGGCATGGTTGACGGTCATGGTCAACCCCAATGGCTGGATTGAATTCACCTGGCCCAGATGGGCCAATCCAGGTGTAATGCCCACCTAGGTGTACCACCCCTTCCTGGCCAGAAGTTTGAACCTGAGCATATGTAATGGATGACCCAGTCCCTATGCTAAACCACCTAATAGTATTTGCAAGATGCCAAGCACCGTTCTAAGCTTTTTGTGTATAATAATTCAATTATTCCACTTAACAAGCCTATGTGTGGACTCTATTTGGCCTCCTTTTACAGATGAAAAATCAGTGGCACAGAATGATAAAGTCATGAGCCTAGGACCACACAGTGAGGAAGTGGGAAGGAGAGATTTGGACCCAGGCTGCAGAGCCCATGCCTTGGGTGCCTACAGCTGCCATGTAGGACACAGAAAAGCATGGAGCAGACTCGGCGTAAGATATTAGGGAGTTGGGAGGACTGTAGCATGAATGTATGTGCTATGACTTCATGAGAGTAGCTGCTACTCAGATCCAGAAGAGAATACAAGCCTTTTGCAAAAATTATTTTTGCCAAGAGAGGGTGGAAAACTGCATCTTGTGCGAAATCCCCCCAACCTGCACATGTGCATAGCTATTTCAGAAGGTTCCAAACAATGTGTGCTGTGCGGCAAACCAAACTGAGCTCAGGGGGAGCTGGTCTGTGGGTTATGTTAGCCAGAAAGTGAGCAGTTTGAACTCACCAGCCACCACTCCAAGGGAGAAAGAGGCTTTCTGCTCCCATGGACTTACAGCCTTCGAAGTGGCAGGGAGCATTTCCATGCGTCCTATGATTAGGATCTCAGAGGGTGAGGGTGGAGTTGGTTGAGACCTGTCTTCAGGGCATTTCCCAGAAGGGCTTCCTGCAGTGGCTCTGCCTTCAGGAATGTCTGATGACCTTGAGGGCAGCAAAGTCCTAAACACACTCAGGCAGTGGTTCTCAACCTTCCTAATACAGGTCCTCTTGTGGTGATGCCCCCCTCCCCCAACCATTAAATGATTTTCTTGCTACTTCATCACTGTAATTTTGCTACAGTTATGAATTGGGTGAGCCCTGTGAAAGGGTCATATGACTCCCAAAGGGGTCGCAACCCACAGGTTGAGAACCACTGCACTAAGGGTTCCCCTCCCAGGCAGCCCTACCAGTGTCTGGTGTGCATAGTTCTGTGAGGTGAGAGAAATGGACTTAGTGTCTGCTTCTGGTGACAGTTGATGTGGGTGGGCTTTCTCCCTATGTCAAATCCCTCTCAAGCCATTTGTCACCACAACAGAGGGAGCCATGCACAAAAAAGCAAGAAGAGGATGCAGCACAGCAGGACAGCAAGCAGAACAAAGATTGAATAAGCACAATTCACTTCAATCATGAATCGGGTGCCCTTGAGATGTGAGGAAGACCCCAGTCTAGTGACATTAGATCAGGTTTAGGGATTGAGTGAAGCGACCCCTCTTGGCTCCCCTCAGCCCCTATTTTGCTTTCCCATTGATCCTGACCCTTGCATCGTGATTGGTCCTTATTCCAGCATGATGGTTGGTTTCATAACCACGGCATATGGGAATGTGTTAGTCGATAGGTTATACAGGCACAGCCTCTGGAATGGGTAAGTGAGGAGGCGATTTGGGCTCGCTCATGCAGACCTCTAGTTGTCCTTGACATGACTGGTAGAATGGATCATGTGAAGTGATTTGAGATCGGCGTTGAGATCTGATAGGTCATGCAGACTTCTAGCTGATCCTGGCAGTACCCTATTTTAAGGAAACAGAATGTTTGGCGTTTAAGTCGTATTTGAGCTTAAATTTTGAGCAATAGGCTGTGGCTCACAGTGAGAGTCTATGTGGAGACCCTACATCCATTTTGAGGGGCCACAGATTCAGCCGCCATTGAGTTCTTTCCTACTCTGACTGGCAGTGGAAAGCTTGTCCCTCAGGCAGTGTGCTTGCGTCCACTCCCCGCGCCACACTCAATGATATACGGTAGTGTGCACATCCCAATGAAGGTCCCGCTCATGCTCTCACAGGCCCTGCTGAAACTCCAGGAATTGATCTGTCTTCAGTCACAATTTTGTGACAAAGTTGTTTGTTTTCTATGTCTTATTTAAGTTTTCAGGAGCCCAGGTGGTAATGCTGGATAGTGTTGGACTATTAAGAGCAAGGTCGCTGGTTCAAAGCCACTAGTCATTCCACAGGAGAAAGATGAGGTTATTGCTTCCTGTAAAGGTAGCAACTTCAGGATCCCTACACAGAGTCACTATGAGTCAGAGTCAGCAGGACAGAATGGGTGTCATTTTATTTAAGTCACTGTGGCTGTGGGTCCTTCCAACACCATTGTGGCCTCATGCGGATGCTCTCCTTCATCCAGAACAGCAGTTTGTGCCTTTTTCTTGTGTAAAACTTAGCAAAGGAGTTCCTAATAAAATATAGTTGGATTGGGAGTCTTTTTCCCCTAAAAACAAAGTAAATACAAAAATAGAAACGAGACTATGGTGCTAATAATCAGTTGGAGAGTTGAGAGAGCTGAACTCTCAATCCTGATAGAAAACCATTGTGAATGAGCACCTGCTCAAGGTCATCCACAGCCTATGAGGTTGAGCCTATGTGTTGGGGAGTAATTGTGTACATAAAGTTAACCATTTCTCTTTCTAAAGATTCTGTCTAAAGCTTACTTTAAATAATAAGTTTTCCCCTGGGCTAGGTAAAGTTCAGGGAGTTTAACCCCCTAGTATCCACCCCCTCTCAGCATTCATCATGTTAGGCCAGAGGAGGCAAATCACACCCACTACCCAGGGAGCACTGCTTCCAAAAGCACATTGCCTGTGCCTGGGAAGAGGGGAGGTACCCGGACCAGAAATGCTGACAGAGTGGAACCAGAGAGCTCAGCCCCCAGCTTCCCGAGGGAGCAGCTGTGATGGTTCACTTCTGGATGAATATGTTTAAGCAAAGGCCAAGGGCATGACTTGGGCAGCACGAAAAGCAGATGTGCAGAGGTTGTTCAATGCATTCCAGAAGTTCACACACTCTCCTGAGGCTCCTTGGCTCAATGGCAGGAAGTCATTGGTGGCTTCCACCTTCAATCCCAAAAGGTCTCTGCCGTCCAGTGGATTCCAACCACAGTGACCCTATATGGAGTTTTCAAGACTGTAAATTTTCATGGGAGCCAGCAGTCTCATTGTCCCCCTTGGGACAGCGAGCTAGCAGCCCGTTTTGCCACCAGGGCTCCTTCCTCTCAAATTCTGGATCCAGTCCCTCCGAATATCCTGCCCTGCCCTTGTCTAGGCTTCTTAAATGCGTTCCACGCTGCTTATGTTAGTCTGGGTGCATTCGAGAAACAAATCCACAGAAACACGTATGTATAAGAGAGTTGTATATAAAGGGTGAGTGCACATCAAGAAAACATGCTCACATGTGCTTATGCACCCGCTTTGTCTTCAGCGATCATGTTGGTGTAGGCTGGTGTGCTTTTTCCATGTGGACTTTGTTGTTTCTTAGCTACATGGCCCCCTGTTTATCTTCCAGCCTTTAAGACCCCAGACGCTATATGCTTTGATAGCCGGGCACCATGGTGCTTAACTACTACACCACCAGGGTTCATTAGCATGTGACTTATCTCCTGTCATTCACACTAGATGCTCAAAATAGCAGGAGACCAGGTTTCTCCTTTGTGGCCACACCAGGTACTGACAGAACCAAGAACAGAGACACAGTTATATATCTTGACTATCATTTGCATATTATATGCCAGGAATCCCTAGGAAGTGTCTTGGAATTGTTCTACTCTGGTTCAAATTTCACACACCCTCCCAGTTTCCATACTGACTCTGCCAAACCCCTAGTAACTGATTAGCACCTCCTATCAACTTGGAGAAAACACCCTAGGCCAGATATAGAAGTGGACATACTTGGTACCCAGAAAAACTGTTCAGTGTTTTGAGGGCGGCTCAGCAAACAAAATGGGCACAGTGATTAAGCATTCAGCTGCTAACACAACGCTCAACTCTGTAGTGGTTCTGCAAGAGAAGGATATGGTAGTTGACCCCCCAAAAGAGTTACAAACTTGGAAACCCTACGGGTATTTGTATAGGGTCGCTATGTGTTCCAATTGAGATGATTGTCATATGTTGGGTTTAGTTCAACCCGTCTTACTGAGGAGACTCCTTCTTTACACACGATCAGTTACTTTAGAGGAAAAAGACATGCCTGTCCCAGAACAATCCAAGGACTGGTAAAGGCAACACCCACAAAGACACTCCCTCTGCCTGCCTAACTCTAAAATGCTGCCCATAAAACACTCTGCCTGGTAATATCTGGGCAGCACACTGGGGAGGTGCAGCAAATGTGTGTTGAATGTATGAGGCCATTTCATAGTTTGGTTGCACGATCAGGGTGTCTGTCATAAAGCCCATCTCTTTGACTCCACCTCTCAGCAGAGATGAACACAAGCTTCCCGTTTTTTTCTCGGCAATGTCCTTGTCAAATAAAAGTTCCTTGTAGATCAGTAACTTGCCACAGAGCAAAAGATATGGGAAGAGGCTCATCTTTGTCCTGGCTATGAAATAGAATGGCAAGCCCCTCCCTTCAACACACACACACACACACGCACGCACACACACACACGCGTACACGCACACCCCTGCCTTACAACTACATTCGGTTGATTAGCAAACAAAGCTCTACAACCCAACTATGTGTTTTTCTTCTCCAGAGGAATGACGGACTTATATACCCTGCATTGTCTTTTTTTAATGGAATTACCCCAGTTCTCCTCACCTTTCCTTAGATAGTGCAGTGAACTATTAGATGACTGCAGGTATTGAAAACTAGTATTGATTTCCGGTTTGTGTCACCTTTGGCTTTTAGCACCCTCCACTTCTCTAGTAAGCTTTCCATTGCTTTGGGAAATTTTCTCTCTCTGAATTTATTATGTGAGGGTGGTAGTGTAATAATCAATGTGCCTATGGAGGACTATCCTTCATGACCTAAACTCATTAAGGGGCAGTGCCTGATGGAGCATCAGGTTGGAGGAAGGCCTATTAACAACCTGCATTATACAGATGACACAATTTTGCTGAAAATGAGAAGGACTTGATTCACTTGCTGATGAAGATGAAGGATTGATTAAAGCCTTCAGTTTGGATTATGACTCAATGTAAAGAAAGCCCAGACCCTCACAACTGGACCTATTGATAACATCATGATAAATGGAGGAAAGATCGAAATTGTCAAGGATTTTGTCTTGCTTGAATCCACAATCAATTCTCATGGAAGCAGCAGAGAAGAGAACAAATGACACATTTCACTAGTCAAATCTGCTACACGAGACCTCTTTAAAGTGTTGAAAAGCAAGAGATTACTTTGAGGACTGGGGCGGGTTGACCCAGGCCATGGTATTTTCAACTGTCTCATATTCATGTGAAAGTTGAACACTGAATAAGGAAGACCAAAGAAGAATAGATATATATGATTAGTAGTGATGTAAAAGAGTAATGAATGTACCATGGACTGCCAAAAGAACAAACCCATCTAACTTGGATGAAGTACAGCCAGAATGTTCCTCAGGGCAAGGATAATGAGACTTCGCCTTAACTTTGACATGTTGTCCGGAGAGATCAGTCCCTGGAGCAGGACATCGTGTTCTGGAAAGTAGAGGGGCAATGGAAAAGAGGAAAGCCCTCAACAAATGGGATTGACACAGTGGCTGCAACAATGGGCTCAAACTTAAGAACAACTGTGAGAATGGTACAGGACCGGGCAGTGTATGATTATGTTGTATGTATGGTCACAATGAATTCAAACCCTCACTATGACACTGAACAACAACAACAACAACAACCTGACTGAATCCTCTAGGAGGACTCTTGAATGTCAGAAAAAATGGAACGAAGCCAGAGGAAGGATTGGAGGATGTCTTAAGTTTCTGTCTTAATCTCCTTAACCAAAAATTATCCAACAAGTCAGTAGCCTTAAAACACTTTCCCCCCTGCTTTGGAGCTTACAGGTTCAAATTTGGGGTGCGACTCTAGGTCAGGGTCCTTCTTTGTGGACACCAGAAAGTTCCTTGGCATTCCTCGCTATCTTTCTCCCCGTACTGTGTGTTACTGGGTCTATCCTGGCCTTTAACTCAGAAGTGTTTAGGTTTAGGCTCAAGCCTATTCTCATATGGTCTCATTTTTTTAACATTTTATTAGGGACTCATACAACTCTTATCACAATCCATACATATACATACATCAATTGTATAAAGCACATCTGTACATTCTTTGCCTTAATCATTTTCTTTTTTTTACATTTTATTAGGGGCTCATACAACTCTTATCACAATCCATACATATACATACATCAATTATATAAAGCACATCCGCACATTCCCTGCCCCAATCATTCTCAAAGCATTTGCTCTCCACTTATGCACTTTGCATCAGGTCCTCTTTTTTTTTCCACTCCCTCCCCGCTCCCCCCTCCCTCATGTACCCTTGGTAATTTATACATTGTTATTTTGTCATATCTTGCTCTATCCCGAGTCTCCCTTCCCCCCACTTCTCTGCTGTCCATCTCCCAGGGAGGAGGTCACATGTGGATCCTCGTAATCGGTTCCCCCTTTCCAACCCACTCACCCTCCACTCTCCCAGCATCGCCCCTCACACCTTTGGTCCTGAAGGTATCATCCACCCTGGATTCCCTGTGCCTCCAGCCCCCATATGCACCAGTGTACAACCTCTGCCCTATCCAGCCCTGCAAGGTAGAATTTGGATCATGGTAGTTGGGGGGAGGAAGCATACAGGATCTGGGGGAAAGCTGTGTTCTTCATCGGTACTACCTTGCACCCTGACTGACCCATCTCCTCTTCTAAACCCCTCTATGAAGGGATCTCCAGTGGCCATACGGCCTCATTTATATTACAAAAGAACTCCCTTCTTTTCAAACAGGATCATGTCCACCAAGGTTCAAATTTCTCACATATTTTGAGGGGGCTACAGATCAATCCATAATGGTTCTTTTGGGTAGCTGTAACAACTGGCTACCAATCGAGTGACTTAAACAGCAGGCATTTGTTCTCTCACTTTTCTGAAGGACAAAGGGTTAAAATTAAGGTGTGGGCAAGATTCATTCCTTCTGAGAGCTCTGAAGGAGAATCAAAGTAGCCTCTCTCTGCTTCTGGTCACTGCTGCTAATCCTTGATATTTCTTGGCTTATAGATGCACTGATCCAATCTCTGCCAGTGTCTTCACACGGGGTCTCTGTGTGCCCACTCCCCTTCTTATAAGAACACACCAATCAGTGCATGTAGTATCCATCTGAAATCTAAACCCAGAAAGATGGAGCTCTTGAAATACTTATCTAAGCACATCTGCCAAGACCTCCTCTCCAAGTAAGGCCATAGCCTCAGGTCCCATGTGAACATGAATGGGTGTGTGTGAATGTGATTTAATGTACTACAGAGGGCACGCTTTGGCCTCAGGAGGAGTGTTTCGCCATTACCTGCTTCACAGCCCTGAGATTGCCCAGGCATTTGCCACATTTTCTTGTCTTCCCAACATTTATCCACCATTAGGCCTTTTTCCCTAAGTTAGTCAAGCGTCAGTTTCTGTCACTTGTGATCATGACCCTCCCTCCCGCCCAGGTCACAAATTTAAAGTGACACAGGCAGTTTCTTTAATGGGCACTATGTTATCCTGACTAGCAAGCATTGCTAAGGAGGGAGGATGAATCAGGGAGAACCCGCTTGCTTCATCTAGCTTTGGGGCAGTCCACAGAGGATTGATCCCTGAGCCACTAAGGAATTTTGCAACTGTCACAGAACAATGCAAATAAGTAAGATCCACATCTGCTGAACACCATCATGAGGTCAAACTGTGTGTAAATAAATGCCTGTTTCAAAGAGTGAGTAAATCCTAAGGTAAGGAGTGACAGGGTTTTGTTGGCATAAACCCAGCAAGGCATTATGGGTCGGATATTAATGAACTCATGCTCCTGGGCCTCACAGAGCCCCAGCTCAACTGCTTCAGCTTGTTGACAAACTGAACTCAGGGTACCCGGAGAGAGCACTACCATTTTGATGAACAAGGTTGGTTGGGGATGATGCTTCCTAACTTGCATTTTAATATAAATTTGATGCTTCATCTGAGCAATGTGGAAAGAGCATTCAGATAAAAGAGAGGGACAAACATCAAGTGACCAGAGGATGAAACTTCTATCTAATCTGTGCCCACTGGAATTGCTTCTTGGGAAGGTATTTTTTGGGGTTGTGGGGTTGTTCCCCTACCCTGCTCCAAGCCTTCCTCCTCATGCCCACCCCCACCCCAGCATACATCCTACTGGGAGAATGTCTCTGAATAATGAAGTTTTAATAAATGAAGCTTTAATGAGCCTGATAGTCTGCCTAAGACCCCTTCAAACTGTAGTCTTTCATTTGTATTCTTCCATCCTTTCTGAAGAAATGAACCTGATGGCAGGTAGTATGTTTCCTTTCCAGGATGAGCTGATAGAGCCTCTCGCTGCTGCAGTGGGAGGTGAAACATTAAAAGGCCCTCTGTGGCCATGAGACATGCCCACTCTCCAAGAGACACTGGGCAGGTTTTCTGAAGCTCCTCAGAATTGACTAGTGGCCCTGGTCCACCCATCTCAACCAACCCAGTCTTCATTTGCACTGCATGCCCTCTCTGAGCTCCAACTGCATGCTTCATTTGAGGATGACAAAGCCTCTATTGTCTGAGAAGATGCGCAGACATATGAACTAATCAATGCTCCCCCTGTCCCCGGGGAGTGTGAAATTCTCCCATCATGACCCACCAGCTTCCCTGGAAATTCCTGTCTTAACTCAGGCACTTAATATCAATGGTGTCTCTGCTTCCTTTCTTCTTGCTCACCCCCCAGGCATTAACTGTCATCCTTCCTCTCCCTAAAATATACTTTGAATCTATTCACTTCATGCCATCCCTACTGCCCCAAGGTGTGTCTTGCATTGACTATGAAACTAGATTCTGTATCCATTTTCCAGGGCTGTCAAAACAAAGCATCGTAAATCAGGTGGCTTTTAAGAACAGTCCACCACCTGTCTATCAGTTCGTGGTGCAGTGGTAGCTAGAGTGCTGCTGTGAAATTGGAAGCTGTGCCACCGATATGACAAACCCCAGAAGGGTCAGCAATGATGGGCAGGCTTCAGTGGAACCTCGAGCCCTGTGGTGCTCAACCTTCCTTTAATACAATTCCTCATGTTGTGGTGACCCCCAACCATAAAATCATTTTCCTTGCTACTTCATAACTGTAATGTTGCTACTGCCATGAATCGGGTGACTCGTGTTAAAAGGTCGCTGGACCCCAAAAGGGGTCACAACCCACAGATTGAGAACCACTGCTCTAGCCTAAGGCAGACTAGGAAGAAAGACCTGGTGATCTACTTCCAAATATTAACAAATGAAAGCCTTATGGGTCACAACAAAATATGGTCCTATAGAGTGCTGGAAGATGAGCCACTGACCTGAAAACAACAGCTACAAAAATAGACTCAAACACACCAACAAAGGCCTGCTGAACTCCAAAGCCCTAACAAACCCACTGCCCTCAAGTCCATGCCAATTCATAGCGGCCCTATAGGACAGGGGCGAACTGTGTATTAGTCTGGGTATGCTAGAGGAAAATCGAGGGAGACTCATGTGTATGAGAGAGAGTTGGTGGTTTTTAAAAATCATTTCCCTATTATTTAATCATTATATTAGGGATTTATACAACTCTTATCACAATCCATCCATCCATCCATTATAAAGCACATTTATACATTCATTGCCCTCCTCATTGTCAAAACATTTGCTCTCCACATAAGCCCCTGGCACCTGCTCCTCATTTTTCTCCTCCCTCCCCACTCCCCCCTCCTTATGAACCCTTGATAACTTTATTGGGGGCTCATACAACTCTTATCACAGTCATTCCATCCATCCATCCATCCATCCATCCATCCATCCATCCATCCATCCACCCATTGTGTGTCAAGTACATTTGTACATGTGCTGCCCTCATCCTTCTCAAAACATTTGCTTTCTACTTGAGCCCTTCATATCAGCTCCTCATTTCCCCACTTCCATCCTCCTCCCCCTCCCTCATAAATCCTTGGTAATATATAAATTATTTTGTCATATCTTACACGTCAAACATCTCACTTCCCCCACTTTTCTGTTGTCCGTCCCCCAGGGCAGAGGTTTTATGTAGATCCTTGTAATCGATTCACCCTTTCTACCCCACCTTCCCTCCACCCTCCTGGTATTGCCACTCTCACCACTGGTCCTGAAGGGATCATCTGTCATGGATTCCCTGTGTTTCCAGCTCCTGTCTGTACCAGAGTACATGTTCTGGTCTAATTCTACCTTATAAATCCAGAGAGAGAGTTTTATATCAAACAGTAATTGTACATTAAGCAAACGTCCCAGCCCAGTGCACATCAAATCCATAAGTCTGATATTAGCCCATATGTCTGATACCAATCTATAAATTCCTTTTCAGACCCATAAAACATGTGCAGTGATGCTGAATGCAGGATAATCACAGGCCAATGGGTGGAAAGTCTTGTGGATCCAGTGGCATTGTAAGCATCTCAGTGCTGGCTGCGATCTCTCTGAGGCTTCTTTGGCTTCAGAGGTCTGGTCGCATCCATTTGGCTTGCCTTCTGCAATGTCTCCCAAGGAGTAGCAGAAAGAGAGAGAGAGAGAGAGAGAGAGAGAGAGAGAGAGAGAGAGAGAGAGAGAGAGAGGTGTCTTCCACCTCCAAGGAGGAAGTACCAGATTTCTCAGAGTTCTCAGAAGGAGGCTATGCCCACATAAAAATCTCACTGACTATCTCCAGATTGGCAGCCTAGACTCCACGCCTACACTCCTAATCCTTAACTTGACACAAGATTAGGTGACTACCACAGGCTCCAAATCCATAACAAGCCCATTTATTTTTTCCCTGCATACCGACACCAATCCAATACCCAAAGCTTTACACAATGGGTGGAGATCTACTTCTAAAACATGAATATAGAAAAATCGCTTTTGCTTGAAGGCTCTCAAGGAAATGCTCACTGAAAACTCCATTCCTATTATCTCACCTCCCCCAAATTAGTCTTCTTCTGGGTTTTCAGTCACACCAAGATCTCTCCTGCCCCAAGGCCTTTACATGCACTGTCACCTCTTCCAAGCCCTGAAGTGCCAAGTTCAAAGTTCCAGTTAATCTCCCTGATCCTGAATTTTAAGAACTGTGTGTGTGGGAGGGAAGGGGTTGGGCTGTTTGTTGAGCTGCTGGGTTTTGGAGCCATTTGTCATGCAACCTCATTTTGTCAATGACTGGTTAATTAATGCAGCATTCATTTGCCCTTCTTCCACTCACAGCACATGGCTTGTATCTTTGGGATCACTCTTCCACCATGCTCCATCTCCATGCTTCTGCTGGCATTGACCCAATCTGCCAGCTCCAGGCCTGGCTAGTCAGGGCATGACTTCCCTCTGTCCAAAGGGACTGGGTCAGACTCAGTATGAGACTCATGCTAGGTTAATGATATCTAACCCTAAAAAATGCCCCAGAAACAATTTCCCCATTGCCAATGAGTCCATTTTGAATCATAGAAGGTCCCTGTGGGGTTTCTCAGACTGTAAATATTTATGTGAGCAGAAAGTTCCATCTTTTTCCCTATGAGGTAGCTGGTAGGGTAGCACTGCCAACCTTGCAGTTAGCAATCCAATGCTTACCTGATAGTACCACCAATGATTAGAAAGGAAAAGAGCCTCTCTCTAATAGAATTCCTGAGCTTCTAGATAAAACTACAGCTGTCATCAGGAAGCCTGCGTGAAACTCAAAAGGAAACAGCTCTGAAAGGAAAAGATTCAAACTCTGATGGTATCAACTGAGTGCCAGAACCCAGATATTCCTGATGCTCTGTCTCCAGATTTACAAATTCCATAAACCTACCCATTAATTCCTTCTCCTGCTCCTTCCCTTCTCACGCCCCAAGGTACTTTGACTTAGCTTTGAAGGCACTCACAACTTCACGGGTTCTGCCTTGCACAGGTGTCTGCTTGCTTCCAGTTCAGTCCTGACATTGTCCCTATCTTTAGCCATGTTAGGCTTGCGTCCTAGAGCTATCCTTTGCTTGTCTCCCTATTGCTCTTGTCCTATGAAGTCTGTGGCTTTATCTTTAAGTCTAAGTCCTGCCCTTTCGCTTTCATAGAAATCTGTCTCTGTATCTTGGCCCATGGCAGGTTGTGTCCTTCAAAGATGACTGTCCTACTGTTGCACATCGCACATTCTCTTGTTACAAGATGAGTTTGTGTTCATTTTTCCAGAAACAGGGCCTGCTTTCCCTCTTCCTTGCATCTTGGCAGGCCTTTGACTATGGCAGAAGTGTTGCTCTGTGACTTCCACCTGGTCGTATTGGGTTGTTCACCATTGGGACCCTGTCAGGATGTTGCAAGGAAGACCAAGCCAAATGAAAATGTCACATATAGGGTTCTTCTTGAGCTCCAACCAATAGAAGTATCAGTCGTGTGAGGGAGTGAGTCTTAAGAGAGCTGCAGCCTCTGTCCTTTGAGCTACCCCAGCTAATGCTTGATGAAGCCAAAACTAGTGTCCTCACTGAGCTCTGCCCAGATTGCAGATTTGTGAGCAAAATTGATATTATCATTACTTTAAGATGTTATTTGTGGGGATAATTTCTGTTAGCAGCAGATTATCAGAATACTGCCTAATCAGACTGCATTGCCAGTTTTACTCTCTCTCTCTCTCCATATATAGATATAGATATCCTCCACTCATCTGTCAGTTGGTTGTACTATAATGGTTTGTGTATTGTTATGGTGCTGGAAGCTCTGTTCCCAGAATTTCAAATACCAGCAGGATTGCCCATGGTGGACAGGTTTCAGTGAAGCTTCTAGACTAAGACAGACAAGGAAGAGGGGCCTGCTAGTCCACTTCCAAAAATTACTGAAAGAAAACCTTATGGATCACAAGAGAACACTGACTGACTAATGTGTTTTGGACACACTATCAGTGGACAATTGCTAGAGGAAGACATCATATTTGATGAAATAGAGGGACATGGAAGATCCTTATTGAGGCAGATTGACCTAATCGCTGCAACAATGGACTTCAACATTCAGGAATGTGTGACAATGGTGCAAGATCAGACAGCACTCCATTCCATTTCATATAAGGTCTCCATGGATCACAGTAGACTTGATGGCACTCTCTATATGTTTGTCTTCAGTGACTTCCCAGAGGGCTGCTCTGCCTGGCAGCCTCTATTCTTCATGCTTCCAAATGGGGAGCACAACAGGTCCATAGTCACTGATATTCCCCTCAATCCCCAGGTCAAGTAAGGAGGCATGAAACTAACTATGTTGTTCTCTTTGCCTTGTCTCTCTTCCTTTTCCCCTCCTCCAACAGGGCTAGAGGGGGTAAATACTTACCTTGCAGTCTAGAAGAGAATTTCTTCCACACCAAAATCTTCTCCTTCCTCAAAAGGCACATACATGCTTTTCTCCTTGTTTTGAATTAAAATGGCAGATGGGATGGTAGGAAAGAAAATGAACTAGTCTAACAGAATGGCCAAACAGATTTACTTTCCACATAAGAATGCAAATAACTCCTCAATCTTGTTATAGAGTCATGATATGATGAGCTCCATCAAAGCAGAGTAGAACACCACGGAGGTCAGACCAGAAAGACCATATTGAGTTGATTTTGTATGAGAGATTCTAGTTGCTAAATATACTTTTCATAACAGACAGATGGCAGGTATAGAAGCCCAGACTTAAAATGTCTTTATCTAATTGCCTGCCTAAATATATATTTGCAATATGGTCCTCAAAGGGAATACTTTCTTTACCTTAAATTCAATTTCTTTTTCCCCTTTTTAATGTAATTTTATTGAAGTATCATTGATGTACAATAAACCATAGTGTGTTTTGCTCTTTGAGGTTTTTAAAAAGAATCATTTTATTGGGGGCTCCTACAACTCTTATCACAACCTATACATACATCCACTGTGTACATTTGTTGCCATCATCATTCTCAAAACATTTGCTTTCTACTTGAGCCCTTGGTAGTAGCTCCTCATTTCCCCTCCTTCCCCCTTCCCCTCCCTCATGGACCCTTGATAATTTATAAATCATTATTCTGTCCTATCTTACACTGTCCGACATCTACATTCACCCACTTTTTTGTTGTCCCTCCCTCATGGAGGAGGTTATATGTAGATCCTTGTAATCAGATCCCTCTTTCTACCCCACCTTTCCTCCATCCTCCTGTTATTGCAACTCTCAGCACTGGTCCTGAAGGGGTCATCTGTCCTGGTTTCCCTGTGTTTCCAGTTCCTATATGGACCAGTGTATATTCTCTGGTCTAGCCAGGTTTGTAAGGTAGAATTGGGATCATGATAGTGGGCGCGGTAGCATTTAGGAATGAGAGGAAAGTTATATGTTTCATCGTTGCTACACTGCATCCTGACTGGCTCATCTCCTCCCAGCGACCCTTCTGTAAGGGGTTGTCCAGTTGCCTACAGATAGATTTTGGATCCCCTAACAGTACCCCCCCTCATTCACAATGATATGATTTTTTTGTTCTTTGATGCCTGATACCTGATCCCTTCTACATCTTGTGATCACACAGGCTGGTGTGCTTCTTTCATGTGCGCTTTATTGCTTCCGAGTTAGATGGCCTCTTGTGAACCTTCTAGTCTTTAAAACCCTAGACTCTTTATCTTTTGATAGCTAGGCTCCATAAGCTTTCTTCACCACATTTGTTTATACACCCACTTTTTGTCTTGAGTGATTGTGTCGGGAAGGTGACCATCATGGAATACCAGTTCCTTAAATTCCATATCTATAGGCTTAAGTCTTACCCACAGGAAACCTATTTTTATTTTATCCCTGGAACAAAATCTTGCAATAATTTTCTCTTTTTGGTAAGTCCATCCTCAATCACTTATCCTTTAACATTTACAAGAATTTATCTGTAACCAACCCCATTTACATAGTCTCATTCATGCTATTTCCACAATAATTGCTAATAACCCTATTTTTTAGAATCGGCAGAAAGCATCAGCATCAATATCCCATTGCCACTGGGTTGATTTCAACTCAGTGGTACCCTATAGCACAGAATAGTATTGCCTCATAGGTTTCCAAGGCTGAAAAAAAAGCTCTTTATTGTGAGTTGGGTGAAGGTTTACAGTATACATCTGTTTTCCATTTGACAGTTCACACATATTTTGCTTCATGATATTGACTGCAATCTGCTCAACGTAATATCACTTATCGCACTTCCTCCTTGTATTTCCTGTTTCCATTCCCCCTTCTTTCCTGACCCTTCTGAACTTTATCTTTGAATAAATTATGTCCTTTTGATTCAAAGCGTTGATTAGTGTTACTTTTCACCTTATAGATCTACCTATTGTTTGGCTGAAGATTGAGCCAAGGGAGTGAGTTCAGTTCCAGATCTGAAGGTGCCTAAGGACAACAGTCCGTGGGTTCCAAGAATCTCTCTCTGAGCAATACCACTGAACATTTAAAATAAGTTTAAACTTTGTTGCACATATTTCTCCTATTCTATCCCAAAATTCCAAAGCAAACTCATTATCATTGTGTTGAAGCTGACTCATAGAGACCCTACAAGATAGAATAGAACTTCACCCTTTGATTTTCCAAGGCTTATATCTTTACCAGAGTAGACAAACTCCTATTTCTCACATGGACCAACTGATAGGTTAGAACCACTTTCCTTGTGGTTAGGAGATCAATGAGGAGTCCACTCTGCCATTAGAGCTCGTTAAGACTGCGATCCAGCATCCCCTAATGCTATCCCTCTCAGATCAGTTGGTAGTGGTAATAAATGTAAATCTTAAGGGGGTCAGACTGCCACATCGTAACTCTTTCTTGGGGAAGATGGTGGGTTTGAACAGCTGATTGATTAACCCTTAAGTGCTTAATTACTGCCTCACCAGGGTTCTCCTTAACATCAAAACAGTGGACACTTATTGGTTTATCTTACTGGTCTCTGTTCCCTAAAAATTGCACTTCATCCACAGGGTTTTCTTCCACAACACACAGCTGCTAGTGTTTTTGGTTTGTTTTTCCACATGACTTCACCTTCCTGGTCAAAGCTGATTTGTCCAGGGCTAAACACACAATGAAAACATAGCCATATTTGCACACTACAAAATTTGAAGTGAGACAGCAAGCTATTTGTTGAGTTTTTTGAATGACTGAAGTCTAAAAGGAAGTGTTATGATACAGGAAACAGTGAGTTTTGATGTCCAGGATCTATGCTGGGGACCCAGTTGGCACTCCGAATGACTATTCAAAGTGATGGTATGAATTCTCCTCTTCCATGACCTACACATATAATAGCTATAACCACTAAGTCCATGATTTGACAAATGTCTTGTGTGATTGAGTTTGGGTTCCCCATAGGATTAGATCCTGAGACAAAGGTTTTCATTAAGCCATTTTCTGGGGAGATATCAATAAGGAAATGGGAAATAGAAAAGGGAAAGAAGGCAGCCAATGAAAAGTACATTATCAAACAATTTAAAATTGTGAGCAACTGGAGTTTAATCTTACTGGAGACACTGTAGAAAATCCACTAGTTATTCTACCCAGAATGTGAGGGAGTGTGGCTATTTGTCCAACAACTCCTATGGGTCATTGGTTAAGGGTTACTCCAGGAAGCAAGAATTAACTCCACAACCTCCTAAGCCATGCATGCTCAGGTACAGTGGTCTACAGAAACTAGAGAAAGCAAGAAGAGAGATGTGCTGGCCATTCGGAATTAGGCTAGCATGCCAAGTTGTCAGACATGTCAGGTTCTTGAACTATCATAACTTGAAAGTCATCATGATCCTGTGAGATACACCACTGGTATTTCAAACACAAGCATAGTTACCCGTGGTGGAAAATTTTCAGAAAAGCTTACAAGCTAAATAGACTAGAAAGAATAACCTGCCAATCTACATCTGAAAAAAATAGTGGTGTTTGTGGAGCACATTGATAGCAGTGGAATATTGTTTCATATAGTGCAGGATGATGAACCCCTCAAGTTGGAAGACACTCAAAATATAATTGGGGAAGAGCTGTCTCCTCAAAGTAGAGTTGACCTTAGTGATATAAAGTTTTCAGGACCTATATTTGTTGATGTGGCAATGATTCAAAATGAGAAGAAACAGCAGTACTGCAATAACCACTAACAAGAAGATGGGATGCATGAAATATGGATCTAGAAAAATTGGAAGCCATGAAAAAATGGAACACATAAAGATCAAACACTCTAGGTGTTATTGAACTGAAATAGACTGGTATTGGCCATTTTGAATGTCACAATAATATGGTTTACATACCAGAGTAACAAATTTGAAAGGAATGGATGACTTTCGTGTTAAAAATGAGAATGTTTCAACATCGATTCCAATGTTCACCATTGTTAGGTGTAGGATATATTACAGCTACAAGGATGAATAATTAATAAAGTTATTATTCAAATTTACACACCAACCACTAATGCTAACAATAAAGCCATTGAGGATTTTTACCAACCTTTTCAGTCTGAAATTGATGAAACATGCAATCAAGATTACTGATGACTTGAATGCAAAAATTGGAAACTAAGGAGGAGGATCACTAGTTAGAAAATATGGCCATGGGGATGGAA
This sequence comes from Tenrec ecaudatus, assembly GCF_050624435.1. Lineage (NCBI taxonomy): Eukaryota > Metazoa > Chordata > Mammalia > Afrosoricida > Tenrecidae > Tenrec > Tenrec ecaudatus. Next base: position 62,843,381 of record NC_134537.1, on the reverse strand, counting down.
GCCACATGGGAGATCTCATGATAGAATTTTCCAGTAAGGATGGCTTATTGATTAAAGATTTATTTTTCAGGGATGTAAACAGTAACCATAGACATGGATCATGTATATTCGATAGAAATACACAGGAATTAAATCAACTATATCTGTTGAAATAAACTACTATACATACTCGAGTGTAACCCAAGGCAACTAATTTTACCCCCCAAAGCTGGGGTGCTTTTTCAGCATAAAATATGTGCTGAAAAAACCTCGGCTTATACTCAAGTATTTACGGTATAAAGAAGTTCAATATCATCAGTCACGAGACTGGAGACGAACTGTGGAACAAACCATCAATGGCAAATTCAACTCGAATTCCAACAAAATTAAAACAAGTCCCCAAGAGTCAAAGTATGAATTTGAGTATATCTCATCTAAATTAGAGGATACTTCAAGAAGAAAGTTGACACATTGAACACAAATCACCTGAGATGATACGAGTTCTGCAATAATATCAAGAACATCATAAATAAAGAAATTCAAAGATAATTAAAAAGATAGAAACTAAAGAAAAGACAAAACGGATGTCACCTTGAATGTGGAGTAGCTGAAGCCAATGAAAGAAATGATGAAGTACGAAAAAGAGAGAGAGAAATATAGAAATAATTGATGAAGTAAAGACCCTGAATAAAGAAGCTGAACATAAAATTTCAAAGGGGAATTAAAAAAGATGGAATAAAGAATTATATGAAAAGGTGCAAAGACCTGGAATTAGGACAGCAAAAATGAAAAGCATGTGCATTTCACTAGCTGAAAAAATTGAAGAGAAATTCAAAATACAGAATTACACAGATAGCATCAAAAGAAGATGAAAGGGATTCACTGACCACATGAAGCCCAGGCTCCACAGCGCTGAGTCCAGAAGACCAAGATAGCATAGGGTTCTCACTGCAGATTGCTCTGAAAGTGCTCACAGTAGTAGGCCCTGGATCAACTGGGGAAAATGTAGAACTCAAAATAAGAAGACTAACCTTAGGATATGATAGGCACTAGTGGAATTCCCATTTGACACCTGACCTCACCTCCATGGCTCAACTTTCAGTCCCCAAATAGGAGACCTATACTGTCAACGATGTACAATTCAGAGCCCAGCATTTGTCAGGGAGTTACTCAGAAGGCAGGAAGGCATGGGAACGAAAGACCAATGGAAACGGCAAACAAAGGGAGGGAATAGGAAAAGTAGTATTGCATTGTAGGTATTGCAATCAATATCATAAAACATTGCAAAGATCTATTTCCCCAACCTCCTATATATATATGCATGTACATGTCTTTGTCTAGACCTCCATGAATGCCCTTTGACTCCTAGCTCTTTCCTCCATCTCCCTTGACCTTCCTCCTGCCCTACTACCATGCTTCATCGCCCCCTGGGCTAGAGTATACCTCTTCTCTAAGCAACCTTACCCTTGATCATTTCCCATCAGGCCTGCCACTCCCCCTTCTCTACCCTTTGGGGTCCCATGTTTTTCCCTTGTCTCTGGGTTTGTTAACACCACTTCCTTACCCCCCCTACCCCCCACCCCAAGTCCCCCCGGAACTGTCGGTCCCGTTGTTTTTCATCCAGATAGTTCATCCAGCCTGTCCTATTCAGACAGACCTGTGGGGTCACTAACATGCACGAAAACTAGACAGAGGAACACAAAGCAACAGTATACAACCAGACAACAATACAACCAAAACAAACCACTGAAAAAGAACAGAACAAAACAGTTCACAAGAGAAAAGCTTGTAGTTAGTTCAGGGATCTTTGCTGGCCCTTAGGAGCGCTCACTCTCCCGACACAACGGCTGGAGCCAAAGTGTGTGAACAAGTAAATGTGGTGAAGAAAGCTGATGGTGCCCGGCTATCAAAAGAGATAGTGACTGGGGTCTTAAAGGCTTGAAGATAAACAAGCGGCCATCTAGCTCAGAAGCAACAAAGTCCACATGGAAGAACACACCAGCCTGTGTGATCGAGTGGTCCCAAAGGGATCAGTTACCAGGCATCAAAGAACAAAAAATCATATCATTGACTGCACACCTCCATGATAGGATCGCTGAAGACAAATGGGTGCACAAGCAAATGTGGTGAAGAAAGCTGATGGTGCCCGGCTATCAAAAGAGATAGTGTCTGGGGTCTTAAAGGCTTGAAGGTAAACAAGCGGCCATCTCGCTCAGAAACAAATAAGCCCACATGGAAGAAGCACACCGGCCAGTGCGATCACGAGGTGCCCAAGGGACCAGATATAAGGCATCATGCAAAAAAAAAAAAAAAAGATATGTGTGTGTGTATGTATGTGTATATATGTATATATGTATGTGTATATATATATTATATTAAATGAAGGGGGAAGTGCAGAGTGGAGACCCAAGGCCCAAGTGTCGGCCAATGGAGATCCCCTCATAGAGGGGCTTAGGAGAGGAGATGGGTTAACTAGGGTGTGAGGTAGTATTGATGAAGAACACAGCTTTCCCCCAGATCCTGGATGCTTCCTCCCCCCAACTACCATGATCCGAATTCTACCTTGCAGGGCTGGATAGGACAGAGGCTGTACACTGGTACATATGAGGGTTGGAGGTACAGGGAATCTAGGGTGGATGATACCTTCAGGACCAAGGGTGTGAGGGACGATGCTGGGAGAGTGGAGGGTGAGTGGGTTGGAAAGGGGGAACTGATTACAAGGATCCACATGTGACCTCTTCCCTGGGAGAGGGACAGCAGAGAAGGGGGGAAGGGAGACCCCGAATAGGGCAATATATGACAAAATAACGAGGTATGAATTACCAAGGGCATATGAGGGAGGGGGGAAAGGGGAGGGAGGGGCGGGGGGGAAAAGAGGACCTGATGCAAGGGGCTTAAGTGGAGAGCAAATGCCTTGAGAATGATTGGGGCAGGGAATGTATGGATGTGCTTTATACAATTGATGTACGTATATGTATGGATTGTGGTAAGAGTTGTTGGAGTCCCTAATAAAATGTAAAAGAAGAAAAGAGAAAAAAATGATTAGGGCAAAGACTGTACAGATGTGCTTTATACAATTGATGTATGTATATGTATGAACTGTGTATAGAATTGTATCAGCCCCAATAAATTGTTAAAAAAAAAAACATTGCATGAATTGTAAAGAAAATCAATTTACTCTGTAGATTTTCCCTCACATCACAATCAAAACAGTGTAAAAAGAAAATAAGTCATATGACCGAGTACACTGGTAGATCTTGCTGAAGACCAATTTCCAGTGTTAAAAGATGTCACTTTGAGGAATAAGGCACAGCTGAGCCCTAGTGGTATAGTGGTTACAAACATAATGTGTCAGAACCAACCCAGTTGGGTTGCTCAACACAAGATCAGCAGTTCTGCTCCCATACAAAGTTCCAGTATTGGAAACCCACAGGGATATCTCTCCCCTGTCCTATAGAGTTGCTAAGGGTTGGAATCAACTTGATGGCAGTGAACTGGATGTAAGCCAGGCTGACTAGAGACACAAATCAAGTGACACTCATATATGTGCAATAAATAGTTTTTAATCAAGAAGTCATTATAGTATTTCTATTTCAAGGAAATGTCCCAGGCCAGTCCAACTCAAGTCCATAAGTCCAACACTAGCCCATAAGTTCCTTTCCAACTTACGCAGTTACATGCAATGATGCAGAATGCAGGGATGTCAAAGGCCAGTGATTGCAATGTCGTGCGGACCCAAGGTCGATGGAAGCATGGCAAGACTCTGGCAGCTCTCAACGTGGGCAGGAAGCAGTCAGGTGAATGCAAAAAGAAGGGGAGGTTCCCAGGGCCCTCCTTATGAGAAGGCCATGGTCACAAAGAGGCACCATCAGGCTATGGTGTGATTGACAGATTGGATACCAACCTTACACTTTTACATATCTTCAAACAGACATAAAATTATATAACTATCATACTATGGCATTTTCAATCACCTCATATGTACTTGAAAATGGACAATAATTATGAAAGATAAAATAAAAGTTGATGTCTTTGAATTATGATGCTGGTGAAGAATATTGAATATTCCATGGACTTTCAGAAGAAGGAACAAATCTTTCTTGGCAGAAGAAGAGCCAGAATGCTTCCTAGACGTGAGAATGGCAAGACTTCATATCACATACTTTGGACATCTTAACAGCTGAGCATAGTCCCTAGAGAAGGATATCATACTTGGTAAAGTGGAGTGGTGAAAAAAAGAAGAAGGTCCTCAATGGGATGAATTGGCATACTGGTTGCAAAAATGGTCTCCAACATTAACTGTGAGGAAACAGGCTGTGGGTGCTATGAGTTAGAGCCAAATTAACAGTGTCTAACAATGACAACTCCCCTCCCGTGCCCGATCTGTCAATTTGCTGCACTGTGGTAGCTTGTGCTTTGCTGTGATGCTGGGAGTTAGTCCACTAGTACTTCAAATACCAGGCAGGATCACCCACGGTGAACAGATTTCAACACAGCTTCCAGACTAAGAACTGACAGGACGACAAAACAATCAGTCCACTTCTGAGGGATTCACCATTGAAAACTTTATGCATAGCAGTAAAATGTTGTCTGATATAATGCCAGAAAATGAGTCCCTCAGATTGCAAAACAATCAAAATACCACCGAGAAAGAGAGCTTCCTCAAAGTAGAGTCCACCTTAATGATAACTCAAAACCTCACAACAGGAGCTGTAGATAACATCATAATAAATGGAGAAAATATTGAAGTTATCAAGGATTTCGTCTTGCTTAGATTCACAGCTAATGCTCATGGAAACAACAATCAAAAAAACCAAATAACATATTGCATTAGGCAAATCTACTGCACATAACCACTTTAAAGTACTGAAGATCAAGAATTTCACTTAGGATTAAGTTGCGCCTGGCCCAAGGCATGGCATTTTCCGCCACACCTTATGCATGTGAAATTTGAACATTGAATGAGAACGACTGAAGGAGAACTGGTGCATTTGAATTAAGGTACTGACAAAAAAATACTGAAAGTACCATGGGTGGAGAGAAGAACAAACAAATCTGTCTGAGAAGAAGTGCAGCTAAATGTTCCTTGGCAGATAGGATGGCGAGACTTCATCTCATGTACTTTGCAGATGTTATCAGGACAGACCAGTCCCTGGAGGACATCATACACATTACAGTGGAGGGGTTGCAAAAAGAGGAAGACACCCGATCAAATGGATCGAGACAATTCCTACAACAATGGACTCAAACATAACAAAATTTTTGAGTATGGGGAAGGACCAGGCAATGTTTCATTCTGTTGTGTAGGCATTATTATGAGACAGAACTGACTTGAAGGCATCTAGCAACAAAGTGTACTAAAGCTTCTTCTGGCACGTTCATTTGCTAATGGATTATAATTCAAAATGAGAAAAATCATTGCAACCATTCATTAATAATCAGAACATGAAATGTGCAAAATAAGAATCTAGGAAAATTGGAAATCATAAAAAAACGGAATCTGACCTATAAAGATCAATATCCTAGGCATTGGTGAGTTGAAATAGTCCCTTTGAATCTTAAAATGATAAGAATGACTATGCTGACAATGACAAATTCAAAAGAATGTCTCTTTCATCCTCAAAAAGAGCATTTTTAGATCTATCTTGAAGTGCAATGCTGCCTGTGACAGAATAATATCTATCTTCATACACAAGGAAGGCCGGTTAATAGAACCATTATTCAAATTTTCTCACAAACCACTAAAGCCAATGGAGAATTGTACCAACTTCTTTAGTCTGAAATTGACCACACATGTACTGAAAATGCATTAATAATTGCTGACAATTGGAATGCACACATGGAAACAAAAAGGAAGGAAGAGTAATTAGAAACTATGGCTTTGGGGATCGAAAAGAAGCTGAAGACTGCATGAAAGAATTCTGCAAGAGCAATAACTTCCTCATTGCAAACACCTTTATTCAACAACAGGAGCGGCATATATACATGTGGAAAACACAGGAATGGAATTGATTAAATCTGTGGGAAGACATGATAGAGAAGCTCAATATCATTGAGACAAAACAAGACCGGGGGCCAACTATGTAAAAGACTATCAATTACTAATATGTAAGTTCAAATCAAACCTGAAGAAAATTAAAATAAGAACGCAAAAGAGCCCAAATACAGTCTATATTATATCTGTGGTCGGCTGGGGTTTCTAGAGAAACAAACCAGTGATACTGATACATGTAGAAGAAGGAAATTTATATCAATAAAGAATTTTACATTAAGAAGTCCACACAACAAGAAACCCCAGTCCAACTCCAGCCCATAAATCAGATGCAAACTAGAGGCCCTTCCAGACTCCTGAAGCTGTTGGAGGAATAGCCCAAGAAACAGGAAAACCACAGGTTGGTGGAAGCAGAGTTGGGAGAATCCAATGTCAACAGGCAGTTGGCAAGCCACAGACAGCTCTTAGGGTCAGCAGGTCTCATGGTGATTGCCATCCCAAGAAGCCAGACGTAGGGTCCAGGGTCATTTCATCAGGAAGAAAAAGAGTGAGCCCATTCTCCACAGTCTACTTATAGCTATGAAATAGGTCATACCCCCAAGGAGAGTGTGAGCTGCACCTTCTGAAGATCCTGGTCAAGCTAAATTGACACGAAACCTTACTATCACAATATCTCACCTGAATTTAGAGCCTATCTCAAGAATGGTTCGGACATATTGAACATTAATGATCAGCTACCAGAAGACTTGTGAAATAGCATAAAGGTCATCAATCTTTTTTTTTTTTGTCATGTCACCTGTGGCTATTTATTTATTTATCATAAATCATTTTATTGGGGGCTCCTCAAAAAGATCATTAATAATACAGGAAAGAAAGAAAATACTACAGTGGATATCAGAGGAGACTGTGAAACTTGCTCTTGAACCTAAAGCAGTTAAAGCAAATGGAAGAAATGATGAAATAAAAGAGTTGAACAGAAAAATTTGAAAGGCCAGCTTGAGAAGATAAAGTAAAGAATTATATTGTAACGTGTAAAGACCTGGAATTAGGAAAGCAAAAGGAATGAGTACAGTCAGCATATCATAAATTGAAAGAACAGAAGAAAAAATCCAAGTCTCGGATTACAATGTTCAAGGATTATTTATCAAACTATTGAATGATGTAGGGAGAATCCAAAGAATATGGACGGAGTGTACAGAGTCTCTGTTCCCAAGAATTAGTTGAGGTTCTACTAGTTCAAAAGGCCAAGAGGAAGTTGAAGCTGCAATGTAAGCATTAGTGAAAAGCAAGGAAGGGATAGGAATGGAAATATTTCAACACGCTCATGCAGTGATAGTCCATGTCAAGAAATTTGGAAGATAGCTATCTGGCCAACCAACTGGAAGTGATTAATATTTGTGTCCATTCTAAAGAAATATGACGCAACAAAATCTGCAAATTAATTTAAAATAACATTAATATGACATGCAAGTACAATTTTATTGACGATACCTTTAAAAGTAGTTATAGCAATATGTCAACAGGAAGCTGCCAGAAATCCAGGCTGTATTAAAAGAGGGCATGAGGCAAGGTGTATCAATGCTGGTTTCAGGTGGACCTTGGCTGAAAACAGAGGATACAAGGAAAATGCTTACTTATGTACTATTGACTATGCAGAGGATTTTACTGTGTATCATAACAAACTTTGGGTAGCATATGAATACATATGAGAACAATGGGAATCCCCGTACATTTAATTGTGCTCCTGTGGTACCTGTACACAAACCAACAGGAAGTGGTTCGAATAGAACAAGTGGATAGTGCGTGGTTTAAAATCAGGAGAGTGTGTGTTGTGGTTATATCCTTTCACAATATGTGTTAGACAGGGTTCTCTAGAGAAACAAAACCAGGACATTTATGATTTGATAGATAGATAGAACACGAAGGAATATAACAGCTAATTAGTCCACATAGCAGTACAAAGGACTCAGTTTAACTCACTTCCATGCAACAGTAAATATGGCAGTACAGCCAGGCAGCAAACTGCAGAACTAGGTAAGGCAGCCACACACTGGTCTGATCACCAGAGAGCAACTGAGAGATAGGTGTGGCTTGCTGAGCCATTTATCTCTTTGCCCACGAATCAAACTGCGAACTTATTAATCCCACATGTTCTTATTGGCCAGGTTGGCACTATAAACCTACCTATCTATCACACTATACTTATTCAAATAATCTGAGAAGCTGCTCTGTATGAAGAAGTTGAGGCATCTGGTTTGGAGGAAGAATCATTAACGACCTGTATTATGCAGATGACCCAATCTTGCTGGCTGAAAGTCAATAGGCCTTGAAGTACTTACTGATAAAGCTCATATAGTACACCTTCAGTATGAATTAGTCTTCAACACTAAGAATACAAATGTCTTCTCAACTTGACAAATATAAACACACAACATCATTACAAATAGAGAAATGTAGCTAAACTCTATTTTACTTGGACCCACAATCAATACTCACAGAAGCAGCAGTCAATAAATCAACGTATTTCATTGGAAAAATCTGTTGTAAAAGACCTCTTTAAAATGTGAAAGAGCAAATGTTTTACTCTGGGGATTAGCAAATTATGCCTGCTTTTAGCCTTGATATTTTTAATCACCTTAGATGCATGTGAAAGGAGTCTTAATTTCAGTGTCTGGTATGGGTTGAATGACTAACAGCAAGGTTGGTGGTTCAACCCACTTGCTGCTCCACAGAAGAAAGAGGAAGCTATTTGACCCTGTAAAGATTTACAGCCTTGGAAACCCTATATGGTCACTATGAATAAGAATAGACTTGATGGTAATGTTTGACATATGCATGTGAAAGATGGACCATAAATAAGGAAGACTGAAGAAAATATGATGCCTTTAAAATATGATGTTGCAAATAATATTGAATATACCATGAATGCCCAGCAGAACAAAGAGGTCTATCCCGGAAGAAGTACAGCCAGAATGTATTTTAGAAGTGAGGATGGTAAAACTCCATTTCATATACTTTGAACATGGTATCAGGAGAAATTAGTCCCTAGAAAAGGACAAAATACTTGGTAGAGCATCGTCAAAAAACAGGTAAGCCCTGAATGAGATGGATCAACACAGTGGCTGTAACAATAGGCTAAAATATGACCATTGTGAGGATGTCACAGGACTAGAAAGGCTTTTATTCTATTGTGCATAGGGTCACTATAAGTGGCAGTGCGTGAGTTTTTGTTGATTAACAACACTGGGATATGAGCAATGTGCCCATGGCATATGCTAAACTGTCACCATGCTGGACACAGTTGATCTTTGTGGCTTTAGAGGGTAATTATTTAGAGGGTTATGATTCCACTGAATTTTTTTCTGTGTATTCAAACCATTCCATCCTAAGATTCCACATATCTATCGAAACCAAGCTCACTGCCATTGAATCAGTGCTAACTCATATCGACCCTACAGGACATGGGTAAAATTGTACCTGTGAGGTTCTGAGACTGTACCTCTTTACAGAGTAGAGTCCCATCTTTCTCCCGAAGAGCAGCCGGTGCTTTCAAAATACCGACCGTGCAATTAGCAGCCCAATGTGTAACCAAGAACTATTCAGGGAAGCTAGAGGGAGAGCATGAAAAGAAATGAGTAGTTGAGGTGGTTGGATGCACATCCATCCCTTTGTTCTACTCTCTATGACTTTTTCTGAGTTCATTCAAAATGTAAATTAAGACACAAAATAGAATTCTATCCAACCCTGCTATATGCCTAAACAGTATCCATTTTTCTCATTCTTACTACTAATAGAAGCTCAATTTTGTTTAGGGTGATAATGTACCTACTTAAATCGCTCCCTCCTAGGCTCCCTTGCAGCTATGCATAAGCATTTGACCCAGTTTGGGCCAAATATGTGTAGGTGAAAGATACTGAGTAGGACTCCCAAGAAAGTTTTTGTTGTTGTTTAAGGCAAAACACTTGTCTGGCATAACCCATTTCATTTTTGTCCTTGGCTCTTCTGCCGTCATGCTCCCTAGTTAGAATATTGAAAGATGAGAGAGTCACATAGGTTACATGAGTTTGGCAGACCAAAAAGCATGCATTCTCCTATATCCAAGATGAGTCCCTGAGCAAATACGCCAGACCTAGGCTACCTATTTCAAGACTTACTATTGTATAAGACAAACCCCTGTGTGGTGCAAAGGGTTAACACAATTCACTGCTAAGACAAAGATGCCTTGGAAGAAAAACCTGGCAATCTACATTTAAAAATTCAGCCCTTGAAAACCTCATGGGGCACAGTTCTACCCTGAATCATATGGGGTAACTGTAAATCAGAATCAATTCAGTGGCAACTGGTTTGGTATTTTTGGTGTTAATATAAGAAAAATGAAGCTTTTGTGATTAGACCACTAGTGTCGGTTTGTTTTTTCCCATGTAGCCAGATGCAATTCGGACTGATAGAGAAATAATTAAAAGAATGTAGAGTTAAGTAAGCGTAATGATTATGGAACTAATCATTTAGCAATGGGCTGCTAACCACAAGGTCAGTAGTTCAAATGCACCAGTCACTTAGGGGGAGAAAAGTGAAGCTCTCTGCTTCTGTAAAGATTTACAGTCTTGGAAGCCCTATATGGGGTTGCTATAAGTTGTAATCAACTTGATAGCATTGTATTTGTTTGAGTTTGGTGACTAGTATGTAAGCTTTGAGGGGGTAGTAATAGATACTTTGAATACTATTCTTAGCACTATAGGTATTATGTCTTTTGCAAATGGATAAACGAACAAAAGCGATATTCATTTTGTGTTTTCTGTAGTTTGCCTTATTCTTCCAAGAAGATTGCTCAAGTGTTAAGACCCAGTCTTCTCTGGCATACTTGAATAAAAGAATAACTGATAGACACAGACTTGAACCCTGGCCTGTGTGATCTTGGGTGTGTCACTGTTTTTCAATCCATTTCTCATCTGTGAACTGGGGATTACACACGTAGCCCACAGGGTTGTTTTGGAGATTCAGAGTAATGTGTGTGTCTTGGATTGAGTGCCCTTGCATACCGAGCTTATTCCTCAGGCCTGGGTGCAGGGAGTCTATTTGAGATCTGATGGCAGGGAGTGGGAATAGGAAAGCAGACGCAAAACTGAGTTAGGGGGAGAAGCAATCACAATGGGAACAGGGTGTTGAGGCTTTTAATGTAGGATACAGGGGCTTGATTCCCCCAGGACTTCTGAGCAACATGGGTTCTGTCCTAGAATTGTCTACCAGAAACAGGAGGCTGGGCTCTTCTTCGCCTGTAGTGGTGTTGAGCATTCCTCCTAGTAAGGTGACCTCTCCTACCTTCCTGGGTTTGGCTTTCCATGCCTTTGAAAAGGCTTCGAGGCAGAAGGACATGGAGAGCTGCGTGCTGCACAGTTGTGATAAGACACAATTTCAGCAGGAGCCTGCACTTACATAGAGCCGTTCGTCACTGCTATGATGGATATCAGGAGGAGCCCTGGAAGTGCAGTGGTTACAAGTTGGTTTGCTAACTTCAAGGTCAGCAGTTCAAAACTACTAGCTCCAAGGAAGAAAGATGGGGTTTTCTACTCCAATAAAGAGTTGTAGTGTTTGAAACTCGCAGGGGGCAATTGTACACTGCCCCACAGGATCGCTATGAGTCGGTATTGACTGGAAGGCAGTGAGATGGTGTCAGAGATGGGTCAAAGGAATGTGGCATGGCAACCCTAAGAATCTGCTACAGAACCATAAAGTGCATGGCATAGATGAGTTTATTGTGCTTGACCTTTTAAAACCATCAAACGGGCAACAGTTAGAAAGACAAACATACCAAGTGTCATTGGAGATCCGGGGAAAGCAGAGAAACACTGCTAATGATGCAGGTTTGCTGCACAGCAATCTGGCAGAGCTTAGTGAAAGCCCATTGAATGGACCCTAGGACCTAGTGAGCCCCTCCTGGGCGTACAACCAAAGAAGCACAATCACTGAGTTGACTTTCATTCCTCATGACCCTATCAAACAAAGCTGAATGGTCCCATGATGTTTTCAAGGCTTCTATTGGGAAGTAGACAGCCATGCCTTTATCCCACAGTGTGTGGAAGACGGCTTCAAACTACTGACCTTTGGGTTAGCAGCCAAGCACTTAATATCTCCCCCATCAAAGCTCTCTCCTGGATGGATAAAAACAAACAAAACCCCAGTTGATTCTTCCTCATTAGCAACCCTACAAGGCACAGTAGAATTGCTGCTATAGGTTTACAAAACTAAATTCTTACGACAGCAGACAGCCTCTCTTTGCTCCATGGTATGGCTGGTGGGTTGGAACTGCTCACCTTGGGGTTAGCAGCCCAACGCATAATTCCTGGGTATATAGGCCAAGCTATTTATCCAATTCACAGGGCCCTTGGGGCATTTTTAAAAGAATGGTCACCACGCTGATACCTGCAGTAGAGAAGAGTTGGAGCCGAATTGGATGCCAATCAACAGACAACTGAAGAAGGAAAAAAAAGAAAGATGATGATTGCTCATGACCAAGTGGCACGCAGCAGCACATGCAATTGATATGCAGCATGGCAATAACTCTTAATGACATTGCAAGGAGTTGAAAAGGTCAGAAACTGAATGAGATTTATATTGCAGTACCATTCATGGAAGCTGAGAGCCCATTCACCAAGCAGCATGGTCTAGTGCACATGGCAGCATGGTCTAGTGCACATGGCTGTATGCCTATAAGGACACACACACACCAAACACCCAGCAGGGGGTACTTGTCTGAAGAGGGGAATGGAAGTGATGTGAATGTGGAAAAGGAGGGACAAAACACAAGCAGGGCCTGACATTGATCAGGGTTCACTGTGTGCTATAAAGTAGGCATGATTAATCACTTCCCTGTACCAGAAGGCTGAGCTAGATTTTTAAAGCAAATCGAGTGCCTGGAACACAATGGTTGTTAGCTGCTGTTGAGTCAGTCTCCAGTCCAACTCACTGTGACAACCAGCTCCCAGTGACTCCATGGGCAATATTCTCCCTGGTCCTGCACCATCTCTTTGGTTGTGCATCAGATTGTGATTCACAGGGGTTTTCGTTAATTGGTTTTCAGAAGTAGAATACCAGGCTCTTCTTCATCGCTCATCTTAGTCTGGACACATCACAGAAACAGGTTCAGTCTCATAGCCGCACCCAACCAAGCTTCCCCATTTCAGTATCATAGCAACACAGAAATCAGTTCAGTACCACAGCAATAACCAAGCATCCCCCTGACAAATGAGTGTTGGATGCACATGAGTTGCATTGTCTTGGACTCAAACCCAGATCTCCCACATGGAAAAGGAGAATTCTACAACTGAACCACAATTTACCCTCAGAATATAATAAGTATCCAGTAAATGGTTATTAAGAATGTGGCTGCCAGGAAAATCCACCAATTTCCTGCCAAGGCTTAACACTAATATCTTCCCCCACACACTAGAAGGCTGCAGAGGAATGACTTTCTCCATGCCAGCCCTGGTATCTAGACAAGGGACCCTAACACTGAACCACTGAGCCCCAGCAGGCTGGGGAGCAATGTCAAATTGGATGAGGGACAATCCTGGTTGAGTTAGTTCCCCTAAGCTCCTAGGGCAGTTTAGCATGTCCACAGCTGTGTTCTGAATAGCCATGCGAGTACCACCGAGAGAAATTCTACATGCTTTCACACCCCATGCTAGTCGTTGCAGCCATCGTTGAGTACAGTTCATGCTCATCACTATCTAGAACTCACGGTGACGCTGTGGGTGAGCCATTGGGCAGGTAACCTCAAGGTTGGCAGTTCAAAGGCACCAGTTGTTCTCTGAGAGGAAGGTGAGATGATCTGCTCCTGTCAAGATTTAGCCTGAGGAATTTTATATAGGGTCACAGTGAGTCAGGATCAACTCAATGGTGTGGGTTTGGTTTATTAGACCCAGCATCAGATCATATTTAATGTATTTATTAACATGTATATTTTCCACAAATCCAATGTCTTATTTTTATCACTGCATTTCAATACAATTTGTGCCTTTGTGATTCTGTACTTCATTGGAGGTATTTGGAAATATTATTCTGGGGAGTGGGCAGGTGTTCCATAGCCTTTCCTAAATGCCAAAAGGATCCATGGGGTTGCAATGGTTAAGACCCTCTGATAGAGTTTATCAAAGAGCCCTGGAGGCACAATGGTTAAGTGCTCGGCTGCTATCCAAAAGGTTGAAGGTTTGAACCCACCAGTGGCTCTGTTCTTGGAAGAAAAACCAGGCAACTCATTCTTGTAAAGATTACAGCATAGAAAAGCCTAGAGCAGTGGTTCTCAAACTTCCTAATGCCACAACCCTTTCATACAGTTCCTCATGTTGTGGTGACCTCCACAACCATAAAAATATTCTCATTGCTGCTTCATAACTGTAATTTTGTCACAGTCACCCTGTGCAAGGGTCCCACAGGTTGAGAACCATTGGTCTAGAGAGCTCGGCACTGATGCATTGAGTCACTATGAGTTGGACTGGACTAGAAGGTTCCTAACAAAAACACCAACAATCATTTTTTACCATGACCTTGTTAACTCAAAAAGATTAATAAGCAAATTCACAAATGAGGACATCCAGTTGCCCCTCCAAACTGGAGAAGCATGAGTTAAATGGTGACCCTGACCACACGGTGTCCTCCAGCTGGTGCCATGCTGCCTTTATTCCTTCTGCCTCTCAGTTCTGTGGAGAAGAAGGGGAAAGGGAGGGAAAGAAAAAGAAAGAAATGAAAAGATAATTTTCCCAGCTTCTTCACATCACTGAATTGAACTTTACTTTTAATAAAAGTATTATGAAATGGAAATGGTGCTTTCACTATTTTGCTTTCAGGTGATATTCAGAGACATGGTGCTGGTAATTATTTGAGCCGGGGAGGTTAGTGTGCAGATTTTCTGAATATGGTTGAGCCACATGCCCCCTTCCAGGCCTAGCATTTCCCTGGGCTATGAGAAGTTATAGACAGTCTACCCTCTTCTTCCTCTGACTTCGCTGCAAACCATGGACACACTGGTTCTGACTTGACCTGGCTCCAGTACAGAAAAAAATATCCTCCTTGCATAATTGTAGTGCTTGAATTGGAAGGCACCCAGATACAAATCTCTCTTCTGGTGGCATAATGGGTTATGTGTTGGGCTATTAAATGCAAGGTCAGCAGTTGGAATTCACCAGTCGCTCCTTTGGAGAAAGATGAGGCTTTCTTCTCCCATAAAGAGTTATAACCTTAGATGAGTATAAAAACTCAAAATGCATTGGCAGAGATTCCACAGAGAATAAGCCTCCATTAAATCCCCTGGGACCATTCACCAGGGATGGGATTAAACCCTGCTCACCATCAGTACATCAGAAAGTGTATTGTTGCAGATATGATTAGGTTAAAAATTAACATCTTATCATTTGTCTTTACTCTTAACACGTTTTTCATTTGTTCTTTTTTTAATTTTCTGCTTTCCTTTTTATTGAAAAATTAACTAATGTCACTAAACAAGTAGAGAATTTGTTAAATGAAAATCTAATCGGTTATGTAAACTTTCACTGAAAACATAACACAATTTTATTTTTACAAAGAGTTATAGCCTTGGAAACCCAGGAGGCCGCAGTATTTTCTCTCGATAGGATTGTTATGCACCCAATGGCAATGAGTGTTGTTGGATTTTGTTTCTTTATTGTTTTCTGTAGCTATGGTGGGGTATAGGGGTTATGTGTTGGGCTGCTAAACGCAATGTCTGAAATGGCAAATTTGAAATCCCCAGCCACTCCAAGGGAGAAAGATGAGGCTTTCTACTCCCCTAAAGAGTTCCAGTCTCAGAGCAGCCAGTCCACAAAGAGAACAACATGGCTGTCTCCACTATGAGATAAGATGCCCCTCAGTTACCAAGGGTGATACAGGGGACAGCACTGGAGACACAGTGTGCGAATTGCCCCTAACCTGATTCCACCACACCGAGGCAAAGTGTGGTGGAGTGCAGTGGAACAGCAAGGGAATGGAGTGGCAAGGTCCCCAGGGAATGCTGAAAGTGGACTTTGGGGCCAGGTTGTGGTGCCTCAACAGACTGGATTAGAAAACACTCCTAGGTCCAACAAATGATCCTTGAACTAACTACAAGCTCTTCTTTCTTGATGTGTTTTGTTTTGTTCTTTGTCAGTGGTTAGTTTTTGTTGTTTTGTTGTCTGGTTGTATACTGTTGCTTTGTTTTCCTCTGTCTTGTTTTCGTGCATGTTAGTGTCTCCACAGGTATGTCTAAATAAGAGAGGCTGGATGAACTATCTGGAGGGAAAACAACAGGACCGACAGTTCCGGGGGCACTTGGGATAGGGGGAGGTGCGGGGGGTAAGGAAGTGGTGTTAACAAACACAGGGACAAGGGAACAACATGGGACTCGAAATGGTAGTGAGGGGGAAGTGGCAGACCTGGTAGGGAATGATCAAGGGTAAGGTTACGTAAAGAAGAGGTATAGCTGTAACCCAGGTGGGGACGGAGCATGGTAGTGGGACAGGAGGAAAGTCAAGGGAGATGGAGGAAAGAGCTAGGAGTCAAAGTGCATTTATAGAGGTCTAGACAAAGACATGTGCATGCAAATATATATATATATATATATATATATATATATATATATATATATGGATGGGGAAATAGATCTATGTGTCTATATTTATAGGTTTAGTATTAAGGTGGCGGCAGGACCTTGGGCCTTAACTCAAGCACTCCCTCAATTCATGAATACTTTCTTTTATTAAATTGGCACTCTACAATGCTCATCCTCCAGACACAACTGCTGAAGCCAAAGCTGGTGAACAAATAAATGTGGTGAAGAAAGCTGATGGTGCCCGGCTATCAAAAGAGATAGTGTCTGGGATCTTAAAGACTTGAAGATAAACAAGAGGCCATCTAGCTCAGAAGCAACAAAGCCCACATGGAAGAGCACACCAGCCTGTGTGATCATGAGGTCCCGAAGGGATCAGTTATCAGGCATCAAAAAACAAAAAAATCACAGCATTGGCTGCACACCTCCATGATACGATTGCCGAAGAGAAACTTGTGCATAAGCAAATGTGGCGAAGAATGCTGATGGTGCCCGGCTATCAAAAGAGATAGTGTCTGGGGTCTTAAAGGCTTGACGGTGAACAAGCGGCCATCTAGCTCAGAAGCAAAAAAGCCCACATGGAAGAAGCACACCAGCCTCTGCGATCACAAGGTGCCAAAGGGACCAGGTATAAGGCATTATGAAAAAAATATATATATATACGATATATATGGTATATATATGGTATATATATGATATATATATATATATATACACATAATAGTGAATGAAGGGGGAAGTGCAGAGTGAGACCCAAAGCCCATTTGCTGGCCACTGGAGATCCCCTCACAGAGGGGTTTAGGAGAGGAGATGGGTCAGTCAGTGTGCGATGTAGTACCGATGAAAAACACACCTTTCCCCCAGATCCTGGATGCTTCCTCCCCCCAACTACCATGCTCTGTATTCTACCTTGCAGGACTGGATAGGGCAGAGGTTGTACACTGGTACATATAGGAGCTGGAGGCACAGGGAATCCATGGTGGATGATACCTTCAGGACCAGGAGTGTGAGGGGCGATACTGGGAGAGTAGAGGGTGAGTGGGTTGGAAACGGGGAACAGATTACAAGAATCCACATGTAACCTCCTCCCTGGGAGACAGACGTCAGAGAAGGGGGGGAGGGAGACTCCGGATAGGGCAAGATATGACAAAATAACAATCTGTGAATTATCAAGGGCTCATGATGGAGTGGGGAGCGGGAGGGAGGGTAAAAAAAAAGAGGACCTGATGCAAAGGGCTTAAGTAGAGAGCAAATGCTTTGAGAGTGATTAGGGCAAAGAATGTACGGATATGCTTTATACAATTGATGTATGTATATGTATGGATTGTAATAAGAGTTGTATGAGCCCCTAATATAATGTTAAAAAAAAAAAAAGAGTTCCAGTCAGAGAAACTCTCAGGTGCAGTTCTACCCTATCCTATAGATTCGCCATGAGTCGGCATCAACTGGATGGCAGGAAGGACACATAACGATTCAGACCAGGGCTTAGTTTGGGTTCTCACTGAAGCAGACCCTGGCCAAAGACTTAAAGGCAATGAGCTTATTTAGGAAACTCTGAGCATGCAGGTAATGATGTGGCATTGTGAGCCAGTGGAGGGAAGGCCACCGATAACAAATAGATTGTGAATCCAATTACAAACCTGGGAACCTGCTGCTTAATCACTTAGGAAGTCTCCAGGGATAGGTGTAGCACACGCCTCTCAGAGTTTTGCCATCCAAGGAGTGAGGGGCCTGGTCAGGGCTGTTCCCAGGGGCATATGTTCCTCAGCACATTCAGCCAGCACCAGCAAAGGGATCTTCAGAGCTGGCCCTTGGTGACTGAGGCGAGTACACGGAATCAGGGATTTGGGAATGAAGAGAAGGAGCACCGGGAATGTCTGCTACAGATTGGAGACTGGAAAGTCAACTCGGTGCTCCTCAAGGGGACAGGCGCTCCCCTCTCTGGATCTCACTTTTAACATCGATACACAAAGGTTGATTCTGTGAGGGTCACAGACTGGGGACTCCCATGGCCAAATGAGGACCTGTGTGGACTCTGGTTGGCCTGCTTATTCACTGCCATCTAGAAGATTCCAACTCACAGTGACCCTGTAAGACCGAGCGGAACTGCCCCTGTGGGTTTCTGAGGCTGAAATTCTATATGGACTAGAAGGTCTCATCTCTGCACAGCCCCCCACCCTATCCCCCACCCCCCCCTCCCCCAGTGTGACTGGTGGTTTCAAACTACTGACCTTCTAGTTAGCTTCCCAACACATAACCCACTGTGCCATCAGGGCTCTTTGGCCTACTTGGCTTCTATCAAATGTTATTGAATCGCCTTTGAAAAAATCAGGAGGTTTTTCAGAAAACAGGAATTTTGACTTTCTCTAGAAAAATCGATCTGGCATCACTGGAACCTAAACTAGAGAGGATCCACAATTCCACGTGGCTCTGGGAATCTCAACATTTCTTCCTCCTGCTCAAAGTAAAATGGTTTAAGGGGACCTTTCACAGCTGGTGGGCTTGTCTCCTTTCTAGAAAGTTGCCTCTGTAAAGAAAATGCTTCTTTCTTCCCTTTTACCTAGTTGGGGGTGGTGAGGGTAGCAGGAGCCATTGGGTTAAGAAAAAACAGTCCACGTAGCTTCAGTCTGCCCTGCCAGGGCTTTAGAGGCCAAGCCTTTTTTGCTCCAGCTGACTGGCCTGCTGTTTCCAGGGCAGCCCCACCATCTGTTCCCAGATGCAGGGAGGGAGCCGACTTTCCTTCATCACACCTGCCCCAAACTCAGGCCCAGAACTACTGTCTAAACACAGAACAACCTTTGTCTGTGGCCAAATGTGGGACCCCAAATTTCTTCCCTCTTTCCCGATACTCCTTCAGTGACTTGATGACCTGGGCCAGGCTGAGATGAATTAGCTTGCTCCTCACAGCTGGCTGCTGCGTTCCAGTCAACTCCCAGAGGCCACTGGCTGTGCCCATCAGTAGAAGTGGGAGTTGAGGACCCGCAGCTCTTGGCTGAGCAGCTCTGTCAGTCTGTAGCTGTTGACTGTAGCTGCTTCTGACAGCCAGTCTAGCTGGTGCTTTAAGTCATTTCAGTCGCTCCACCTCAGCTGTGATTAGTCTAGTCTAGTCTCAGAGGGAGGGGAAAACAAAACACCTCAATGACTTTGAATCAGAGTGGGTTATCCTCTTTTAAAAGGCAGAAAGTCTGAATTGGAGGATATTTTGGGGGGGGTCTCTTTTATGCATTTCACATTTATGAAATAAGAACTAACAGTATGTGTTCCAGTAAGTGGATCAGAACCACCTAAGGGCCCACTCCTCCCACCAGGCCACGCCTCACTAAAAATAGAGGTCCATCACTTGTCTGGCATTTTGTGGTACTGTGGTGACTTTTGTTTTGTGAGATACTGGGAGCTATGTGATTGGCATTTCATATACCAGCAGGGTCACCCAAAGAGCTTCCAGACAAAGAACAGACAATGAAGAAGGAATTGGCTGCCTGCATGGGAAGAATGAGCCATTGAAAACCCTATGGATAGCAGCAACACTGTCAGTTACTAGACCCCCCATGAACAACAGAAGAACATTGTCAGAACGTGTGCCAGAAGATGAGCTCTTCAACTTGGAAAGTACTCAAAATACGGCTGAGGAAGAGGAAGAGCTGACTTTTCATAGGCAAGTCGACCATAATGATGCAAATCGAGTATAGCCATCAGGACCTTCATTTGCTGATGGGGCACAACTCAAAATGAGGAGAAACAGTTCAAATCGTCATTAATAATTGAAACTTTGGATGTATGAAATATGAATCTAGGGACCTTGGAAGTCATTAAAAATGAAATGGAATACATAAAGATTGATATTGCAAGCATTAGTTAGCTGAAATGGACTGATATTGACCATTTTGAAACAGAAAATCTTATGGTTTACTCTGAAGGGAATGACACAATCAAGAGAAACAACATTGCATTCATCATCAAAAGGACATTTTAAGATCTATTTTAATGTACAATGCTATCTTTGATAGCATGCTATCTAGCCCCCTTCAAGGAGAAACAATCAATACAACTATTGTTCAAATTTATGCACCAACCACCCAAAGCTGGTGATGCAGAAATTGAATAATTCTACCACCATATTCAGTCCCAAATTTGTCAGACTTACTATCAAAATGCTATTGGAATGCAAAAGTTGAAAACAAAGAGGAAGGATCAGTAGTTGAAAAATATGGTCTTGGTGATAGAAACCAAGCTGGAGATCGCATGACAGAGTTTGCAAGACCAATAAATTGCTGATAGCATATACTATATTTTCCAACTTCTGTTCTTTCCTCTTTGGTTCCAACATTTGCACCCCAATCACCAATAATTACCAATTTATCTTGATTGTATGTTAGAATTT
This sequence comes from Tenrec ecaudatus, assembly GCF_050624435.1. Lineage (NCBI taxonomy): Eukaryota > Metazoa > Chordata > Mammalia > Afrosoricida > Tenrecidae > Tenrec > Tenrec ecaudatus. The sequence goes on along the minus strand of NC_134537.1, from coordinate 62,822,435 downwards.
TGCATGATTAATGATTTCTTCAAACATTTGATCAACAACAAAAAAGGTGACCATAAATGTGGACTTCTCCAGATGGAATGCACGGAAATCAAATTGACTACACCTGTGGGAAGAGACAATAAAAGAAGCTCAATATCAGCAACTGAAACCAGTCCAGGGACTGATTGTGGAACAGATCAGCAATTGTTCATATGTGAGCTCAAGTTGAAGTTCAAGAAAATGCAAACAAGTACACGAGAGTCAATATACAACCTTGATAATAACCCACCAAATTTTGAGAACATCTCTGAATAAAGCACAGTGTCACTTAAAAAAATGGAAATAAAGAAAAGATACAAGTGCATGTCAGAAGAGACTCTGAAAGTTACTCTTAATCAGAGAGTAGCTAAGGCAAATGGAAGAAATGATGAAGTAAAGAGCTAAATATAAAATTTCAAAGGACAACTCGAGAATACAAAGTAAAATATTATCACAAAATGTGCAAAGGCCTAGAGTTAGAAAACCAAAACAGAACATATTCAGCATATCTTAAACTGAAAGAACTGAAGAAAAATGTCAATTCTCGAGGTGCAATATTAAAAAATTCTATGGGCAAAATATTGAATGATGAAGGAAACATCTGAGGAAGATGGAAACAATATGGAGTCACTGTATCAAAAAGAATAGACCAACATTCAACCATTTCAGGAGGTAACATATGAGCAAGAACCAATGGTCAGGAAAGAAGAAATTCAAGATGCATGGAAAGCACTAGCCCAAAACAAGTTGCCAGGAATTGCTGGAATATCTATTGAAATGTTTCCACAAGCTGATAAAGCACTGGCAGCACTCACTCATCTATGTCAGGAAATTTGGAATACAGCTACTTGGCTTACAGTCTGGAAGAGATCCATATGTGTATACATACCAAAGAAGGGAGACCAACGGAATGGTCAAATTATGTAACACTTGTGAGTCAAATTGTACTGAAGCTAATACAACAACAGTTGCATTAATTCATTGACAGAAAGTTACCATATTCAGCATTCAAGAGCCATCGTGGCACAGTGGTTACAGGTTGGATTGCAAACCCCAAGGTCAGAAGTTCAAAACCACCAGTCACTCCGTGGGAGACAGGCAAGGTTTTCTACTCCCATAATGAGTTACAGTCTCAGAAACTCACAGGGGCAGTTAGTTCTACCCTATACTATAGGGTCAGGATGAGTTGTCATCAACTACAAGGCAGTGAGTTTGGTTTCCCAGAGATTTAAGCCAGATTCAGAAGAGGATGTGGAACGAAGGATATCAGATATCAGATGGATCTTGCCTGAAAGCAGTGAATACCCTAAAGATGTTTACTTATGTTTTATTAACACCCAAGCTATCTGACTGTGTGGATCATAAGAAAACATGGATAGTTTTGAGAAGGGAATTCCAGAACACTTTGTCTTGCTCATGTGAAACTTGTACATGGTTTAAGAAGCAGTAGCACAAATAGAACAAGGGTAGATTGCACGGTTTAAGAATCAAGAAAGGTGTGCATCCAGGTTGCACCCGCTTATTAAACTTTTTCAATCTGTATGGTGAGAAAATAATCAGAGAAGCCAAATTATATGAAGAAGAACACAGAATCAGATTTGGAGGAAATATTATTAACAACCTGCTATATGCAGACGACACAGTTTGGCTTGCTGACAAGGATGGGGGACTTGAAGCACTTGCTGGTGAAGATCAAGGATTGCAGCCTTCAATGTGGGATACAACTCAACACAAAGAAAACCAAAATCCTCACAACTGAACCAATAGGTAACATGATGATAAATCGAGAAAAACTTGAAGTTGTCAAGGATTTTGTCTTGTCTGGATCCACAAGCAATGCTCCTGGAAGCAACAGTCAAGAGATGAAAAGATACATTGCACTGGGTAGATCTGCTGCATAAGAGCTCTTTCGAATGTTGAAAAGTTAGGATGTTACTTTAAGCAGGAAGTACACCTGATCCAAACCATGGTATTTTCATTGGCCTCATCTGCATGTGAAAAGCTTGCCATTGAGTGAAGAAGACCCAGGTAAACTGTATGAATTTGAACCATGGTACTGGCAAAGAATATTGACAGTACCATGGACTGCCAAAAGAACAAACAAAATCTGTCTTGGAAGTACGGCCAGAATTCCCATTAGAAGTAAATATGGTGAGACTTTGGACATGTTGTCAGTGGAGACCAGTCCCTGGAGAGGCATCATGCTTAGAAAAATGGAAGGGCTGTGAAAAAAGGTTGAAGGCCCTTGAAGAGCTGGATTGACACAGTGACTACAACAAGAGGACTGAGCATAGGAACACTTCGGTGGATGGAGGAGGTGCTGTTATTGTTACATTCTGCTGTGAATAGGTTTGCCATGGACCAGAACCAACTGGATGGCAAACTAACAACAACAACAACAACAACAACAACAGGGAGAAACAGTAAAATGCCAAACTCACTGCCATTGAGTTGACATTGATTCAGAACAACCCTGGAGGACAGGGTAGAACTGGCACCCGTGAGTTTCCCGAGAGTGTAACTTTTCACAGGAGGTGAAAGCCTCTTTAAGCTACTACTTAGCAGCCCAGCCCATCACCAAGGCTCCACAAGGATAGAGAGAAGCACTGTTAGGGCTGGATAGGGCAGAGGCTGTACACTGGTACATATGAGGCCTGGAGGTACAGGGAATCCAGGGTGGATGATACCTTCAGGACCAAGGGTGTGAGGGGCGATGCTGGGAGAGTGGAGGGTGAGTGGGTTGGAAAGGGGGAACTGATTACAAGGATCCACATGTGACCTCTTCCCTGGGAGAGGGACAGCAGAGAACCGGGGAAGGGAGACTCCGGATAGGGCAAGATATGACAAAATAACGATGTATAAATTACCAAGGGCACATAAGGGAGGGGGGAAGGGGAGGGAGGGGGAAAAAAAAGAGGACCTGATGCAAAGGGCTTAAGTGGAGAGCAAATGCTTTGAGAATGATTGGGGTAGGGAATGTATGGATGTGCTTTATACAATTGATGTATGAATATGTATGGATTGTGATAAGAGTTGTATGAGTCCCTAATAAAATGTAAAAAAAGAAAAGAGGAGAAAAGAATGATTAGGGCAAAGACTGTACAGATGTGCTTTATACAATTGATGTATGTATATGTATGAACTGTGATAAGAGTTGTATGAGCCCCTAATAAATTGTTAAAAAAATGATCCTCAATTCTATCTGAATCCTTGCCATAGCTCCAAGTTGCCTTAATAAACACGAGCAAAAAAAGTACCTCTGGCAGCAGACCGCTCAGGTTCAAATCCAGGCTCTCTAACTTATTGACTATGTGACCTTGGGCAAACCTGGTCCTCTCTGTGCTTCCAAAGATTCACTTTCCAAAAGGGAAGTCATAAGCCAACTTTTCTTATTCCTCACTGGGTTGCTTTGAAGATGAAATGAGACATCTGTCTAAAAATGCTTCTGACCATCCCTTGGTTCTCAGAGCTCCTCAAATGCTATGGATTATTGTTATAAGATTATGAATGATTTTTTCCCAAGGGTAGTGCAAAGATTAACATCAGTGCTACTTCTCTCTGACAAAATATAAATCAAAATTTCTAAATAGCAGGGTCTGAACGGATGCGCTGTTAACAGCATCTTTCTTTTCTCCCATCACTTGTCACAGTAAATCTGATAAGAAATGCTGGGCTAGGGCCTGCAGCCAAGCCCCTCACTGGCAGCGTGCAGGACCTCAGGTTGTTGGCAGGCCAAGGGGCATCACAATGGCAAGAGGAGACTCCACAAAGAGCCCCTGATTCCTCCCCCATGCACCCCTTCCCCACGTTCAGGGTTAAACGTCAAAATACTATTTTTTTGTCACCTGGTGAAATAATGAGCCCCCCATTCCCGTTGCCTTGGTATCATCAGAGCGCAACAGCCACGTGGGGTAATCGCTGTCTCCATGTTAATGCTGCTCAGTTCAAACATTTTCACAGGCCCTGGCGAAATGAAACCCGTGCTTACTACCTAGGTGGAGTTTGTGGCGATTCAGCCCATTTGCTTCTGCTGAAGAGGCTACCTCAGAAAAGCAGGAAATAAAAACATAGAGGGTGCCATTGACATTAGGTTTCTCATTTTCTTCCTTTCTTCCCTACCTTCCTTTCTTCTTCTTGCCCTTCTCTTTCTCTTTTCTTCCTTCCCTCCCTTTGCTCACGTCTTCCTGCCTGCCTTCACCTTCCATCTTCCCTCCCACACTCCTCCATTTCTTCTTCGCTCCTCTCTCCCCACCGCCACCTTTCTCCTTTCCTTACCTGCCTTTTCCCTTCAGCCTCCCAGTCTCCCTCCTTCACTCTCTCCCTTTGCTCCTTCCTTTCCCCACCTTGTTTTGATCCAGTGATTTGTACTCCTTTCTTCCTGTCATCCCACCCATCCCCATTGCTGGAGAAACATCAGTTCCTTGTGGCGCTGGTTTCTTGGCACCAGACCCTGTTCTTTGGGTGTTCACAAGTCTGCGTCCTGTGTGCAAACATAAGACAGACATATGATCAGGGTTGGACAGAAGATGGGATTTGACAGGTGTACTGCATCCCAAATCTCCAGGAGGCAAAGGTAAAGTCAGGCTCCTGCCTTTAAAGTTATGCCTCCCATTGTAACTGCATCCCACAGAGGCTCCTGCCTCCTGGGCACCTGAGGCCTGCTGACTGCCTTCCACTAGCTCCTGGGGAATTGGGGCAGCAATGGCAAGAACAACAAAAATCCCCAGCAGTTGACAAGAAGGGAGGCTGCCTTGCTCGAAAGACGGCCCCCTCAACCACCTGCATGTTGTTGAGATGCAGGTTCTCATCCCTGTGGCTGGGCAAGAAACGCCCCCTCCCCAAACGCAGTGGCTTCAAACAAGGACCATCATCGTGTGGTTGCTGGGACGCCACTGGGTCGTGCTTGGAGTCTCCCATGAGTTGGCAGTCACATGGGAGCTGGGGCAGGGGCCTCTGGTGACTCCAGTGCCTACACGTGCACTCAGAGGGCTGGCAGTTGAAGCTGGCCGTTAGCTGGGTGCTTAGCTGGGTTGTTGGTTGGAGTGTCTCCACGTGACCTTTCCAGGGGGCTCAGGCTTCTTTCAGCATAGTGTCCGGGTGCTGAGAAGTGTCCTGAGAGGTAGCACGTGTAGGCTGGATTTTCTAAGGGTGACCACTCAAGAAGAAGTCTTTGAAGGGATTTTTCAGAAGCTGTGAAGCACTTTGTGGGAGGGAAGGGGGTTGCCCAAACTAGATGTCACAGTGTCATCTTCTCCATAATCTATTGGTCACAGAGGTCATGAAACATCCCAATTTAAGGGCAAAGGGCATAGACTCTACCTTCCTATAGGTAGCCTGTCAAGGAATTTGGGGGTCACATACGAAGACTGGGAGACCCTGGGTGGCACAAATGGTTAAGGACTCAATGTATCAAGAGGTGGGCAGTTGCACCCCTCAGAAGAAATAACTAATGGCCTGCTTCTAGAAGCCCACAGGCTTGAGAATCCTGTGATGTGTAGTTTCTCCCTGGCACCCAGGGGGTCCTCGGGAACCAGAACCAACATAACAGCAACGGGTTGGGTTTTTGTTGGTTTTGTTTGGGCTAATATTAAAACGACTAGTATGAAATTATGTATGTATTGTGTTTAACTCTCAGGACTCTGATTATGCTGAAGTTGAACAAAACCGTCTGCCTCTTCTATGAACGCCAGCCGATGGAGGCAAAGGGTGAGGGTCTAGAGGAAGAATGAATGTCCCATTCCCGTCCTTATGTTTCAGTTGTCCTTAAAGGGCACAGGGGACAAACCAGACGTCTTTGATATGATTTTAGCCTAATGATGTGCTAGTATGATGATGAGCAGCCTGAAAAGTGGTTTTAACTAATGTGATCCAATATTTGAAAAGTTGACGATTTCACATCGAATTTTATATTCTCAGCATCTCAGTTACAAACAGAAAATCAGGCCTTAAAATCCTTGCATTTCCCCAAGGCAACAACAGTCTGGAGCTAGAATTTGAATGTCCCCTGTGGATGAGCTGACACGTGCCTGTTAACCACAGTCCCCATCTATCCCTATTGCCCCCAACACAGAGGTTGGCTACAAGTATCCTTTATCTATATGGCTAAATAGGTTAGTTGGTTTGGATTGGGTTGCTAGTTTTTCCTGTTTTGTTTTGCTTACTTTTGATTTTTTGGGGGGGCTAGGAAATGGTGTGTATTTTGGTACCATGTCTTCCAAAGCGAGAAAACCAAACCCAGTAAGCCAAGAAGGTCAAACAGTCTAGATTAATGATGAAAGGAGGAGCCCTGTTGGTGAGGTAGATTACGAGTTGGACTTCTAACTGCAAGATCAGAAGTTCGAAACTCCCCCCACCCTCACTCCACAAGAGAAAGATGAGATTTTCTACACCTGTAAAGATTTACAGCCTTGGAAACCCACAGGGGCAGTTCTATACTCTGTCCAAAGGGTTGCTATATGTCAGAATTGATTCCAGGGTAGTGAGGTTTTCTTGATTGATATAAATAATTTTTGGTGAGTATTGAAAAAACCAGTCAATATTATTTTTAATACACATCAAAGAAGGTCCACATTAATTGTTCACACAACCCTGCCACCTTCTTTCTTTATTCCCTTGCCTCCCACTCTCCTTTCTTCCTCCCTATGGTCTTTTATCTCATTCTTTTTCTTTCAAGGGTTAGCCTAGGAGTGGGAAAGTCTGACTAATTCTTAACCAAAAGACTAAATTGGTTTTATTGTTGGTGTTATTACTTGGATTAAATTTTTTTCTTTTCTCTTCTTCTATTGGTTTGTGGCATGTAACCCAGAAAATGGGGAAACATTTGGAACATCAAAACACTATCCTTTCTCAGTAGACTACAAGCATTAAAGGCAACAGAGATAAATACTCCAATAATAACAATAACATGCAAGGATAGCTAGAGAGATAAATAGATAGATAGAAAAACCACAAAATCTGAGCAGTTGTGGGAAGGAGAATGGGACTAGCCCCGTGAATAAATATAGGTTTGCCAGAGAATAGTTCTATATACATATTAGCATATACTACAAATATGACCATGAATATAATAGTGCATCCAGGAGGCGTAGTTATGAAAATGTCTTAGCCAGAACAAAACCCCTTGAGGGAGCGTGTCCTAAATATCGGGGATCAGGAACATAGCTCTGAGAGACCTCAAGATCAATTGGTACAAACTAGCTCACAAAGACAATGTTCTGTATCCATCAGGGAAGTGACTGGGGTCTTCAAAAGCTAGTGAGTAGCAAACTAAAAGTTGGTTCTTGGTCTCACCCTATGTGTTGGACAGGGTTCTCTAGAGAGACAAAACCATATTGCTAGTAATTATATATAAATATATTTATAAAGCTAGATATTCAAGAAAGGAACCACTAAATTATATACAGATAGATAACACAAGAAACTAACAGTTAAATTATAAAACAGTGAGACACTAGCAGTCCTTTAAGGCTTGAGAGCCGCCAGTTGCCAGTCCCTTTCTGTAGAGAGAGCTGGGCTATATATACCCAGGCAGCAAACAGCAAGGCAAGTCACCAACTGTCACCAACTGTCGGACCCCAGCTCCAGACACGAACATTCCAATCCTGTGGGATTAAATGGACCTCAACTTACAGCGACACAATCCACAAGCTAGGCATCCCACAGGTAGTGTACCCCCTTTAAATTGAGGCACAGAACAAGCAAAGTGAGGCTCACTAAGTCATTTATCCCTCTGCCCTTCGATTAATCCTACTTGTGTTTATCGGCCAGGCTGGCACAATAAACTATTGCACCCTGTCTGGAGCAAATAACGTTGAAGAAGCTCAAGATGCCTGGCAACAATTAGTCCAAATCAGTAATGGACTATGCGTACCTCAGCCTCTATGATGCTAAGGTCAGAAGAACTAAATGGTGCCTGCCTATCACAAACAGCTGCTCTGAAAGGGATCATGGTACATGATCCTAGATAGAGTGGGGAGTAATGTGTAAGAAAACTGAAAGTCATACTACTACTACCAATAGTAATAATAATAATGATAAAAGATGAGGTTTATTGGTTAGATAGACTAGTGAGATCCCCACTACTATGGTCCTTCATCACCCTTCAGGTCTGGAACTGAATTCAACCCCCTGAAAAATAGACAGGTTTATAAAGTGAACCTTATGAGAAAAGATTGCAGCCCTCAGTATGGATTACAACTCAATGTCAAGAAGACACACATCCTCACAACTTGATCAATAGGTACCATGATAAATGGAGAAGTTTGTTTTTTTTTTTTACTTGTTGTTATTTGTTGAAGTTGTCACGGATTTTTGTCTTGATGAGGTCTATAATCAATGCTCTTGGAAGCTGCAATCATGAGATCAAATGACGCATTCCATATGGATACATTTGGTGCACAATACGTCTGTAGAGTGCTAAAAAGCAAGGATGTTACTTTGAGGACTAAGGTGCACCTTACCCAAGCCATAGTAATTTAAATTGCCTCATAAGTATGTGAAAGTCAGACATTGAATAAGGAAGGCTGAAGAAGAATTGATATGTCTGAATTGTGGTGCTGGTGAAGAATATTGAAAGTAACATAGACTGCCAAGGGAACAAACAGATCTGTCTTAGAAGAAGTATGGTCAGAGGGCTCCTTAAAGGCAAGGATGGTGAGACTTCCTCTCACATACTTTGGTCATGTTATTAAGAGAGACTAGTCCCTGGAAAAGGACATCATGCCAGGTGAAGTAGAGGGACAGTGAAAGAGAGGAAGGCCCTTAAGGAGATGGATTGACAGTGACTGAAACAAGGGGCTCAAGCTTGGGAACAATTAGGAGAATTATTCAGGGCTAGGTAGTGTTTCTAAATGTTTGGCATAGGGTCAATGTGGGTTGCAACTGGCTCAATGGCACCTGATAAGAACAACTACACCAAAATGAATCATAGCACTGAGGAGCACACATTCCTCAGAACCATCAACCATTCAAAAGCAAATAGGCAGTATTTGCCCAAGGCCAAATTCAAAAGGCAGGCAAGGTTAGGGGAGAAGGGTGAATGAAAACAGGAAGCAGAGTTTCAATGGCATGAGTGATATTACATTGCAGGAGATTGTCATCAATGTCACATAACAAAACGTGTATAAATTGTTACGTGCAAAGCTGATTTTCTCTGTAAATCTTAACCCACCTTACAATAAAAAGTTTCTTTTTTTAAAAATCAACGACACCATCGTTCATATTATAGACACAGCCAAAGATCTCCTGGACAATCCTAAAATGATCTCCCAAATGATTGGGGTAGTTAGCCCTCCCCAGGGAGTTCTACCCATTGAAACGCTGGGCGATTATGGCTGCAATTATATTTCAGGCCAGAAGAGGCAGCAGAGTCCTGGTTGTTCAAATGCTGCAAAACTACCAGACGACTAGCGGCTCTGTCATATCCATGTCTGGTGTTCAACACTTGGCGACAGAATCCAGCCCGCTGGGTTTGGGTGGGGTCTGTTTCTCACCCATGCTTGGCTTGGGATTGTTCTATGGCATCCACAAAGTGGAGTCCTTTCCTTTCTGATGTCCCGAGAAAGCTGTTTTCTCCTTTTTCTCTCTCTGGCCCTCTTCCCAAGAACCCTGGGGTTCACTCTGCTTTCCTCTGGTTGATGTTTCTCAGGCAGTTACTTGACCTTGGTTCATCTACTGCAGGTGACCATTTGCAAGGAACTGTACCGTCCTTGGATGGTATTGTTCATGAGCTAGGCTGCGAACTACGGGTTAAAGGTTTGAGTTCACCCAGAGGTGCCTTCCAAGAAGGGCCTGGTGATATGCCTCTGGAAAAATACCCACCCCAGCCATGGAAAATTCTAGGGACCGGACTTCTCTAACACAGTTGGGCTCTCCATGAGTCCGAGTTGACTCAATGGCAATTGGTTGCTGGTATTCCTGTAAGTAGAAGACAACAATCTTTAAGCAGTCCCTCTTGGATTCATGGGAGGAGGATGGCTTCCTCTGAGAGAACTTCTCAGGGCTCCAAGGGCTCAATGATCTTACAAAAAATGAGAGAAATGATGAGCCTGATGACAGATGATATTGCTATGCAGGCCTCGTCTCAGGATGCTCAAGTTTCCAGGTCTTTCCCTGACTCACAGTGGAGTCCTGTGAGGTTCCAAATAGAAGGGCACCCTTGCTCCCAGGACCTGGAGCCTTGTAGCTGAGCAGAGCAGTCATGATGAGAAAGAGGACCCAAGGGGGAAGTCAGGGGGCTGCTTCACTTGTCTCAGTGTCAAGCAAACAAATGTTTTCGCAGGAAATTTCTCTTCAAGAGTGTTCTGATTTCTTGAAGGAAATCTTTTTCTGAACCATTTCCTCAGGGGAAAACCACTCAACTACCTCGGGAAGGAAGATTTTTCTCCTTCCAAGCTTACCAGGCTGTGCTAACTCACAGAGGAGGTGTGACTAGCAGGCAATGAAACTGATTTCCAGACTCCTATGAAAATCAGCAAGTGCTCGGCTGCTAAGTGAAAGGTCGGCAGTTGGAAAACCCCAGCTGCTCTGCAGGAGAAAGTGGTGGCTGACTGTGTCTGACAAGATGACAGCTTTGGAAACCCAATGGGGCAGTTCTCCTCTGTGTTCTACAGTTGCTTTGAGTTGGAGTGGACGTGACAGTGATAGATCTGATCTTTTTCCCCATGAAAATCAGCTTTCACGAATACATGTGCATTCATGGATGTCTGTGTCTGCTTTGGCATGCATGTGCACATATAAGCCTATTTGCACGTGGATGAATACGTCTGTGAATGTGGGCGTCTCTATTTACTTTGCCATGTGTGTGCACATGTCTGCCTTTGTCAGTATGCATGCGGGCTCAGGCAGCATAAAGAGATCACAGAGAAACTTGGAGAGAAAGAGAAAAGTAACCTATTTTCTCATGGGTCTCCCATACCTGACGGTCTACTGGCATCCACCGCCACGAAGACCAGAGGTCACTTCATGCCATGTGTCCAGCTGCCCATTGCTGGTTGAGGTCAGTCACCAGGGAGGCAAGTCAGACTGGCCTCGCCAACCTACCACCCACCTGCAGGAGTGATTCCCACCATCTGTCCTGGAGCCCCTCCCACCTTACTCAGCCTCCCTAGACCTTGAGTGAAAGGCGTTTCCAACGTTTTTACATAAAGATTTCTGAGATTGACTGAAGAAATGATTTCATTTGACAAAACAAGAAGCTTTGAATTTAAAGATTTGAGGCAAGTGCCCTTCAGAGAGGGGGACACAGGACGGGGCCATGCTCCCTTCCGGTATGCACAGGGGTTGCTATGAGTTGGAACCAACTTGATGAGCACCTGCCAGCAACAACAACAACCAGAAGTTGTCCAAACTTCTGTGGCCTCAACTCGGAAATGAGAATATTAATATTGCCTCCTAGAAAGAACTCAAGGTATGTACAATTGGTTAATAGGCGTTTGGAAAGTGAGTACATTAAGTGGACTGATGACATTGATAAGGCAATAAGACACTGAGAAGGCTTCACTAACAGGTGCTTTCATATCTGTAACCAGTAGATTCCTTCCTTCTTCATCTCTTGCCATCTTAATCAGCTCCCACACTTTCCAGGCAGCTTGAGGGATTAAATGTTCAGTCTGATCCTATTATAAGCCTCAGCCTCAGAATCAGAGGCTTTACCTGAGGTTGAGGAGCTATACTGGGAAAGAGGGAGAGTAACCTGTCTTTTCTATTGCTCTCCTATCGCTCCCTCTTCCCTAGCCCTTCCCTGTCTCTGGGCCCTGCCTTTCCTCCCTAGAGCAGTGGCTTCCGGGAGAAGGGGATGGAAACAATGAGCACAATGAGCACATTCCTGACCAGGCCTCTTACCATGCTATGTTCCAACCCTCTCTTGGAAGGGCCTCCACGAAGTCCTCTCATGTCATCTCACAATAACTTGTTAGATACCATTGAGTGAGCTCCTGACTCATAGCAAAAGTGCACACAAGAGATTGAAGTACCACCTGGTCCTGCACCGTCCTCACAATGGTCCTTGTGTGTGAGCCTATGGTTGCAGCAGTGTGGAGGAGATCCTGTCCAAGAAAGCTGCCAGTGGGTGGGAGGGGCTGCAGCTTTCAGAGACTTTGGAGGATGCCAAGGTGGATAGTTCACGGCGTATCATATGAGGTCAGCCAGCGGGCCTTGGGGGCCCTTCCCATTATCCATAGATATATGAAATAAATGGAGGCCCTCAGCAAGATGGGCTGCAGACACCTCCAGGACTCACTTGATCCTTGGCAAGCTCCCTTAGCCTTAGGACACCACCTGCTGGAACTGTGGCTTTGCTGCCTCTCCTGGCTCTCAACTTCCCTCCTAGAGGACTCTAGCCACCCTTCTCCTTCCAGATCCTTCCAGCAGGAGGCAGATATTGGTCTCTATGCTTTTGCATGTGGCCAGTTTTCTAGGGACAGATCAGCCTCTCCCAAGAATTTGGGTTCACCAGAGTGAGCGTGCCCACAAGTCTGCAGAGCGTACGGCCAGGCCTCTGAAGAGAGAACTGCTGGAAGATTTGCCCCTTTTCAAAAGCGCTAATTCCACAGTTGAGAGCTCGTCTCCTGGGGATTCAGCTTGAGTCTCAAGGAGCACATCCCCTTTGACACTGCTGGCAACTCGAGGTGCTGTGGGTCATTTTCTTGCCTTTGAGGAGTGCAAGGGAAATGCTACAATATGTCCCTTCACATGAACCACCAATCCTTATCTGGAGAACTCTCCGAGATGACAGGGATGGGAGGGAGATGTTTCTGGGGCACGCTTTCACCTGCACATCTCTCAGGTGAGTCAAACATTTGACCCCCAAAAGTTGAGTATGATGGTGAGAGTTCAGGCTGGGAGATAGAGTGTCTGGGTTCAAATCAAGAGACTGCACATCTCAACTCCCATGGTTCTCCTGCATAAAACCCAAGCCAAGCAGTTTATCACTTCCCTGCTGAGTATCCTACTGAGGCCAGCTAAACTCATTCTTTGCTGATGACAACGTTGCTTGTACCAAATGGCTTTGCCATGTAGCCCTTAGCAATGGCCAGAAGGGCTGCTCATCAAACCGCAGAGCAGGGCTTCTGGCGCACACGTTAAGAAGGGGGCTATTCACAACAAGGTCAGTAGTTCAGAACCCACTAGCTGTTTCTCTGGAGAAAAACTGTGGCTGTGTGCTTCCATAAAGATGCCCAGCCATGGAACCCCCCTGGAGAGGGCCATGATGAGCTGGAGTGAGCTCTACAGGAGTGGGATTTTTTACTCTGGATGTAATCCCACCTGGGCAGAGATTTTCTTTGTGACATTAAAGAGGTTGTACCTTACACCAAACACTTGGCTGATACAAAAGGATTCAATTCAACACTGAAGCAAACCAACTCCAAGGGAAGAAGGCAGCTGCCATGCAGAGAGCTCCAAGGACCACCAACCATGGAGGTTATTGAAGCCAAAACAAGAATACCGCCCACCAGCCCTCAGCCCCCAGGGATGGACAAAGAGAGCCTGCCCATCAAGCTGGTGCACTGGCATGATGCTGTCAGCCTCCGGTGCTGTGAGAACATTGACTTTGGTGTGTTAAAGGCACCCACTTGCGGTATGTTTGTGATGTCAGCGTGTGGAAACTATGGCAAGCCCCCCTCCCTGCCTCACAGCAGCAAAGCCTCGGCATTAAAACATCGTGCCTTCTGTGGCGCTTGCCAGCTGTGAGAGGGCAGGAAATGTCCTTGGCTTTTCTGCTCCTTGTTGCGACCTCCCTCTGAGGCAGGGAGCAGAGGATGTGAGGTTGGAATCTGTTTTGTTTCATCACTACCCTTTGTCATCTCTCTGAACACTGTCATGTGCTCCTCACCAGTGCTTCGCCCTCTCTATCACCAAGCCATGTGCTCTTTAAAACATACACACATGCACACAAACACACACACCTAATGTTCACATTTTGAGGCACATTTGTCTTTAATTCACTAATAATAACAATAATTAATCAAAGCCACTTTACCATCTGAAAAGAAATCTCTATGCATACACTTAGATCATGGATGCCAACTACCTTCTTAAGAACATTTCCCAATGAAATATTCAGCAGCGATTATATTAAGCCTGAAGCTGTTCATCCAGTTTGTGTTAATCAAAACAAAAACAAGAAACGAAGGGATCCAAAAGGACATGTAAGATCATAGACTGAAAGTAGCCCCATCGAGCACCAAAGGCTTGTCCAGAAGGGCAGAGCCAAAGGTAAAAGCTATGTCTATCTGGAGTTGCTGGCATTTAACTAGATGCAAAATGTCAACGCAGGAAATGGCTTCCCCAATGCAAATACTAACAAGGGAGGCATGTGTTCCTGTGTAAATGGAGCTTCAGTCAATCCGGGCCTTCAGGATCCAGCTCCCATCGCAGCATCCACGGGAAGCACCAGGGGAATGTTCCGTTTGCTTATTTTCCCTCTCTTGGCTAAGAAGAAAAAGAGCCTTTGTGGCCTAGTGGCTACAAGTTGGGCTGCTAATTGCTATATCAGCAGTTTGAAACTACCAGCTGCTTTGTGGGAGAAAGATAAGGCATTCTGCTCCCATAAAGAGTTCGAGTCTCAGACACTCACAGGGGCAGTTCTATGCTGCCCTATAAGTTGGCTGTGAGTCAGCATGGATTCGATGGCAGTGAGTTTTCTAAGAGTAAGAAGTATCTAGGGGTGTAAACAGTTAATGAGCTCTGCTATTAAGGGAAAAGTTGTCATTCCCAACCCACTTAGAGGAGCTGTGAAAGAGAAGCCTGGCAATCTTCTTCAGAATCCTCGGCCATTGAAAAGTTTATAGAATGTATTGACCTTGGTTGTTAAATAGATCCAGGTATCTGGTGGAGCATACAGGGACCAATGTCATAAAACGGGGTGGGGGTGGAAAAAATCTCTGAGACAGATGCAAAAAATGTGAGGGAATGAGTTGTTGAGCCTGGGGGATCAGGACCATCATCTCTCTGATTTTCAAAGTTCCTGAGCAATCAGGAAAGGGGCAACAGTTGGTCTCTCCCCATCCAGAGGACAGCAGAAGAGGAGAACTGATTGGGCACAATGAATCAATGACTAGTGACTCAAGCAATGATCACCCTCAACCACTGGAGACCAGAAGAACTAGATGGTGCCTAGCTCCCACTATCGACTGCTATGAAAGAGATCACATTAGAAGGGCTTGATTAGAGTAGAAGGGAAATGTGGGGCAAAACTCAAAATCATGATAAAACACCAAGCTTACCGTTTGGATAAAGGCTGGTGAAATTGCAAGACTACGGTGCTTAGTTACCCTGCAGGTCTGGAACTGAACTCATCATGGCTCGATGTTCAACCAAACAATAGACAGGTCTATAATGGGAACAATGACATTAGAGACATACAAATACCGTAGAATAATAGATCACATGAGATCAAAAGACAGCATTCCCCCAAGAACGAAGTTCAAAAAAATTGAGAATGAAGGAAGCTTGGAGACAAGAAACAAGAAGATGTGGGGGAAGTGATGGTACATTGTGGGAATTGCTGTCAATGACATGAAACAAAATGTGTATGCGTTGCTCAATGGACAGCTGAGCTGCTCTTTAACCTTCACCCAAATCACAATAAAAATGTTTTTAATCAAAGAAAACTTCATGGTTCACTTCTACTCTGACACACACGGGGTGATGAGGAAATAGTGTCAACCGGGTTTGCTGTGGTCCAACCACCAGACATGTGCTTATGGGAGAAAGAGCATGCTGACGCTAGCAATACCAAGCAGGACCAAGATGGTTTTATTTGCCTGCATCATGAAGATGGTAGCCCTGGTGGTGAGGTGATTCAGAGCTCAAGTGCTAACCAAGAAGCCACCCAGTTTAAACTCACCCAGCCCTACTGAAGGAGATTTCCCTCCTCAAAGCTGTTGTTGGTTGTTATGTGCCATTGAGGCTGTTCTGACTCCCTGTGACGGGAAGGAAAGGCACACTGTGCTATAGTGTTAGGGTTTTCAGCGGCTACTTCCTCTGAAGTGGGCAGTGGAACCCTTCTTTGTATTCTGTTCTTAGCCTGGAAGTTTCCCTGGCACCTCTTCACTTGGGGTAACCCTGCTGGCATTTGAAATACCAGTCACGTGGCTTCCAGCATCACAGTAACACACAACTCACCACAGCACCACATATGGACAGACAACAACAGGCTAGGAGTCTTCATGGGAGCAGGCAGTCATGTCTTCACTCTCTCGATGGGGATCAGTGAGTTCAAACTGCCAGTCTCTCTGTTACAGCCACACATGCAACCTCTGTGCTGCTAGGTAAATTTCCTTAAAATTCTGCCTAGAAAAATCTGTGGAACAGTTCTTCTCTGTCACAGAGGGTCACTATGAGCCAGGATGGGCTCTGAGACACACAAATGCAACACCATGAAGCCACCTTACTCTGTCCTGCTCTTATTTAACTCTATTCTTTTCTGAGCTATCTTTTCCATATATTCAGAAGAGACTGGCACTGAGCAATGTTAATTCCACCAAGGCCAGGAAGGAGGTCAAAGAGTCACAAAGGACTATCTCTTTGCTCTCATGCCACTGCACTACGGAGGCTTGGGTGGCAGCTGGAAGCTGCACATTTCACTCCCTGTCCCTACACTCTTGGCTGAGTCTCCTCAGAGTGAGACTGCCCCTTTACCCAGCTCACTGCATTGGCTGTCTTGCTCTGAAAAGAGAATTCGCACATGTGAGTCTGACTGGGTGACAGATGGGAATCTTAATGCTGCTCTTTGGAATATGAAAGGCCTCAGATCAGAGTGCTGCAGGGGAGTGATGTCTGCAGAAGACCTGCTGGTCTCCCAGTTAGAAAGAAGTCTTCCCCTTTGCCTCAGAGGTGCGTTCACTGTGGGTGGCAAGTCAGATCCTTGGGCTGGCACTCTCAGTAAACAGATCATATGGGCACCTTGAGAAGCGCTTGCTCACTGACCCAGCTCCCCAAGGATGTAAATATACCAACCAGGATGACTAAGGACACCAGTGCCAAGAATGATCACATTCTATGCATGTGTACAAATGAGGTGGGCAGCCACCTTCGCTGATGGTGGCTGCACAGTGAGTGTCTGGAATCACACCTGGCTAGGTGGACCATTGAAAGAGTTGGTGACATGATAATAGGGAGTACACCCCGTTGCCAGTAAAGCTGAGGAAATGGCATTTGAGGAAGCAGGGGCAGCCGGGTCGCCAGCATGAAGTCAGCGAGAACCTTGCTTGTGCCTCCTTTGTTCACTGGTGGCTGCTGGCATCTGGGTAGTGAGGACATCATGGCTACTGCCAGAATTCTCCACGGGCCCTGGTTCCACTCTCAAGTCGCTGGCTTCATCACTACCACTGCCATCGAGTCGATTCTGACTCACAGCAACCCGAAAGGACAGAGTAGAATTGCAGCTGGTGGGTTTGGGGGGCTGTGGATCATTATGAGAGCATTTCTATCTCGCAGTAGCTAAAGGGTCCAAAATGTTGGCCTTACGGTTAGCAGCCCAACATAACCCACTTGGTCATGAACCCTTGCCAGCTGATCCAGGGAGTCCATTCCCAAGTGCATATCTAAAAGAATGAAAGACGAGTACCCAGATGGATGCTGCACTAATCACTATGGGCAAAAGGTAAACAATAAGCCAACAATACCCATCAGTAGAAGAATAGAGAAAATATGATCTACACAGAGTGGGATATACATATAATCTGCCACAAGAGAACTAAGGCCTTTGATTCAGACAGACTCTGTAACACAGGTGAATGCAAGACATGAAGTGAAAGATGCCAAACACCAAATGCCATGTATTGTGAGTCCATTTAGGGCAAAAATGCTGGACAGGTAAATCCCGTAGAGCCATAGAGTAGATTGGTGGTTTCCCAGGGTGGGGTGGGAGGGGCAATGGGGAATGACTGCTTAATGGCTGCAGGGTCGATGAAAATGTTCTGGAACTGGATGGTGGGAAGCTTTCACAGTGTCCTTAAAACTACTCTTAAAAAGGGGAGAGAACTAATCTGCAGAAAGCACAGTTCTGATTGACTCACATGAATGCGGTCACCAAGAATTGGAATCCACTAGAATTGGAATGGCAGCTAGACTATTGTTTCCTTGGGAGGTGCCTCCAGGAAGGACCAGTAGAGAAGGGTAATACTGATAGAGCAAAGGGAAGGGGCCGATAAAGAAATGTCATTGAGTAGGTTCCCAGAGACAGTATAAATCCTCTTGTAGTTGTCCCACCCAAAGGCTGAGGGAACTGGAGTGTGGCTCCACCTATCCTCATGTGTCATTGGTTATAGTTGCATTAGGTCCTGGAGGATGTCAACTCCCCTGTCTGCACAATGACTGTTCCCTGTGTGGGGAGTTACATGTGCTTCCTGTGAGACCATTGGCATTTATGGGAGTGGTGGGTGCCAAGTGGTAATACATGGGCACATTAGCAGCTGCTACAGCAAGTGCTGTACATTTTTAGCTGCTTGAGTGACAGGTGGGCCCTACCTCCTGCCCATATTCAGTGGTAGGGTGTTCAGATGGGGGGCATCCGAAAAATAAGGCCCTATTCTTTGCAAATAGACATTATTATTATTTTAATCTGTCCCAAACCCCTTTCTTATCTGTCCCTGTGAACTACCTCACTGGCTGAAACATCAGTTCCCTAGGGAAGACACAACATTTCTATACGGTCACAAGGCTGTTTTCATTGGCCCAGTGGAGACACTGACATAAGATGGGTCAACTAGACGCTTTTTCTGGAACATTTCCAACCAAAAAACAAAAAGGAAAGTCCCGCTTTTGCAAGTGGCCTGGCATCAAAGAAGCAAAATTCAGAAGCACATGTCCCGCCACGTGGAGGAGGCGCTCGATGTTGCGAGATTACAGCATGTACCCTGAGAGACAGGCACAAAGATCACAGGAACATGCCAGTGGTGGTCAGGAACGGTCGACAGAGCCAGCTGTCCTCTTGTTCTCCCCACCTTTCCATTTTCCTAGGATTCTCTCTTCCAAGTACTGTTCTCTTTGCCTGATTACAACTAAATGAGCCCCAAATAAGATCCGGATCATAGAAATAGAAGGAGGAAGTTGGATGGAGACTGTAGTTCCTACTCCCCGGAAGCCATTCAGACTCCCTGGAAGAAGGAGACACTGTGATGGAATTAGCTCTGGATTCCTGACATTTATTGAGGAATGCTCAGGGAATAAGCACCTGTGGGGGGAATCAAGGAAGGGCACAAGAGGGAAATCTCAACAGAGGTCTCAGCCCTGCCTATGGAGAGTGTCATAGTCAGTGTTCCCTAGAGAAACCAAACCAGTTATATAGCTGTAACTGGAGATATCGATATATCCACCAGGGCTCCTATGGTTAACCACTACACTGGCCACTCATTGCCATCCAGGTGGACTCAAAGTGACTGTGTAAAACAGTATAGAACTGACCTTTTGGGCGTTGGAGACTGTAACTCTTCAGGAGATTACAAAGCTTCATCTTTCCCTCAAGGAGCCCTTGGTGTTTTCAAACTGATGTCCTTGCTGTTGGATGTCCAATGGGCCACCCACTACGACACCAGAGCCCCAGAGAGTGAGGTTTATTTCTAGTAATTGGCTCACATAGGGGAATGGCAAGTTCCAAATTCATAGGTCAGGCAACAGCCTAAAGAGCTCTGTAGATGTTCATCCTAAAATCCATAGGTTAGGTGATGGGAAAAGACAAGAATAAGAATGGTCAGAACACACCCTAGGGAAACTCCCTTTCTGCGCTGAAGGCATTTGGCTGATAGGTTTACCCCTTCCCACATTATGGAAGGTATTCTATTTTTCTTGAGACCAACTCCTTCATAAGAGCAAATAGATGAGGTGAACAAGCGGCCATCTAGCTCAGAAGCAATAAAGCCCACCTGGAAGAAGCACACCAGCCGGTGCGATCATGAGGTGCCAAAGGGACCAGGTATAAGACATCATGCAAAAAAAAAAGAATATATATATATGTATATATATGTGTGTGTGTGTGTATATGGGTATATATATATACACACATATATATGTGTGTGTGTATATGGGTGTGTGTGTGTATATATGTATATATATATTTTTATATATATATATATATATATATATATATATATATATATATACCATAGAGAATGAAGGGGGAAGTGCAGAGTGGAGACCAGAGGCCCAAATGTCGACCACTGGAGATCCCCTCATAGAGGGCTTTAGGAGAGGAGATGGGTCAGTCAGGGTGCGATGTAGTACCGATGAAGAACAAAGTTTTCCCCCAATCCTGGATGCTTCCTCTCCCCAACTATCAGGATCCAAATTCTACCTTGCAGGACTGGATAGGGCAGAGGCTGTACACTGGTGCATATGGGAGCTGGAGGCACAGGGAATCCAGGGTGGACGAAACCTTCAGGACCAGGGGTGTGAGGGGTGATACTGGGAGAGTGGAGGCTGAGTGGGTTGGAAAGGGGGAACTGATGACAAGGATCCACATATGACCTCCTCCCTGGGAGATGGACGGCTGAGAAGGGGGGAAGGGTGACTCCGGAAAGGGCAAGAGATGACAAAATAACAATCTGTGGATTATCAAGAGCTCATGAGGGAGGGGGGAGGGGAGAGGGAGGGGACAAAAAAAAAGGACCTGATGCGGAGGGCTTAAGGGGAAAGCAAATGCTTTGAGAGTGATTAGGGCAAAGAATGTACAGATGTGCTTTATAAAATTGATGTATGTATATGTATGGATTGTGATAAGAGTTGTATGAGCCCCTAATAAAATGTTTAAAAAACATGAGCAAATAGATGAATGCTTGTTTGACCAAAAAACTGGGCACCATAGCCTCGCCACATTGAGATGCAAAAGGAGCCATCACAGGGAGCTCTGTAACTGGGACCTGGCCAAGTCGTGACCAGTATCCTGGGACTTTGTAGCCTAATACGTTGCAGCGAATTGCTTACTAGTTCTCTAGCTATAGTCTTTGTAACTCCTACCAATGACAGGGTGGAACTATGCCACCGAGGGAAGTAGATAGCATGCTAATAATATCAGTAAGGTGCATGGCATCCTCGAAGAGGTGAGACCATTCAAATAAGACCTGTAGACCCCTAATGTAGGGATTGGTCGGTTTGGTGATCCTGGGTGAGTTAACTCAGAAACAGAAAGTGGAGTTTCAAGAGCACCGAGAAAGACGAGCCAGCAGTGGAGTGTGCTCTTTGGACCCAGGATTATTACTCTAAGCACCACCTCTGTCCAGGAGACAGAGATCCCTGAGACTGGATGCATCAGGAGACAATGAAAAACAGTGGCAGATAAATAGCTCATGGAAGCAGAGGCAGCAGCACCAAGACCCCAGAACAGGAAGCTCGCCAGCACACAGAATGAGAAAGCTGAGTGTCTTTGGGCCAAGGCTTCCAAACAAAGCGGGCTGCCTCAACGCACTTATCAGCAGAGCTGAAAGAACTTTGTACACGGTCCCAAGCAGAGCAGAGGTCAAGGAGCTGCAGGGCAGAGGCCAAGGACCAGAAAAAGTTCTGCCTCTGGGCACCACTGGGAAGACTGTCCTGACTGAAGAACTATATCCCCAGTCATTTCTGATCCTGAATTGTCACCTGCTAGGTCCCCAATTAACGCCAGAAACATAAGTATTGTTTGCGAGTTCTGTGTGGCCATTGCCACTTAAGGATTATCAAACCCAGCAGAGGAGAAGAGAGTGTCATGGTAGGGATGGTTGGTGTCAGAAACTGTGAAAAGAAAGGAGGGTGGAGGCATTTTGATCTCTGTCTCATAGGAATCAGCCTTGGGCTGTTTATCTTGATTTTCCTCCATTGCCTTTTGTGAAGTTACAGGGGGGTCAAATGCCTCCACTATGCCATTTATACCCCTACATTGGCAAGTCGTTGGATGAAGGTTAGTTTGGGGAAGGAGCAGACCTTGGATGAGCTCTCATCAGCTGAGGCAATCCTGAGAGGGGCCAGACAGCTGGGACCTTTTCTATCAGTGCCTCTCTCAGCAGATGGGGAAATCAGTCTGTTGGCCCTGATAGGAATCTGGGTGACACACTCATCTATGACAATACCCTGAAGAACAAGTTCCCAGAAAAACCTGGCTGAGAACTCTCACCTAGAAAACAGGAGTGCATGCCTAGCTAACAATAGCCATTTACTGAAGGCCCTATGATAGGAACTGTGCCTCATTTACAGATGGAAAACTATAGAAAGGGATTTAAGGTGGCTAAGTTAATAAGTGACAGAGACAAGATTCAAACACAAGTTTGAAGCTGGTACTGTTAGCCTTTTTTCCAGGGCTGGGTTTTAGATGAGGCAAATGAGACACGTCAGGCACACAAGGAAAAGAGGCCTTCCCTCTCCAGTAGGACTTTCCCCATAAGTCTGAATCATGGGCCTGGTGTGTCTTATTTGCCTTCCCTGAGTCTCAGAACCTGGTCTAGTCTGATTTGCTATTTGGAGGAATAAGCCAGAATGCTCAAGTACTCTGAGTCAAGACCCAATCTCCCCTGGAATTGTTCAGTGGGACTTACAAGCCTCTTCCTTTGTGTTTCACTTTTCTAGAAACCTCCATGGAGGACTAGCTCTCATGAAGAGAGCTTCAAAAAGCTCATGGCAAAATTCCATTATTTTTTCGTATCATTTTTCCACACGCTTTTGGAAGCTCCCTCCTCATCCCTTTCCACAGTCTTTCTCAAGGAGAGAGACTGTTGCTGGTTGATGTCAGATGCCCCTGAGTCTGTTTTCTACTCAGAATTCTCTGCACAAACTCTATCAACAAATGACGTAGAGTCAAATGTGCTGTGTGTCTTTAAGTTGATGTCAGCTCATAGTGACCCTACAGAACAGAGTAGAACTGCCCCCAAAGGTGTTCTAGGCTGAGATCGTTATGGGACCAGCTCGTCAGGTCTTTTCCCCTTTAGAGCCCATGGGTAGGTTCAAACTACCAGCCTTTTGTTTAGCCACCCAATCCTTAGCCATTGTACCACCAGGGCTCTTTAAAACAGGGATTAGGTTGATTAATTGTATAATCTCCAGCCACATTTGAAAGCTGCTTCCCAGAACACCCTTCCCCAGATTGTTGATTAGGACGGGCATTTGGGGACTCATTTCTTTCTCATTTGTGTAAGTGCACTCTATGAGAGGGGTTTCCCTTCATAGATAGGTGATCACATACTATTTTTTCAAATTGAACCACTCTTGGTGGTATATTGGGTTAAGAGTTGGGCTTCTGCTAATGGCAAAGTTAATGGTTCAAACCCACCAGCTACTCCTTGGGAGAAAGATGAGGGTTTTCTGCTCCAGTAAAGATGTGCAGTTCTGAAAATCCGCAGAGCCAGTCTATTGTGCCATATATGAGGTCAACCCCATGGCAGTGGATTTGGTTTTGGTTTGGGTCTGTGGGGGAAGACCTTAATTCATTCTTTAGTCACATGGAGGAGTCTCGGGGTGGTGCAGTTGGTTAACATACTGGGCTACAAACTCATAGGTTGGAGCTTCAAGCCCAGACAGAAGTGTCTCTGAGGAAAGGCCTGGTGCTGCATTTCAAACAACAACAACAAGATCAGTTATAGAAAAAAACAACAGAATGTCGTTCTACTCTGGCCCAAAGGAGTCCCTATGAATCAGAGTTAACTTCATGGCAACTGGCATGGGTTTGGTCCATGGGAAAAAAGAACCCTTCATAATTGCCTCCATGCCCAATAGTTCCTTTCCTGTATCCCTAGACCACCCCAGCACCCTCAGAATTTGTCTTATAATTGCCATGGGTCCGTCTCTCTTCCCAATGGACCAGGCTGTGATGCAGCCGCTGCCGACACAGAGGGATTGTGCAGTCCCTGCATGATCTACAGTCCTCATGACATATATCTTGAATGAAGATTAAGTGATCCTCTCTAGAGCTTAGCTCAGGTGAATCCACTACCTCAGCTGGAACCGAAGTGGTGCCACACCAATATCTGTTTTTAAAAGATAGAAGGGCATTCCTAATCTTTGTGGAGAAACAGAGAGGATTTAGTGAAATGTTTCTGCAGTTGAGGCTACAGATGATCTGTTGACATGGTCTAAAAGGTTGTAGGTGGTTTAATGTCTCTCGGTACCATCAATTTTGCATTTTGTCCTGACTCAGCAAATTGGTTAGGATTTGGGCTTACTGACAAGGACCTTCAGAAAGAATGTGGTTGCAGGAGCAAGTTTAAGAAAGGAAGGAGCTTTGAAGCAGCCCTCACTGAGTGCCAATCCAAAACTCTGTAACCCAGCACCTCAGAGGGCTTGACCTGGGATGGACTATGGCAGCAGCACCATGAGCCACTTCCTCCAGTGGCCCTGACTGAAGGCTCAGAACCTCCCTCTGATTGGCAGCTGAGAGATACTAGGACCGTCACCTGCCACATCACCTGTATTTCTCCTGGCAGTAAGAAATCCCCAAAGTACACTATGTTCGGGCAATCTGTCCAGCCTACAAGCAGTTGTTGCTTATCTCTGTTAGCTTTGTGCAGGGGAACAATCAGGCTTTGAAATTGAAAGACTTGCATGTGACCCATGAGGTTAAGAGCCCAACGCATAACCACTATATTACCAGGGTTCCTACCTCTTGAAGGATAGGTAAGCAACAAAAGGACCATTTCTCTTAAAACCTCTGATCTAGAGTGGCACACAACTTCTTCCACTTTTATTCTATTGGCCAAGCCCTTCGCTGGCAGGGCAGGGAAGTTTACTCTTTCCTTGGATGACTAGGAAGTGAGTGAAATTTTGTCATCTCATACAAAGGGAAAAGGGAAACATGCTCTATGATCAAATAAGTTAAAAAAAAGTCAAAATATTCATAGAATCTGCCCAGTGTGGCAAAAGCATGAGCACTCCCATTGTAGAAGAAACACTGCTCTCGGAAACCACACTGTGCCTGGCAAGGGAGGCTGGGAGGATTTATGCTTGCTCACTTTGGCCAAGTCATTAAGCAAGGCTGATCAGTAGAAAAGGAAATTGGGTTTGGTGTGGGGATGTGTCATTGGATATGCAGGCGATTCTCCTTGAGATGTATTGGCCCACAACTTTGGACTCACATACAGCAGTGACCATGAAGATGGCATCGGACCTGGCGACATTTCATTTTCGTATATAGAAAGTTGACACAAGCATCTCCTGGTGGTGTAGTGGGTTACACATTGTGTCTCTAACCTTAAACTCAGCAGTTCGAAAACAGCAGCACTCAGTGAGGGAAAGATGAGGCTTTCTACTCCTGTAATGAGTTTACAGGCTCAGAAACTATTGGGGCCAATTCTCCCCTGTCCTACAAGGTCGCTATGCATCAGCAGTGACTCGATGGCAGGGAGATTAAGTTGATATTACCTATTTTAGAAAACGGTCCTGCTTATTCAATTAAGTAAGGCAGGTGCAGCCCTGTCACACAGGGTTTGTTTAGATAGCACAGTAGTGTCCACTCACTCATTAGCTCAGTGTGTCTGGAACCCCAGTGTGTATTTCCACATGGGACAAGTCAGGTTGAAGACACTGGGGATTCGTGCTTTGTTGAGGAAGCCCTGGAATTGCAAGAGTTCTAAAAAGGAGTCAAAGTTCCTGTTTTTATAAATCTCTCTCACACACACAGACACAGACACACACACACAGACACACACACACACACACACACACGGAGAAAGTGGTGAACTTCACAGAACGTAGTGGGGACTTCACAGAAAGGGGGTTGATAGCCGTGAACAGGGTTGGGATGGGTCTTGTTCTATCCATTTGAAAGTCTCTTGGCTAAACAGAAATGTCCTGGTGGTATAGTAGGTTCGGTGTTGGCCTGCTAACCACCAGGTCAGCAGTTCTGAATCCACCAGTTCCTCCATGGAAAAGAGATGAGGCTTTCTATTTGAGTTAAGAATTATAGTCTCAGAGACTCATTGGGGCATGTTTATTCTTCCCTACAGGGGCGCTGCGAGTCAGAATGAACTCAGTACAGTATGCAAATAACAAGCTGTGCTAATACCATTCCAGAGAGACAGTGGTGTTCCAGGGACATTGGTTTCGCCTGGCCCCTGACCCTGAGGAAACATGAGGTCTTCAGGTCCTCTCCTGCTGCTCTTCTTTACCATCCTCCCATATCCTCCTCTGCACTCCCAAGTGGTGGGCATGATTTATACACACAGAAATCCACTTACTCCTTTGGAAAAGTGGTTTACTTCACCCAAAAATTCGGAGAACTGTGTCGTCTCCCTTTCAAAAGTAAATTATACGATGAACATACAATATTGATTGCAGGCATGTGGATTCTTAATCCTCAAGTTCCCATGAAACCCTGCTTTCCATGGGAAATCAGCCCGCCATTTCAGCACGCCAGTATTGCCAGGAGAAAGGAGCCTCAGCAGCCACCACTGCTCCGCAGCCTGCTTTTCACGGTCACACGGGGATGTCAGAGTGCCCAACACCTCGTGCACTTGACTCAGTGCTTGCTTGCAGGGGTTGCATTTCGTTAGAGCCCAACAACTTCCGAGCATTGGCAAATTCCCTCAACCAAAGGTGGGCAGCGGCCTCATAATGTCACCAGTCATTAACCACCAGCAGGGTTGTGTTATGCTCGTCAGTGCCGTCATGTGCAAGGGGAAAGACAATTCCCACAGGCTGCCAGCTGTGTTTGGGGAGGGAATGCCAAGTGGGGAAGCTGGGGGTCCTCACCCCAGCAGCCACAGTTCCTGGCTCCAGGCCCTGCCCCAGGCTGTGCCAGGACGAAGAGCCTGGACTCTCAGAGACTCCATAGCTCGATTTCCACTCAGGTTGTGTTGTGTTGATCATTCCTTCCCTAGGCTGCCACCCATCGGTCAGTTTGTCATCATGTTGTCATTTGTCTATAGCTGTGATTGCTGTAAGCGGTGTCACCAGCTACGATTATAACCAGAGCAAGCCACTCTGGACACGCTTCACCAGAGCATCCAAGCTAGGACACACTGGGAAGAAAGACCTGATGATGTACTACTGAAAATGAGTCCATGGAACCCTATGGATCAAAAGAGAATACCGTCCAAACAAGCACTGGAAGAGGAACACCCTAGGTGGGAATACACTCACACTATTCAGTGGGAGGACTCCCTGGGTAGTGTTTGACTAGCACCCAGGAGGTCGGCAGTTAAATCCCACCCAGAATCCAAGAGGTGCCTAAGAAAGGTAGGCCTGAAAGTCTGCTTCCAAAAGGTCACAGCCTTAAAAACCCTATGGAACATTTCTACTCTGAAATGCTTGGGGGGCCGCTATGAGTCAAAATGGACCAAAAAGCAGCTAATAACAACAACACTGTATAAAGAACAACACTGCAAGTCCTTAGGACAAAATACACAGCAGGCACAATATCCTCGATCACACAGGATAGGGCAACTTATTTTCCTTTGTACCAGAGACCGGAACTGTACAACGGAATTAAACACTGCCTGCTCTTGTGTCATCACCACAGTCATTGGTCCATGTTGAGCCCATTGCTGTAGCCACTGTGGACATCCATCTTATCAAGGGTCTTCTTCCCTCTTGCTACCCCTGTACTTTAACAAGCATCATGTCCTTTCTTAAGAACCAGTCTCTCCTGATAGCATGTCCAATGGATGTGAGATGAAGACTTGCCATCCTCACTTCTAAGGGGCATTCTGGCCGTGCTTCCTCCAAGAGGGATTTGCTTGTTCTTCTGACAGCCCAGACGACTTTCGGTATTGTTTGCACATCATTCACATGCATTGATTCTTCTTCAGTTTTCCTTACTCACTGTCCAGCTCTCACATGCATATTGACCATTGAAACTACTTACCTTGAATTCAGAGCTTAGGGTACACTACTCAAAGCCACATAGCTTGTGAGCGGCTGAAACATGTCTGCTGCCAGGATCTGTCCAATTTATTTTATTGAAACATCATACTCAAAAGGTGCTTTAGGCAAACATATTTTGTCTTTTGACTACATGTCCCAATAATATAACCAGGCTCAGACCCTCACATTGTAATGATTCAGCTATATGTCTGAGAGGTAAAAAGACCGCCAACCATATAACTGATGGGAGAATAGGTACTGACTGTCACCTGCAATGCCATTCCTTCAACAAATATGTATTGAGTGTTATTCAAATGACAACATTTTGCAAAGCTTTAAGAAGACCCAGATGTAGAGAACACAGTCCCTGCTCACAGAAGACTCACAGATACTGCATCAGGGCATTCAGATCAGGGACATCACAGAAAGATGCTGAAAGAAAAATCATATAAAAAAAATAGCAACACGCACGGATTCCAGGACAGATAAAATCCTCAGGAACAGTAATGGGAGTAGCGATACTGTGGTAGCTTTTTAATCTCCCATCATCTTGCATAGGGGTGGAGTCCAGACAGTCACTCAGGCCATAGCCAGTGAGGTCTCAATGTAGGCATGGCCTTCTCTTGAGGATTCTGGCAACTCCTGTATTCTTTCCTGGGGGTGAGAGACACCCATGACTTGATATTCCTGCTGACAAGATACATGGATCTACATTGACTGCAGCCAGAGCCTTGAACGGCGAGGAGTCATGTGGAGACCCATGCCACTTTCCACCTCCACTGGGTCCATAAGACATTCCACCGACTGCCCTGTGATCTTCCAGCACTTGGTGTCATTGCATGTGTTGCATAAGTCTGAAAAAAATTTACACACTGTTATTGGATATATGGGTTAATTTCGTACTTATGGACGTGGTCTGGACTGGGCTGGGATGTTTTCTTAATATACAATTATTCTATATAAAGCTTTTTTAAGACACATGAGTGTTTATGAATGTGCTTCTCTAGTCAA